>NC_091125.1:135576620-135921620 GCF_040183065.1 Periplaneta americana
AATCACCTAAATATATTTGAAGACCAAAGCAATTCTTTTCCTTTTTAGCAGCAAAATTATCGATTGCCTGGGCATAGAAATTCCATTACTGCGAATTGTTTCCAGAATTTAATCTAATCTAATCTAATCTAATCTAATCTAATCTAATCTAATCTAATCTAATCTAATCTAATCTAATCTAATCTAATCTAATCTAACGACAGGTGTTCATAGAAAGAATTTTGTAACATTTTAAGATCACAGAATTCAAGGAGTGAGAATGATATATTCCTAAGCCATACAGGCAAAATTGATCAGGAGGGCGTATTAAAGGTTTAGAGTCTAGTGCTATTAAGTGCGGTATCATAATTTCTTTGGCATATGCTTACGTCATTTGTTGAATAATTTTTACAATATTTTACTAGTATCAGTAAAATCCCTCGTATCCGGCACCCAAATAACCGGCAAAACCAAAACAACGGCAATTTTAGCTATGCCAAAAAAAGTCATTCATGCAAAAGGGAAGAGTCGGACGAAGATGTGAGTGGTTTTCGTGGATCGCATATGCCGCATATTGTGTTTACTCTTTACATTGTTCACTCGCGAAAACATAGGCAAAAAAAAAAAAAAAAAACCGTTAAGTTCCAGGAGTAGATATATCGGGTAGCATCGGTAAGCTGTCACTTGGACCTTGCAAACAATGTGCAGAGACGATATCTTTAAATTTACCACTTGAACTCGCCCGTTTCGAAGGGGTATTGGATGAGTCTAAATAGGAAAGTGTGAAATTCTCTGTCCCTACAGCGCGCAAATATTTCATTCAAGTGATAGATAGCAGGCTATCATGACTATTACCGCTAAGCGTTGCTGTTGCACAATGGATTCCGCGAAACGCAAGCAAAATGTTCTTACGTTCAAATCATCGAGAGCTACTTCATCCCCTCTTAGTTCCGATATTGGCCACACTGCTCTCAATGTCACATGACTCACATGACTGCCATTTAAAATTGTCATAAGGTTACGAAGACTTTTAGCATTTTTACGCTATTATGTACGGTATTACCACAGTCTAGTATATACAGTCACAAAGCTTGAGTTGTTGAGGTTGCTAGGAACAATAGACTGTGCAGGTACTATTTCGCATTGTTTGTAATGAGGGGATAGTAGCGATCCTAATGGTTAGCAACTATCTATAGATGCATATTTATTACATATTGAGCTTCGTGACTGTATATATTGGACTGTGATATTACTGTATTTACTATAATTATGAAGAATATACATTACACTGTACGTATTTCAAAACTTTATTTTTAAATATCTATATGAAAATTACTAAATTTCAACACGGAAAAAAAAAAATGTGTGTAGTATAGTATGTCTTTACATAACCTACAGTATAAACGTATTTTCCAATTATCCAAAATCAGTTATCCGTCACTGGCTTTGCCCCACAGTTTCCGGATGTGAGGAATTCTACTGTAGCTTGCCCATGAGTGTAAGAAATGAACTCGCACAAAAAAAAAAAAAACATTTTTATTAAAAGTGTGGCTTTGGACTATTTCATTATCATACCTCTACTTCATAGTTCTCACGACTAAAATATAATTTCTGCAATAAATTTATTCTTTTTCGCTTTATGAACAGGGGAAGCAATGCTTCCCTTATATTATTTTAATGTACCGAAGTACATATGATATTTCCATGCAGATATTCGGCGTTTATTCCGTCGGATCCCGGCCAACTAGTCACTCATAACGAGTGCACCTCATCAGCACATGTGTGGACTTCGGTCCTACGTTCATAGACATCTATGACGTAGTGCAGAGGGCGGCCACTAGAGGGAACCCAAGAGTTGGAGCTTAATCTGAGACGATTCTGTCCGACGCCGGGGTGGTATCCGGTGTGGCTTAGTGGATAAAGCATCAGCACGTAGAGCTGAAAACCCGGGTTCAAATCCTGGCGCCGGAGAGAATTTTTCTCCGTTCCATTACTCTTACATCGAATGCTTCCCTTGCCTGTTACGTACAGCACGCCACTGCTTGCTTCTTAAGTTACATAAAATCAAAGGAATTACAGTACAGAAGGTTTTGTCTTGTTCAGAATTAATTTCTCACAAATCGGAGTTTAAGCGTAAAATTAAAACACCAACAGAAAACATTAAGAAACCTGGAATGGTTCCAGGCAGCGAACACGGGCCTCATTGTCACGACGTTATTGGGATTAGGGTATTGTAATGAATTAAAATGCCAGGGCTTTATGTCACAACACGGCGATAAATAAATGGAAACCTTTTAAAAAAGTATATTTTCCTTCTGTCATGAATATCACGATAATCAGGGAAGAAGGGGGAAATAAAACACACTAGAAAGAGAATAGCACATTGTAAAAGAAAGAAAAAGTTGAACACACGACGCTGTCTTGTGTCTGATTGACAGTTCTTGCAAATGTTATTACAAACTTCCTGTATTTTTTTTCCCCTTCGCTCGAAACGCTTCGACAAGCATTATAAAACGTTGAAAAGGGGAATCAATGACGGAGAGAAAATAACCGTCAGTAAGCCCTTACGATAAAATGGCAATTTACTCTCAACAGGGTCCAAGTTTTTCTCTCTTTATTTCTTTATATTCCTCCGTTTTCTTCAAATAAATACTGAAGAATATATTCACAAAAATAATGCCTCCGAAACAGACTGACTTTTAATACATAAAAACTGAGAAGTCTTATCAATCATGCGAAATATATGATATATATATTTTTAATGACAGGTACCTACTGTACTCGCCAAACTTAGACGACTCCAGCCCAGAGGAAAGAAGTCAAAGAAGTCACAGAAACATAGTTTCGATGTTTGTGTTATGCAGTTGGCCGCGTCCGATAACTGAATTGCTTTATAGCAGCGTTGCCAAACATAGACGGCCTCAGCCCGAGTAAAGAGATCAGCTTACTGTTCTCCAACCAGGAGATTAACCGTGAAAGGAATGTGCTTACTATTGCGTCATCTATTGGAGCGAAGTAGATAGATAATATTACCGTTATAACGTCAGTTTAAAAAACATGCGCTCTCATGCATATGTTATTTCCTGTATGGAGGGATTAAAAGATCAGGAGATTAACCGTTATCTAATTTTGTAACTTGGGTAGTATAAATGTGTATCAGTGTTATCGTTTATGCTTTGAGAGTTAGCCAATAGAGATACGTGTACCCACGTGTGTGACCTTATGACATCAACATTCATTCATAGCATTACCCCGCTGTGTCTCATTTCCCTGAGACTTTCTCCTGGTTGGAGTATAGTATTTGCCGCAAGAGATAACTACTAATTTCTCTGTTAAACGAAAAATGCATAGTACTTGCCTCAGCCCAGCGGCTGGGCTAATTCAGAGTCATAATATGACATCGAATCCCTCTCCTCTAGTGTTTTTCCCTTTGTGGCCTGACTCCAAGTTCGACATATATGTTGACATTATATTAAGTCAACTGCCATTATACAAGGAGCGCACTCAATTGAGTAACTTGGTGGCCGGGATTCCATAGTAATATGCACTGTTGGGCGAAGAATCTACGTAAAGATTATTTTTTGGTCCTACAAAATAGATCTGTTATGGTAACAATGATTATTAGACGAGAAAAATTCGCTCCGGCGCCGGGGATCGAAACGTAGCTCAGTGGTTAGAGCACTTGGTACGTAGAACCAAGGACCCGAAGAGAAATTTTTTCCTCTAATAATCATAAAAAAGAGGTTAAGAGCGGGAAAATTAGGTCTTAGACCAGCCGTAGCAAATCATGCCTAATAGGTCTGTGTACTGAAGTATACTACTTTACAGCAGTAGCTGCTGTCAATGGAATAGTACATACAGCGAGTCAGGGGTAGGAAAGTGCTGTGCAGATTGAATGTCAAAAAACTATTTTTGTACAATATCTGACTCCGAAGACATTACTACTAGTAATGTGGTCTTCATTACTATTCAGCTTATTGCAATGCGGGTACTAAATCAGTATATATTTTATTTATAATTTGTCTTTATTTTTATATAAAACGATACCTAAAAATGAGTTATTTTCGATATTGTGTTTGGTACCTATTTACGATATTGTGGCAGAGAAAAAAACTGTTATTTCCATTAGCCAAAGTGTCCACCCCTGTTTATCGACAACATGTGACGGTCGGGCAGCCACTGGTAAAGCACATTACGTCATCATTGTGCTCTCCAGGGTGACACGGCTTCTTTAGTCCTTTAATATGGACAAAGGAAAATAAAATGTTACGAATAAAAATCTCTCGCTTTCATTAAAGCATCTAAATTCGGGTATTTAAGATATCACAATACATTTCAGTAACAGCCGAATCGAGATAAATACTACACTAAATAAGCTTTTGTATCTATACTAACTCGTAACCTACTTCCCTAACAACAATAACCATACTTAATTTCTTTGGTACAAGCTACATACAATGTTAATTTCATCACGCAAACAGCAGTTTATGTAAGAATAACTTAACTCACCAACCAGTCAGCATGAATTTCTTTCGTTGTATGGCATCTTACCTGGAAAAGGAGAGAAAAACTGTATAAGCAAGGGTAAAGACATTTGCAGTTGGATGTTATAATATGTAATTTACCGAGAGGTTTTGATTTCACCAATAAATTTACGAGCAGCTTTGGCTAAAAATAAATTTATGTATGAAAAATCAGAACCTTGCATTTACTAGTTGTATTTTACTAACAGATAAACAAATAATATCCTACTAAAAAGATAACTAATAATAATTATTATTATTATTATTATTATTATTATTATTAAATAAGATATTTACTTTATTAATTTAGTATTACAGTTAATAATAATAATTTTTATTACTAATATTTAATGTGCTGTACAACAGCCAGGGGCCAATAACATTTTAGCACAGACAATATAACAAAAAACATTAAATTATATAAATCACAACAAAAGTACAATGGAATAATTATTAAAATAATGACAGTTAAACAAGACGATAATTGCAAATGAAAGAATGGAATTATATAAATAGTATTACAAAGACATAAAAGATGACGAGAATAATGTTATAATACAAATCTAAACAAAAGACATAAATTAATAATAATTGACATAAAACTCCAAAAAATATAAACTACACATTAAATGGATCCAAGTTCAATCCATGCAAATTAGCATATTTTATACATCTGCAGACCGGAGAGAGAGAGATAAAAAATTATGAAATCTTAAATCCTTAGCAAGAATACGAAGACTGATATTGCTTATGAATGATTCATAGTCAATATCACCCTTAATGACTTTACAAAAAAATAAATAATCAAGATCTTTACGTGTGTCAAACTACAAGAATTAAAATATTTGCAGTTAATCTCATATTTATAATCACCGGAATTAGATAAAAATCTATAAGAAATCTATAAGGAAATAAATGTTTTAATAATAATAATAATAATAATAATAATAATAATAATAATAATAATAATAATAATAATAATAGCCATTAATCAGTATAAAATTAAACTTTTCAAAAAATTAACACATATCCACATTAAATACATTTAAAATAGCATACAT
Source organism: Periplaneta americana (assembly GCF_040183065.1). Classification (NCBI taxonomy): domain Eukaryota; kingdom Metazoa; phylum Arthropoda; class Insecta; order Blattodea; family Blattidae; genus Periplaneta; species Periplaneta americana. Next base: position 135,582,184 of record NC_091125.1, read on the forward strand.
TAAGATACAAATAGTAACTGATTTTGATTGTAAAGCTAAAAATTAATCTAAAAAATTTTGTTAGTCTTGATATGCTCCATATCTTAAAGTTTCAATACTGATTAGGACTTATATAATAAAATAATAAAATGAAAAAAAAATATATAAATATATATATCTATATTCACGACGTGTATTTTTATAAAATATAATTTTATTTAATTCAAATAAATAGTTATTTAGACTGAGAAATTTTGAAATGAAAGCCTTGTACAGGACATAATTTTATTTTTACTTCAATTTTTATTGTACCCGAGTTTTTGAATGTACTACACTCCCACCTCTTCTACTAATGAAGTTCAACCGTCCTCCACACAGATCCAAGACCGCATATACAGTCATAGTAGCTTTACGGTCATAGTAAACAGTACGTTCCAAAAATATGTTCGCGTTTTCCAGTGACGAAAGAGCTTTCAATATTGAATCATTTTCGCAAAGGTACTGTCATCCATTTGCCTACGTCGTATCCCGGTTTCCCCCACCAGCTTTTATTCGCCAGCTAGTGGCTGGGCTGTCTTAGCTCTTTTCTGAGAACATTAATTTCTGTTAGGACTTGGACGTCTACGTAATACTATACAACTGTTTAAAATAACTTAAACAGAAGGGCCTCGTTAAGTAATTAACTATCACGTGATTTCCTCCCTTTCTACGACCCTATGACATAACCACTTGGACGGACAGTTGATAGTATGTCTGAGTAATTTTATCTTTTCCGATCGGGCAGAAGTGAAGATTGAATTTACAGTACGTAAGGTACTCTTTTATAGAGTAGGTACGGAATTATTTCAACATGAGTTACTAGTACGAAGGACGAAACTGGTAATTGGGATTAGGTACAATAGTCTATAGTGCGATAATATGCACATTAGAACTGAAGCCTGTATCGAAATGAACGGCCACCATTTTCAAAAATGTGTTTAAATATCCATATTATGATTATTTTTCAATTTAACTTCATTCTCTATATTGTACGCTAATGTGCTGTAGACAGTATAATATACACTGCATAATGAATACGTTCGCATGGATAACTCAATTCGTGAGTAAAAACACTTATTGTTAATACTGTATTGTAGTTTGATTAAATAAAAAGCTAATGAAAATGATCAAACTCAAAAGCGCGATATTTCCTAGTTTACGTAAATGGATGAACTACTTTTCTTCCCTCCTATACCTAGTAAAGTGATTTGTTTGTATATTACGCCAGTATCATCGTACTCCAGTCGTGGAAGGGGTAGTAAACGGCGTTGATCCAAAGGTATAGCCAGGTTAATATTAAAAATGTTAGTAAAAATAAAATGATGTTCCTGTATAAATTAGAATATTATAGATATACAGGTTGAATAGTTAGAATATCAATTTTAAAAATAAGGTTTGCAATGTTTTTATTAGATATGTCAGCCATTTTGGTGGCTTAGTTGTGGTGATGGTATTGTGGTAATATGGGTAATGGTACTGGTAGTCAGGTGAGATCGACATTAGCAAATGCATACAACTTCCATGTTATGTAAATTCCCCTTAAGTGGGACTAATATTTCCCCGTCTGGAATTGAAATGTAATCTTTGAGGTTAATGTCGTCACAATTACTTGAGTTGAAACAGAGAAGCAGTTATGAGACGTAAATGAGATTTATAAAGCAATAACTTCGTCCAACTCTCGCCTGATTTACGGCAATACAAATGCCGCGAAATATAAACTTAGTCTCGCAGATAAGGGAATCTGGGGATTTATTACTATGCAACGCGACTCTTTTTATTCATCTTTCCGGTCGTTAAACGTAACGGCCGACTTCTCGACTCCCGCCTGCGCCTTATCGCTCGTCATCTAGATGTTCTTTTGTTTAGCCCAGTTTCACCCACCAGAGGGTGAAGTCACATTGCCGTAAATTGTCTCGACATAAACGAGATGACAAAAACCAGAATTGTCACCATAAAAACAACATGGCACCTAAAAATAAACGGTGCCATTTAAATAATTTTTCAACAAGGTTCTATCTTCTTCCATGCCCAGAAAAAAATGGAGAAAAATAGAGTTTTGTGAATGAGGTTGAAAAAAATATTAGAAAGTAACTTTATTTATTTTTTGCCAAAGATTTTCACTTTTTGTCCAAAATAAAACTTCAATAATATAAAAATAAAAATATTTTATGCTCAACCATGCCGAAATGTAGTAATTATACACTTGGTAGCAGCCATTTAATGGACCTCATTAAAGTACACCTATTCATTAAATTTCAGGTGTTCCACCAATCAGAAAGCACCATTGTAGCAATATAAATGTGCAAGTATCGATTATTCTCGGATATGCAACCGAAAGACAACTAGCGAAACGTCACGGAGGCTGGAAATCCAATACTGTCGCAGAAGGTTGTTCTGTTACTATAATAATTAGCGTTAATTGTAAATAATATACAAATAAATTCAATTTGTCATCTCGTTTTTCAATGTCTAAATCAATTTCAAGGTTATATCAAGATTAATGTTTATTTTACTCTCTAGATTATATCAAGGTCAATGACATTTGTTTCTCGGAAAAAATCAATACTTTCGCGTCTGCGTACATCTCACAATTTACGAGATATTGCACAAGGTCACTTCCGCTCCCCAGTCAGATAAGAATAACATGAATATTTATTAATAATTTCAAGTTAGAAATATAGTCGAGCATAAAAAGTCGTATGAAATTTGCCTATAATGGTAATTAAGACGCTCGTATGAAAATTATGAAACTCGCTTGCGCTCGTTTCATAAACATACTCTCGTATTAATTACTATGGTACCATTATAGGCTCGTTGCATAATGTACTATTAAACCTCTTTCAATATTCTCCTACATAAAAAATAGATTTCTATTCATTACCAACCCAAATATAATAATGAAATGTTTCACTTAGCCAGTTTTTCCGGATTACAGTTCCTTGTGTGATAATTTCCACTAAATTTCACATTTTCGTCAACATTTCCCTTTTTCTACTGTCATGCCGCCATTGTTTCTGTTATAACCTCAGTACAGTGTACCAATATAAATATTGCTCAAGTACTACAATAAATGTGGTTGTTACGTATTACATTCTTAAAATTCGTAGATCATAAGAGTATTAGGCCTACCCTGGTAACATTTTATTGTATAAAACTGAAATATACAGATATTATAAAACATTATATGGGTCATTATAAGAAAATATGGGAATGTGGTAACAGAAAGGAAAAGAATAGTATGGAATGTTTGGAAAATGCAATTTTAATACTTTAAATTAAAGCTACATAGATATAAATGGCAGGAAAAATAATGGTCACGTTGATTTAAAAAAAATCGAAATTATTTTTCAATTAAAAAACAAATATGCATGTTGCACCAATGACATTGCCTGTTCCACTAGTGACCTTAAAATTTTTACTTTTAATTTTTTCTCTAGAATATGCCATTAGGAAAATCCTGGATAACAGAGAGGGTTTGGAATTGAACGAGACACATCAGCTGCTTGTCTATGCGGATGACGTGAATTCGTTTGGAGAAAATCCACAAACGATTAGGGAAAACACGGGAATTTTACTTGAAGCAAATAAAGAGATCTTGGACTCTCACTTTGAGAGTGAAACAGAAATTAAGGGTGTTTGAGAATAAGGTTCTTAGGAAAATATTTGGGGCTAAGAGGGATGAAGTTACAGGAGAACGGAGAAAGTTACACAACGCAACACTGCACGCATTGTATTCTTTACCTGACATAATTAGGAATATTAAATCTAGACGTTTGAGATGGGCAGGGCATGTGGCATATATGGGGGAATCCAGAAATGCATTTAAAGTGTTAGTTGGGAGGCCGGAGGGGAAAAAGACCTTTGGGGAGGCCGAGACGTAGATGGAAGGATAATATTAAAATGGATTTCATGATAGAGACTGGATTAATCTTGCACAGGATAGAACCGATGGCGGACTTATGTGAGTGCGGCAATGAACCTGAAGGTTCCTTTAAAACCATTTGTAAGTAAGTAAGTAAGCAAGCAAGCAAGCAAGCAAGGAAGCAAGCAAGCAAGTAAAGAGATAGGTTTGGAAGTAAATCCTGAAAAGGCAAAGTATATGATTATGTCTCGTGACGAGAATATTGTACGAAATGGTAATATAAAAAATTTGAAATTTATCCTTTGAAGAGGTGGAACAATTCAAATATCTTGGAGCAACAGTAACAAATAAAAATGATACTCGGGAGGAAATTAAACGCAGAATAAATATGGTAAATGTGTTATTATTCGGTTGAGAAGCATTTGTCATCCAGTCTGCTCTCAAAAAAGCTGAAAGTTAGAATTTATAAAACAGTTATATCACCAGTTGTTCTTTATGGTTGTGAAACTTGTCTCTCACTTTGAGAGAGGGACCGAGGTTAAGGGTGTTTGAGAATAAGGTGCTTAGGAAATTATTTGGAGCTAAGAGGGATGAAGTTACAGGAGAATGGAGGAAGTTCCACAACACAGAACTGCACGCATTGTATTCTTCACCTGACATAATTAGGAACATTAAATCCAAACGATTGAGATGGGCAGGGCATGTAGCACGTATGGACGAATGCAGAAATTAGACTGTTAGTTGGAAGGCCGGAAGGAAAAAGACCTTTGGGGAAGCCGGGACATAGATGGGAGGATACTATTAAAATGGATTTGAGGGAGGTTGGATATGATGATAGGGGCTGGATTAATCTTGCTCAGGATAAGGACCGATGGCGGGCTTATGTGAGGGCGGCAATGAACCTCCGGGTTCCATAAAGCCATAAGTGAGTAAGTATAAGGTAAATACTCCAAAAATGTCGTTAGCATGGTAAAATGAGGACTTCTTCGATTACCTGCTTTTAGATTGTAATTATCAAGCATAATTCATGATTAGCTACGAAGTAAATCTGAAATGTTAAAGTAACTTAAGTGAAGAAAACAGATTTTCAAGTACGGCATTTTATGGGAATACGTTTGAACAATGCATTCCAATGAACAATCTTAACCCACGCAAGAATCAATGCGAAAGAACTCCCACACCGGCCATTAAAGGAGAAAACCTGATGCGCCGCGTACGAGAAGAGAAAACCAGAATAGACAATGCAGAGACCCTGCTCTCTCTCCTACACAGTTCGAGTAGGTCAAGAAACAATAAATCAAGACAGGACGACGTGCACACGTATTCAGATAAGCTGGAGTAGGCTTCGAAATTGTGTGATTGTGAAGTCCGTCCCATTCATTATGGTGAAAGTTCCCGACCGCACTACGCATTTGAGTTGCAATTTTCTAATAAATATTTCAAAGACAACGTAAAAGCCAGGATATTTGACGATTAGAGCCCGGATGTTTAGGAATTTATTATTTTAAAAATTATTTATTAATGAAATAATAATACATATAATTAGAATAATTAAGAGGCATAGGCGGATCGAGGAGACGGCCTCCAGATATGGAGGGTAGCTGTGAGTATATTGAATAAGCAGTCGCGGACAACCGATGTGGGGTGGTCCTCCAGCTTGGGGGTTGGGCGAAGGGCTATCAACCCATCACCGTAAAAAAAACAACTTGCTACGAAACCTTCAAATAAGCCTCGGAATGGGACTGATTCTCTGGCACGAACACAGAAGTTTATCTTTTGAAGAGGTGGAAAAATTCAAATATCTGGGAGCAACAGTAACAAATATAAATGATACTCGGGAGGAAATTAAACAAAGAATAAATATGGAAAATGCCTGTTATTATTAGGTTGAGAAGCTTTTACCATCTAGTCTGCTGTCAAAAAATCTGAGAGTTAGAATTTATAAAACAGTTATATTACCGGTTGCGCTTTATGGTTGTGAAACTGGGACTTTCACTTTTAGAGAGGAACATAGGTTAAGGGTGTTTGAGAATAAGGTGCTTAGGAAAATATTTGGGGCTAAGAGAGATGATAGGTGAAGTATTCTTCACGTGACATAATTAGGAACATTAAATCCAGACGTTTGAGATGAGCAGGGCATGTAGCACGTATGGGCGAATCCAGAAATGCACATAGAGTGTTAGTTGGGAGGCCGGACGGAAAAAGACCTTTGGGGACGCCGAGACGTAGATGGGAAGATAATATTAAAATGAATTTGAGGGAAGTGGGATATGATGATAGAGACTGGATTAATCTTGCTCAGGATAGGGACCAATGGCGGGCTTATGTGAGGGCGGCAATGAACGTCTGGGTTCCTTAAAAGCCGTAAGTAAGTAGTAACTAAGTAAGAGGAATAGGCTATATTAACAATTACTCTTTTACAGGTAACCTATGCGTTTTGAGTTTAAAGTATGAATGTTTACAATAGTAAGTGTGTACTTACTTCCTCTTCTATTTTGTAAGTAATTGTAATTTATTTTATTCTTGTATTTCTTTACATGTCAGGTTTCATTTATGCATTACGCTTATTTCCTTTGTTGTTATCGGTTGTTCATTAGTGATTTATATATTAGTTACGAAGATAAATGTACCAAAGTGTCCAATCAATTATAGACCTATTTCAAGCTAACACTTTTTTTAAATTAGGAAAAGTAAATTTCCTTCAATTGTTACTCCATCTGTGTAGTCAGAAAATACCATCAGAGTTCTTGTATGGTGAATTTCGCCTGGTGTTCTGTCAACCCTGCAAAACATTAGACGCAACCGCTTGAAAATACGATATTCGTTCGAATGTTGAACCTCGCCGGTTGTTCTCCTACCGAGTGAATATAAACCGGTTCTAAGCGCTGTTCTGCAGCACTCTAATTCAGACTAAAGAAAGAGTCTTTATAAAATATAAATAATGAAGTGATACTGCCTAACCTTGATTGAAGCTTGCATGTGAGTGAGAGCTACCGTACGTCACACCTGCGGGCGTCAAGTTGTTTCTGACTCATTAAGTGTGCATTTTTGTAGCAGCAAAAAGTCTTGATGGAGTAGCGGACTGTCACAGCCTTGATCGATGTCCGTCCCTCTGATTGATGACTGTGTGTTGTATCCCGCTAATGATATCTTGATGCTGTCGTTTGTTTAAAATCAAATTGCCTCGAAATTCAGAGCAGAATTAATTATTCGTGCTACTGGACGCTTCTGATAACTCTGTAGCTAGTGGAGTTTAAACCGTAGCTCGAAAAACTTACACGATGCTTCAGCTATTGACATTTAGCCGCATTGGATGAATAAACAGGCCTATAGGAAATGAGGCAAATATAATGGACTCTAATTTCAGTAGGAGTATTACCCACGAGTATTAGCAAACACAATGGAAAAGCTGTCGTATCACAATTTAAGGAACTATATTTGAAAAATAACGTACCAGCGATGCAAAAAAAAAACCTGTATTAATAGATATTCATCGCTACTAATGAGAAATATACAGTACTGGTGAGTTCAAAAGGAAAGATTTCAAAATTTAAAATTTTTAGAAAACTTAATTTTAAAGCTTCATGTTGCCGTTAAAAATCACATTAACACACACTAATTTGAAACTTATAGTATTTTTTTTATAAAATATCATTAACAGAATCTGCAGTAATTTCAATGATTCTTTGATTTTCCACAGCAACAATGTAATGTGTTCATAATGTGTGCATACGATTCATCTGCAATACTCGTAAATTTGATCATATTAACACCTTCCCTCCAGTTACTTTCATGGGCGCGTCTGAAGGAACGAAGAACAATACATTCACTGTCTCTTCTGTTTAGAATCATGCATACTTCTACTCCGAATTATCTGTTATCGCGCTTTCAATTTCTTACAACTCTTCGAAACTGACATCAAGCACTTCTTTCTATCCCTCATCATAGAACGCCTTTATGCTCATCTTCCTATACTGTAGAAATACCTCGCCTCTGGAATTCGTTACCTAATGTCAGGGACTGCCAGACTTTATCACAATTCAAAATTAAATTGGAAAATTTTGTCTTAGTTGATGTTTTTTAGATATTGCTGGAAGTATTAATTTGTGTTTTCTTCCTTTTTCTTTTTTAATCTAGATTAAAATTGCAAGTTTCTTGTTTAAGTTAGTTAATTAGTTAGGATAGAATTAATTATGATACTTTATCACTCATTTAAAGTTTGTGTGACTGCAACCTTTGTATATTTTTGTGTGGATTTACTTTGTTTATAGTGTTTTTTTCTCTCTCTCTTTATTTCTTGTGTAGCTTTACTTTGTATATAGTGTATTTTTTCTGTTTATTTCTATTATTGTATTCGTATTCCTGGTGTTGTGGAAGAGAAGGCCTGATGGCCTGAACTACATCAGAATAAATAAATAAGTAAATAAATAAATAAATAAATAAATAAATAAATAAATGAATAAATAAATAAGTCATCCAAAAAAAATGTAGGTTTCGCAAAACTTTAAATTACTTACTTACAAATGGTTTTTAAGGAACCCGGAGGTTCATTACTGCCCTCACATAAGCTCGTCATCGGTTCCTATCCTGAGCAAGATTAATCCAGTCTCTATCATCATATCCCACCTTCCTCAAATCTATTTTAATATTAACCTCCCATCTACGGCTCGGCCTCTCCAAAAGTCTTTCCCCCTCAGCTAACACTATATATACATTCTAGATTCACCCATACGTGCTACATGCTCTGTCCATCTCAAACGCCTGGATTTAATGTTCCTAATTATGTTAGGTGAAGAATATAACGTGTGCAGTTCTGTGTTTTGTAACTTCTCCATTCTCCTGTAACTTCATCCCTCTTAGACCAAATATTTTCCTCAGCATCTTATTCTCGAACACCCTTAATCTCTGTTCCTCTCTCAAAATGAGAGTCCAAGTGAAACCATGCAGAACAACCGGTAATATAACTGTTTTATAAATTCTAACTTTCAGCTTTTTCGAGAGCAGACTGGATGATAAAAGCTTATCAACCGAATAAAAACAGACATTTCCCAAATATATTCTGTACTTAATTTCCTCTCGAGTGTCATTTATATTTGTTACTGTTGCTCCAAGGTACTTGAATTTTTCCACCTTTTCAAAGGGTAAATTTTAAAATTTCATATTTCCATTTCGTATTATGTTCTGGACACGAGACATAATCATATACTTGGTCTTTTCGGGGTTTACTTCCAAACCTATCTCCGCAAAGCCGAAAAACCGCACGACAATAATGCCTATGTTGTTAACTGCTTGTTACGAACGATCAAGACATCGGGATCTATTTTGGCAACTATTATATTATGTATAAACAATCAGTTAGCCTATTTGAAACAGCATCTGTACCTTTAAGTGTATAATAATCCGTTTCCCAATCTTTATTTAATTACTAAGCTCTTATTAATGGCCTAAGATTTTTTTTTTCGTATGTTTGAGATCAAGTGTATAATCTCAAGTAAAAAATAGTACATTATGCAACGAGCCTATAATGATAGAAATTAAGACGCGAGTATGTTTGTTTATGAAACGAGCGCAAGCGAGTTTCATAATTTTCATACGAGCGTCTTAATTACCATTATAGACAAGTTTCATACGACTTTTTATGCTCGACCATATTTATAACTTGAAATTATTCAGAAGTATTTATTTTATTTGTATCTAACTGAAGAGCGGAAGTGACCTTGTGCATAGCTCGTAAATTGTGAGATGTGCGCGGACGCGAAAGTACTGATTTTTTCCGAGGAACAATAATGTCACTGACCTTGATATAATCTGAGAATAATATGAACTAATTTTGATATAACCTGGAAATTGATTTAGAATTGAAAAACGAGATGACAAATTGAATTTATTTGAATATTATTTACAATTAACGCTAATTATTATAGTAACAGAACATAACCTTCTGCGACAGTATTGGATTTCCAGCCTCCGTGACGTTTCCCTCGTTGTCTTTCGATTGCATATCCGAGAATAATCGAAAACCTGAACTTTAATGAATAGGTGTACTTTAATTGCATGCATTAAAGGACTGCTACCAGGTGTATAATTACTACATTTCGGCATGGTCGAGCATAAAATATATTAACGCTTTATTTAACGTTATATTTTATACTTCTTAGAAATGCGAATTTATTTGATAATGTTGCTTCTATTTATATAACAGGTAATATTTGATAATAGAACCAGAACATTTTGATAACTATGATAGTGTTTCTTTTTTTTTTGTGTCTAATGTTATTTATTTCAATGATGTATGTTATTCAAAGTTACGAAATCTTTCCACGCCGACCAAATGCGATTTCGAGAATGATGAGCATGACTCGCAGTGCACGAGAGTTACGAGACGAGACTCGAAAGACAAATGGAACGAACACAGCGAGCGAGGGCGGCAGTTCATTTTGTTCATATCTAGTAGAAACGCAAGGGGAGCGGTCTACCACTTGAATTATAGTGGAAACCTCTTTTTGTTGAAGAGATATTAAAATAATATGTACCGCCCGTTGGCCTTCAAAGCACGTCAATACAACTGTATATGGCAGAGTACTACATGTACAAGGACGTGTCAATCAATCATATTTAAGTGTTGTAGGCATCCAATCTCTCTTGTTTTATTCGTCGAGAGTTGTAAATAAAAATTTGACGGGTTGCACTTTGTGCAGTGCTGACACACTTATCTACTAGATAATAAAAACAGATGGTCACATAATTCTTCCACTCGAGAACCGAAGAAACTAAAAGTAATCAAGCAACTCTAATGAAAGTTCATTAGACTTGCTCTGGAGAGCTCTTTTCTGTCAAATTAGATTCAAGCTTTAAAAGCCTTCGTGTCTACAGAAAGCCAGTCAGCGCAACGCTTCAAAAGAATCAGTTCTCTAGGGCTACGCAAACATCTCCGCATTCAAGATACCTTCACTCAGGGGCGGACTGGCTGCAGACATATTCCAACATTAACGGTCTAATGCGAATCACGCAAGTGAAGTGGGTAGGCATTAGATACACATTAACTGTCTTACTATTCTCAGCGCATTTCCATCTAGCGGATCAAGGTCAAATACAAACCACTGACGAGTCATTGAACTGAAAACTGTGAACTGAAGCACCGGTAATACCGGCTGTCCCAGCTGTCTTTAGTTTTTTTTTAGTTGGTTAATTAACGACGCTGTATCAACCACTAGGTTATTTAGCGTCGATGAGATTGGTGATAGTGAGATTGTATATGGCGAGATGAGGCCGAGGATTCGCCATAGATTACCTGGCATTCACCTTACGGTTGAGGAAAACCTAAAAAAAAAAAAAAACCCAACCAGGTAATCAGCCCAAGCGGGGATCGAACCCGCACCTGAGCTCAACTTCAGACCGGCAGGCAAGCGCCCTAACCGACTGAGGACTTTAGTTTAACTGCCTTATACCATGAAAGCTCATTTATAAGTCGTGTGTAAATTTCTGACTAATAATCACTATAAACGTCGTGTATAACAATATTTTTATTTTTATTTTATTGGGTTATTTTACGACGCTGTATCAACATCTAGGTTATTTAGCGTCTGAATGATATGAAGGTGATAATGCCGGTGAAATGAGTCCGGAGTCCAGCACCGAAATTTACTCAGCATTTGCTCGTATTGGGTTGAGGGAAAACCCCGGAAAAAACCTCAACCAGGTAACTTGTCCCAACCGAGATTCGAACCCGGGCCACCTGGTTTCGCAGCCAGACGCGCTGACCGTTACTCCACAGGTGTGGACTATAACAATATAATTGTTATAAAACTACGTCATTATTTTATTACGAAAGGTAACAGAATAACTGAGATTCTTTATTGCATCCGATACTGTGCGCTAGTTTGCAACTCTAAGTACCGTCATTTCCCATAACTATGGTCCTGGAACACAACTATGGTCCACGATGCAACTATTCAAAGAACATTGTAGAAATAACGTAGACTGTTCGTAGATAGCTGCAGTGACTTGACTTCAAACTACAGTACAGCAAAATATAGATAAACGAGGTATTACGTTATGGAGTACAAAATCTGAATGGACCAAAGTTGTGTTCCTGGATCATAGTTATGGGAAACGATGGTATCGATAGTACAACTAGACCTGATCGATTACCACACTATACTTCGCACACACACACACATACACACACACACACACCGTTATATACTTCCAGACATACATTTTTGTAAAATTATTCACTAAAATATTTTTCCATTCCATAAATAATACCTTTAAGATGATTAATATTATTTATATTCTTCTATATTATATTTTTATTATTTAACTCTATAAATTATTTCTCATATATTCCAGTTAAATTATTAAAAGAAAAAAGTATTTAATATAAAAATTATAAATTGAAAGTGATAAGTAACTTATTTTCAGTATTTCATCCATCAACAAGCATAATAAATTTAGACAATCATTAAATTGAATTAGTACTATACTGGGATTATTTATTATTCCAATAAGATATTGATTGATCATTTCAGACTGCATTCTATACACTTTGATTAAAATATGTTGAGATCGCTACTTGGTGCTTCCTGAGAGCAATGGTGCTCTGCATTTCACTCTTCCGGTACTTCATGTACGCGCGCGATCTGTCGGTTTGTTTCGAAAGCAAACGTCATGCTGCGAGAACAAAATTACAAAATAAATACATTATATAGATAATAAAATAATAAAACAACAACAAGAACAACAACGAAACAGGTAATTTAACAATAATTAAGCTACATCAGCATAAAAATAACATAATAAAACTGAACAATTTCGTTTATGTTTGCTGGGAACTGGTAAAATCACACGGGAGACGAAATACATATGCGAAGAAGCATGGCTTATGAACCCACAACTACTACGTCACAACTCAGAACGGGCAGTGATTTGTTGTTGCCATAGCAACGTTATAATCCTGTGAACATACTACGGAGTGCAACCAAAAATGTTTTAAATTCAATATAGTTCATAAACACGGGCGCCTTATCTCGGCTCAACCAGTGCGACACTGACTGCTCCCGTATTCAAAGTAGGTCCTTTCAATCACCAGTGTTATTGCAGGCAGACGCCCGCCTGCAGTCCTACGTGCTCTCGCTGAGGGAATCCGTTATTCCAAGAACCATCAATTGCAGCTGCTCAGGTTGCAATAATCCCAGTTTTATGCAAAAGCCCGGTTTAGTACTGTACGAACGAAACACACTGTATAAATTAAATGTTCGCAACGTTTAGGATTAAATACACGTCAATTGTTTAAAAATTACACTGTAAAATATTTACAACTTAGTGCTTCCTAAAAAGAAATTAAGAGCTTTTCGCTAGGTAAACATCTTATTCTGAAGCTGTGAGATGATATGACGATAACGAAACAATGGTGGAAAGTTCAGGAGAGGAACGCGGTGCTCATAAAATTTTAATTTCATAATTAACGTTCCCATTTCCACTAGAGATATTATTCAGATATGACGATACGGCAATTATTATTATGTATGTAGAGGTGCAAAAACACCAGATAAACAAAAAAATAATATATTCACGAGTTATTGTTCTTTAATTTATTTTTTATTACAACGAAGATCATGTTATCTTATAGGTGATAACTAGGAAGTAAAATATTAGGTTGATGTACAGGGCTCCTACAAAAGACCTTTCCGGATACGAACATATGTAATTTACGTTCTATGAATCTAATGTGCATGAAAATAGTACCAATGGAAAGAGAAACCCAAACAGTTTAGTTCTTTATCTTAAAGATGTTCAGTGTGTCCCCCCCATGGTACCACGGCACACATCAAGCCTATAGTCCACGTAGGTACGCGGATTTTCCGACCCCCAGATTCTGAGGTTATGTCTGTTCACCTTATCAGAAAGATGGAAAGTGGCTTCGTCAGAAAACACCACGGAATGAATAAATTCATCGTCGTTTGAATTAAAGTCTGCATACTTATTCAGAAATTTCTTCGCAGCACTTCGTCCTATGGTTTTAGGGCTTGCAGAACTGTAGTCGGTACGGACGAAATCGCAAACTCTTGCGAAGAATCCTGCCTTAAAATCGGTGTGCCATTTGCGGATTGCAGGCCCACTGGGTGGATCTGCACTGAATTCTGTTCGGTAATGCCGTTGCGTATTAATAACCGACTGGTTCACATGAAAATCAAGCACGCAAAAATCTTTTCTGTCCTCTATGCAGCCCTTTCGCCTCAACAATGAACAAATATGTTTATGTGCGCAATTATGAAACAGTATTACCAACTCAGAAAACAATGTATATAATATTTACAATACAATTTATAATACAATTTATAGGCCTATATTATAATTGCATAGTAGATATAAGACAAATTGTATTGTATAATTATTAATTTCAATTCAGGAATCCGCCCCTGAGCACGAGTTCTACTCTTTCAGGGGCGAGCTAAAATTTTTCTGTATATATTATATTTTATGTTACAATTATTAGCAAAATAATAAAATAATAAATAAATAAATAAATAAATAAATAAATAAATAAATAAATAAATAAATAAATAAATAAATAAATAAATAAATAAATAAATAAATAAATAAATGTTGCCACAAATAAACTTTTGAGTTTTTCTTTTCATTGGTGCTATTTTCATGCACCTCAGTCAGATTCATAGAACGTAAATTACATGTGTTCGAAACCGTTTTCACGAACAATCGCTACATGACATACAGTCGAGCCATTTCGGAGAACTGCGGCGAGTTGCTGGACCTGTCTTCAGGAGATGTACAGCCTGCCAGATATCACAAGGACGTCACTTCGAACACGAATTGTGAATTCGGTAAGTACATCATTACGCAATATTAACCGCAAAAGCGCGGAACGAATCCCCCGCATATGGTAGCGTCGTTACGGATGAATCAGCCGCCGTGAGTGCGGTTAGGAGTCTAGCCCTCGCTGGCTCACCCTGTAGTAGTAGTATTAGCAGCAGTAGGAATATTATTTATTTTCAAGGCAAGTGTTGGGCTTCATGAGAACAGACATGAAGAATTCAACGATGAGAAAGAAAAACCAATTTCTTAAAAAAGGAATGTGGCCTTCGCTTCCAGATAAGGCAAAACCACATCAAGCTGAAGTGGTATAACTTCCAGAATACTAACGAAATAGCCGAGATAGCGCACATTTCCATTTTTGGACATTTCCAACTATGAAGAAAAAAACTTGAGAGGCAGATTTCGAAATGTTGAAGAGATGAAAATTACCAGCTCCACTATCTTGTTGAAGAATGGTGTCAGGGATGTTTTTACAGACGTGAGTAGAATGCAGCAAGAAGTTTATAACTTCTGAAGGAATCTACTTCGAAAAAGATAAAGATCATAATGTCGGCAACGACCTCTGACTCTGAAAATACATGGAAGTAGCTAACAGAATTCAAGCCGCTACTGGTGAAAGCTATTAAGTACGAAACCAAGATCCCTGGAGAGCTACCGACTACTGACTGACATTGCTCTGGGATGCCTCTGACATTGCCAGTACTTTCACTCCAGTCGGACTTGCGGGTCATTCCTTGCAAGGACACTGCAGACAGGATTAGAGACGATGACGTGCTGAGTAAATGGGTAATCTAGTAACCCGCAGAAGTCAAGCGTTACAGTGACTCATTCCGTTCTCATTAAGATACAAAGTGTTGAAAAACTGGGTACAGCTTTGAAGCAGCGCGAAGCAACGAGCACTGCAGGAGTTGGAAGGGAAGTACAACAAGGAAAGAGATAAAAGGGTGGGAAGTTGAAAGACAAGTGAGAGTGTATTAAAGCCCAATGTCTGGTCACATTTCACATTAGTTACTCGTAGATAAGTAGCGACTATATGCTCAAAACAAAACTGTGGACAGGTGCGGACGATGCGTCCACGTACTTACGTATTTGTCCTTTGTGTATAATAGTATACGGGAGTACAATCGGTTAACGATAAATAGTGTATAAAAACAATGCTTCCATTCTTCATAAAGTGTATGCGCTACTTAAAATTAAATATGAAAGAATGAGGAAATTTTGTTCAAATATAAATTACATAAAAACCAAATTGTTTATTAATTTATTTATCTAATAAATTATTCTAGTGAATTTATGTACATCAAGCCTTGTGTTGTACACTATGAGAAATACAAATAAGAAAAGCAAACTCAGAGAAAATAAATAAATACATAAATAATAAATAAACAAATAAATAGGTAGACAGACAGACGGAGGAATAGACAAACGGATGGATGGATGGATGGACGGATGGATGGACGGACGGATGGATGGGTGGGTGGGTGGGTAGGTAGGTAGATAGATAGATAGATAGATAGATAGATAGATAGATAGATAGATAGATAGATAGATAGATAGATAGATAGATAGATAGATAGATAGATAGATAGATAGATAGATAGATAGACAGACAGATAAGTGTAACAATTTGGCAAATTTAGATTCTACATCATTCCAAGATAAATATGGTCATATACCGAAATAATAATAATAATAATAATAATAATAATAATAATAATAATAATTATTATTATTATTATTATAGAGGAACAGAGGTTAATGGTATTTGAGAATAAGGTGCTCAGGAAAATATTTGGGACTAAGAGAGATGAAATTACAGGAGAATGGAGAAAGTTACACAACGTAGAATTGCACGCATTCTATTCTTCACCTGACATAATTAGGAACATTAAATCCAGACTTTTGAGATGGGCAGGGCATGTAGTATGGGCGAGTCCAGAAATGCATATAGTGTTAGTTGGAAGGCTGGAGGGAAAAACACCTTTGAAGAGGCCGAGACGTAGATAGGAGGGTAATATTAAAATGGACTGAGGGAGGTGGGATATGATGGTAGGGACTGGATTAATCTTGCTCAGGATAGGGACCGATGGCGGGCTCATGTGAGTGCGGCAATGAACCTCCGGGTTCCTTAAAAGCCATAAGAAAGTTATTATTATTATTATTATTATTATTATTATTATTATTATTATTATTATTATTTCTGTCTTAACTTCATTTTAAAGTATCTGTTTCTGCAATTTCTTTCTTATCCCTTTTCTGTTTCATCTCACTCGTCCTGCTTCTCCTCCTCCTCGTCATCATCATCATCATCTTCTTCTTCTTCTTCTTCTTCTTCTTCTTCTTGTACAGATAGAATACAGAACGATGATTGATTTATATAGAGGGCCATTACGACTCGGCATTTAGATCAATACTGATCTATTATACTAACCCTAGTTACGAACATTATCACTCTCATCGACCGACTATGCTAAGGTTCGCTGTACATCTCTAGAGAAATATTAATGGAATGATGTCGATGTTTATATTGGGTAAACGGGACAACCTAGAGAAAAACACCAAACTGCGATTTTGTCCGCCACAAGTATCGCTATGGATTTCAGGCCTAACCGGAACACGAACCCGGACCGCCTGAGTGACAGGCCGATGTTCTAGACCACGCAGCCATCGTTGAGATCCATGACGATTGTACTTGTATGACTTGAGGCTTTCCCGGCGTTTGATGTAGAATAAAGGCTGGTTCACAATAAACCGAGAACGGAAACGACAACGAGAACGAGAACGGAAATATTGTTAAAATAAATTTATTTAAATATGAGTATTCACAATTAACTATTATATTTATTTTAACAATATTTCCGTTCTCGTTGTCGTTTCCGTTCCCGGTTTATTGTGAACCAGCCTTTACTCTTGTCGGAAGCAAATCTCCAACTCACCTGGCTGATAACTCGAGAAGAGTTATTCTACGATTGTACTTGTATGCGATGTGTGGTGCAATGGTCAGTTCTCCAACCCCTGCCTGATTACTGCGCCCATCAACTCATTAGCGCGTGTCGATATAAGGCACTCAGCTACCCGCGAACGCCCACGACTTTCATACACGGAACCGCGCGCTTCCTGCTGATTCAGTGCGGCTCACCCTCGTGGGATTGCGGATGTCACCAAGACTACACCGCGGTTCTCATTATGTGGGGGAGGAGGGGGCACCAGTGCATTTGACTTCAACCACTGTGACGTTTTCCCTACAACCAAACCCATCCACCATTACTAACAAAGAGGGTAAGCTTTTCTCCTATTCCAAGCTGCCATTCTATTGAGATAACCTCTACCGTCCATCCACAGCCATGTCTGATCATAATTTCCACTAGCGTTTCTGGAGATGTCCGTAAATTAAGATGATTTCTGTCTAAACCCCCGAACAAGAGTTCCCTACTGCAACTCAAGTGCTAAAAATTGTGGATCTGGACCCCATTTCAAGCAAGGGATTTAGATTTATCTATCTAATTTGGTTGCAGTGCGAACGGATGCTATTGCGTAAAACAATGGTCGGCAAAGATTACGCCATATAAAATGCAGACCGCAAAAAATAGCAGCAAAGTGGAAGGTAGGAGGGGCAGGTGTAGGAGGAGAAGGCAGGAAACACCTTCACTTTTTCAAGTTTTCAATGAGCAGAGACGGACAGTGAATCTACCCAAACCGCTTAACTTTGAGTGAGGAAGTGATGATGACTAAGGGGAGGAAGATCATGCCTAAACCCTCCACCCTGCTTGTGTATTAAAGGCATGAGTCGCGAGTCTGGCCTAAACGATTCCACAATAATAACTTTGAATTATTAACACGGTAATTAACAGTATTATGCCAATTACAAGTTATCACAGTAACATAATATTATAGTATTATGAAATAAAAATAAAAATTATAAAATGTGTCACTAATTCCAAAGATAGTAACAATTTTTCCATGTTTAAACTCTTCTTAGCATTGGAATCACCGTTTTCCTTGTAAGCTGGAACTGAAACATTAGCTTACTGAGGATATAATAATAATAATAATAATAATAATAATAATAATAATAATAATAATAATAATAATAATAATAATAATAAATTTAAAATTGACAAATGGCTTTTAAACAATCAGGAGGTTCATTGCCGCCCTCACATAAGCCAGCCATCGGCCTCTATCCTGAGGAAGATTAATCCACTCCCTAGCATCAGATTCCAGGATAGGCAGGGCATGTAGCAGGTATGGATGAATCAAGAAATGCATATAGAATGTTTGTTGGAAGACCTATGGAAAAATACCCTTGGGGAGGCCGAGACGTAGACGGGATGATGATGATGATGATGATAATAATAATAATAATAATAATAATAATAATAATAATTTAAAAATTACAAATGGCTTTTAAAGAATCCGGAGGTACAGTGCCGCCCTCACATAAGCCCGCCATCGGCCTCTATCCTGAGGAAGATTAATCCACTCCCTAGCATCAGATTCCAGGATAGGCAGGGCATGTAGCAGGTACGGATGAATCCAGAAATGCATGTAGAGTGTTTGTTGGAAAACCTGAGGAAAAAATATCTTTGGGGAGCCCGAGACGTAGATGGGATGATGATGATTCTGATGATGATGATGATAATAATAATAATAATAATAATAATAATAATAATAATAATAATAATAATAATAATAATTTCAAACAAGTATTAGGTCTCTCGAATGACCTGTTACGCCTCCTCACAACTGATCTCGCCATCTCTTTCTAGGTCTTCCCAGCGTTCTTCTTCCTCTAGGCATGTACTGTAAAGCAGCTTTTGTTATGCGTGCTTCAGGCATCCAGTCTACATGTTGTATCCAGTTAGTTCTATAATTGTTAATCGTCTCGATTAAATTTCCATTTTTAACTCCTTCCATATATCTTCATTTCTCTTCTTATCTATAGATCAAGGTGTAATCTGCCACATATCTTAAGAACTTCATTTCGCTGGCTACAATTCTGCGTTCTTGATCTTTTCGTAATGTCCAACTCTTACTGGCATAAAGGAATGCAGGTAGAACCATAACTTTGCAAAATTTTAATAAAGATAATAATAATAATAATAATAATAATAATAATAATAATAATAATAATAAAATAATAATAATAATAACAATAATAATAATAATAGGCCTAATAATAATAATAATAATAATATGTATGTATTTATTTAGAAAATAAGACTACAAAGGATACTATCCTAAAGTTGGGTGACGAGATGCAGGAAACCCTCAAGAGGGCGACGGCGGCGGATGCAATAAAACCGTCATATCGCGAGGGGCGGGATCAGCGGATGATTAAGCGCGGAATCTCAAGGCTCACGGGATCGGCTTCCAGTCTGCTGCCCATGATAAGTTGACACACAACCCCCTTTATGTCGAATCGAGAAGTCGAAAAACACGGAAGTGAAATAAAACGTAATGCATACAGTATTACTAATATAATTTACAAAGACAAGCAGACTGCGGTACTGAGAAAAGTTTCCACTCAAAGCAAAGAGATGGAGATCCGGCTACCAAACTACTGAACTCGGTTCAATCCTCTGTAGAAATTGCAGATTTATTTTTCTTCCACAGAAACTGAAGGCGGTATTGTCTCGGACTGGCATTCGGGAGGTCCGGGTTCAAATCCCGAGGCCGATCAATCAGTGTGTGGATTTTCTCGTGGTTTTCCACAGTCGCAAAGGCGTTGTCTATATATGTGTATGTGTATCTTTAGGGGGTGGTCCTTACGTCGAGCTGAACCTCACTAGGTAAGATTCTCTAATGCCATGCCTTGTATATGATAGGAGTCACCTATCTCCAAAATGTTGAATTTCACCAAGTTCATGATCTATTTTCTCAGAAATCTTCATATGTAGAAAGATGAAACTTTTAACATATATTACAGGTAGCCTGTTGATGATTTAGACACAAGTACGTCTAGTTATTATAAAAACTTTACAAATTAAAAATGTTTTATTACGAAATTGGATTTTTGGAAAGAAAAAACGAGAGAATTTATTATTTGTATTTTTAAACTATCCAATTAGAAACATTTTCCTAAGTTAAAGAGTAGGAAATACTTATGGAGAACATGTGGTAAGAATCTGAGCTTTGTATTTTAGGTAGAAGCTGAGATAATGGATCATATGTAAAAAAAAAAAAAATTCAATTCTTGGGAAACTTCAAAGTTGAGAAGAAACATCAATTGACAGGTGCAACATAAGTAAAAAAACATAAAAAAAAGACTTTCCAATTTTCAAAACAATAAGTTTCACGTATCATGTAATCTCTGAAGTCTGTAGAATACAATGAGACAATAAAATACTGTAAGAATTGTTTATGTACGTATTGTCGCGATATGACTTCCTAAGTTAAAGCGACATAAAATAAATAAATAAAAAAAATAAAAAAAAATAAAATAAAATTTCAAAATTTCGTCATTTTTGAGATTTCGAACTCTCTTAACTCTCTCCTACGGGCACTGGCTTGTAAGACCGAGAAAGAAGGTTAAACAAGGATAAAGAAAGAAAAATAAACTGAATGCGTTTAGAGTTCGATCTGTCCATGAATTCTCTATTAATTAATTACTCCCCTTTTCCATTCGTTAACTAACTCGTCTCTTCTTCCTTCATTGATTAATACATTCACTAAGGCTTTCTCGGTGGGAAAAGGCTAATTGAGTTTTCCCGGTCTCTGATCGGGTCAAAAACTCTGATAGAACTGATATTTATTCCTTGCGGTGAATTTCGATGAAGTCCGGAAGGCCTCATTAGTCATATCCATTCTCCTCACCTCCACGCTGGAGCATTATTAATCAATATAAGAAACGTTAAGGGTCCAAGTTCAGACCCCTGAGGAACACCCTGTCAATATCTTTTAAGATGCCAAAGAGAGAGTGGTGTGCGGAGACAAACGAGAAGCTATCGAATTTATCTTTACCAAGAAAAATTGCAACCGCCAGGAAGAGAAATAGGAATTGGCTGGGTCACTGGATAAGAAGAAATTGCCTACTGAAAGATGCACTGAAACGAATGGTGAACGAAAGAAAAGTTCAGGGCAGAAGGAGATATTAGATTATAGATAATTTTAAGATACATTTATCGTATGACAAAACTGAGAGGAAGACGAAAATTATAAATTATTGGAGAATGCTGGGTTTGCAGTGAAAGACCTGTCCTTGAGAAGAACACTGTTAATGAAAGAATGAATTATCTTATTCATTCTCTCAAATCATTCACCTTCTCGTTCACCCATTAATTCTTATTTTCATTATCCATTCGGTTAATAATAAATTCATTTATTCATCCGACTATTAAAACATTCAATCATCCCTTCCTTCATTCATACATTTACGTAAGCCTATATTTTTATTCATCCAATCTGTTATTACTTCATTTCTTCATTCATGTCATCCTAAGTAGTCAGGCGGTTAGCTTTCGGATCCAAGGTTCGAGGACAATATAGGCCTAAAGGTTATCATGGTTTCTCCTGGAGGGAAGTACAGCTGACAGGCCCGTGTCGCAGATTTGTGGCACGTGATAAAACCCCGTCTTGCCTGACAGAGGGCTTCAGAAAAAATTCGTCTGCCATTTCTAGCCCAGACAGAATAGAGTAAAGGTTGGTAATATTGTGGTACGAGTAATATTGTGACAGTTCTTTTTGAGAATTTATTACAATTTTACTGAGCGAGAGAAAGACCGGTTTTGTCCACGAACATTCCCTTAATATGTTAACGCAAAAAACCAACCTTCCTCTCGCTCAGTAAAATTGTAATATATTCTCAAAAAGAGCTATCACAATATTACTCATATCGCAATATTACTAACCTTTACTCTACAGTACATGACACTGAATATATTTTGAATTACAAGCATATAAAATCGGAATTTGTACCAATTTCAACTGGATTTAATCGGGATTCGGGATTCCATCATGCAGACCAGGAGAATCCCATCAAAATCGGGATATCTAGCAACCCTAAATTCACATCACATAATACAACTTTTTATCAACGTTAGTGCATTACCTTCAAGGTTGGTAGCATTGCAGTGCCAGCCAACTTCGATCATTGGTACCTCACCACGTTATGTTGTTTTGAGTACACCTGACATTCGCTTTATAGTTGGAGAAAATCTCGGAAAAAACCCAACAAGGTAATCAAATCCAAGCAGAATCGAACCCACTCCCGATCTCAGTTCCAGATCACCAGACAAACACGCTACCGCTGAGCTACGCGTGGCTTAGAAGTTGTTGAATAAAGACGCAAACTATTCGTGGGTCCGCTGATCGATGTCATTGCCTAATCCTTTTTCAACGATATAGCACACACAAACAATGTTAAACTGTAAAGAAACACGACATTGTTTCAAGTGTAAACAAACAAACGCGTGACTTCTAATGTATTCACAATCGGATGATTTTACGAAAACAAAAGGAAACACGATACGAAAGAAATCTACATACAATGCAGACAATGTTACAAAACGTGAAATGTTGCAAAAAACGTGCGAGCGGAGGTAATGGAAATTAATTCGACATTATCTAGACTTTCCCCGCGCCCGGCTGGTTGTACTTCACGCATGACGTGAGCACTGACGCAAGCGAGCCGCAAGGAATGCCGGAGAAAACCCCATCGACCCCGCGTCGGAAGTGGTCTGATCTCGTGCGCCGGCATCGACGCTCATACAGGTAAACAAACAAGCCATTCGAGTAATTAAATTTACTCGTTTAAAAGTAAATACTCAAGTTATTAACGTCATTAACTGAACGGCGAAGTTGCCATTTGAGTACCGACACAGATCAGCAAACAACGTGTGCTGCAAGGTAGGTCAACCAATTGCTGCCTACCTCACGAAAACAGGTCAATTACGGCATTGAAACGGCCGGCGCAGACAACCTGCGCTTCAAGATTAGATTACCAGCACAGCGGTGGAAAAGTAAATGCTGGTTCACAATAAACCGGAAACGAGAATCGGAACGAAAACGAAAACGGTAAAATTGTTAAAATGTGTACATTTAAATGTGAGCATTCACAATTAACGAAAAGCTTGCCGGAGCCCGGGATCGGGAACGGAGAGTTGGCCAAGTTTCAACTTTGGCGTTCACGTTTCCGATCACAGCCCACTAGATTCATTCTATTGCCATCTAAAAGCTATTTTGTCGTCGTATATTTTGTAGCAAGAAAACCGTGACATAACCTATGCATTATTTTGTTCTGTGCTGTGCATCATGGAGCAACTTTTATTTGATGAGATTCTAATATTGAGTATTGAGGAAAATCCTCACGTTTACGATAAGCGGCGCGCCTCGTATAAAGATGAGAGAAGAAGAAGAATACGTGACTTTCATCTGCATCTTTGAACACCGATCGTAAGTGAATTATATTTTATTACTGTATTGGTTGTAATACACACTACATATTCATGCTTCAATTCAATAACTACTGTTGTGTTCATTTTTTGTTCTATTACAAATGTTTCTTCTCTAATTATTTTACGTTATGGTAGACTTAAAATAGGTTGTGATAATAAAGATGCATGGGCATATTTATAGTACCGTACCTAATGAAATGTTTCAGTTGAAATTTCGAAGTTGGTTAACCTGTGTTTATGTTGGCTGCCTTGTACTCATGAGAGAACGCCATTTATCAATTAATACACAAATAACATCAGAATGCGTAATATCGACTTTACATATCGTTATTGACATGTATATCGATATGTATAGCCGTCTACGTTCTCGGTTTATTGTGAATAAAAAATTTTCATATTCACGTCCTCTGCTTCTCGTTTTCATTCTGGTTCTCCTTCCCGGTTTATTGTGAACCAGCCTTAACTTCTGTCAGATGGGCTGTCTGGTTGTGTCTATCCTGCATAGTTTTGAGCGTGACCCTGCGCTCGCTGAACACGTAAGTAGGGCTAGGATTCTTAGGTAAATAAATATTTTATTTACACTGTAATAGAAACTCGTAATAATTGTGTTTTATGTTTCGGTCAAGGCCATCTGAGCATATATTTTAAATTTTATTTCACATTTAAAAACACTTTTTTTAATTAAAAAAAATGTAAATACATATTTTTAAATATTCACATAAAACACAAAAAAAATAATTTTCGACAAAATCTCATTTCAGACTAATCATCACCAGAATGTTCAGCGCAGTTGCTTAGATCTGACAGTTGGCAACTGTTTCTCGGGATTGTCTATCTGTGAACCTGTGGAACTGTAATCTACTCTCTCATCACAAGCGATAAAAGCAGTCGTCGCTAAAAAATTATACTGCAACTAACACACATAAACATTGATGTGTCATTTAGGAGTGCCTTGTAAGTTATCATAACGCTCATTCAGGAAGAAATTATAATTTCAAAAATATCTGCCTCTGTTTTCGCTTCCAATAATAAACATGCCTCTAGGGAATGCATTTTGTTTCTCAATGGCCAGGGAGCTCTTTTTTTCAGTACAAGGTAATGTTCTACGATAATCGTCAGTCATTTGTGATGGACAACTTGAAAGTGAATCTCATTGTGTACTGTAATTCTTTAGCAGTTGGTGAGACAGCATAATTTATACTGGTGAGTACTATTTTTTTTTATATTCACATAAAATAATTGAAACATAATTAAATATTTTTCCCTTTTTTTTTGTCACATATTTTCCCGATTTTTAGCATCTAAAAATCCTAGCCTTACTCATAAGATAAGGCTGCATTGTCAATGTACATATAGTGTTCTTTCATATTCTCCAAAGGAGTCTTCCCCTCTTTTCTACAGAGTCTGCCAAAAAATGTATTCACTATTTATCAGACTGTATCGGAATATCGATATTGTCAATTGATTTGAATTACGAGTATGTTGCAGTATGGTCTTTCGCTCAACAGATGTCGGTACTTTCATCACGATAGTGAGAAAACAAAATGGTTGG
This sequence comes from Periplaneta americana, assembly GCF_040183065.1. Taxonomy (NCBI): domain Eukaryota; kingdom Metazoa; phylum Arthropoda; class Insecta; order Blattodea; family Blattidae; genus Periplaneta; species Periplaneta americana. The sequence goes on from NC_091125.1 coordinate 135,607,847, forward strand.
AGCACGCTTGACGTTCGAGCAGCGAAAATGCATTCTGAAGTGGTTTATGAGGTTTGATAATGCTGTTGAAGTGCAGCGTCAGTGGAGGCGGGAGTACGAAACAGAACCCCCAACCCGCTAACAATTAAACGCATTATTGACAAGTTTCAGGTGCATGGAACAATTTGTGATATTCACAAAGGAAACTCGGGAAGACCGCGCACAGTTACAAGTCCTGCTTCGTCGACTCTCGTGTTGGAAAGGTTTGTTATTTCTCCACAGAGGTGTGCTATGCAATGTACGAGTTTTCCTGGATGACAATCTGCAGGGACATTGGATTGGACGAAGAGGGCCAACTGAATTCCCTCTAACCCCTATGGATTTTTACTTATGAGAAACTGTGAAAGATCAAGTCTATTGACGTAAGCCAGCACGCTGGAGGACCTTCGCCAGGAGATTACAGTGGCATGTGCAGCGATATCCATTGACACATTGACCGACGTAGCTGCGGCGACCGCTCGTCGTTGCGTTGTGTCTGGCCGCCAACGGCGAACGTTTTGAAGGAACTCTAAAGTAACCATGTGCTTAACTGAAGACAGTAGTACATGTGTGATCAGTATTTAAATGTAAAACAAACACGCAATAAATAATATCACATGAAATTAGTTTTATTTTCAGTCAATCACTTATCATGTAAAGATGACTTACTTCCGCACTCCATTCATAGAAAACTCAATAGCTCAGTCTACTATGTAACGCCAAGATGAGAAGGCCACATCATCTGAAAATCTCCACTGTACACCTTTCGTGAGTATTAACTTTTAAAGCCGCTTTAGGCTTTAATCACTTAACCTCTCTTCAAAAATTTTAAGACATCCTTTTGATTAACTTTTTTCAGATATTATGCCTCTCACCACGGCGAATAGACCGAGAGTTTCTTTTACAACCACTTCACTACAGCCTTCTAATATATTGAACTTTATAAAGAACGAGCCTAGCCTTTAGTTTATATAATAATTTTAAACGATTTTATTTTGTTACAATTCAGGCACACATCCTGCCTTTTTAATATAGTAATCGAAATCGAAAAATCGAAAGAGAATTGGGAGGAAAAATTTAAAAGGTACGCAAAACGCGTCCTTGCAAGGGGTTGGGGGCTGTACAAAACTAAATATGTGAGCTCCAAGCCTGTTGGCCACTAGTCTGACTCCGGGTTACGCTGCTCCACTGAAGGAACTCTAGAAAATTTTGAAGGGGAAGCCGAAATTGGACGTAACCTCTTAGGTACCACATACGCGAGGGGGACTGAGATTTGATCAAGTGATCGCGGAACGGGAAGAGGAAGAGCTGGCTGGTGTTTGCCGTTAGGATGGCAAGACGCTGTCATCTGTTGTTCGATGACAAAGCATGTGAAGGCCGTCGGAAGAAGCGCCGTGAAATCTAAATCTGCAATTTGAGAGGTCCCTGTCCTTTCAATTTGCGATTAATTGAGTGACCTCGTATATTTAATAGACAATTTATAGGTTCTGAACTAGGGCATACGTCGTTTATAATAAAGGGGAATATATATGGGGAAGGGCATATAGGTCCGTGGCCCATTTCTTATAGGGCTCATCCCGACATTTGTCTTACGCCTGAGGAAAACCACGGAATACCTTGGGCAGGATGAGTTGTCTCATATAAGAGACTAGCCAATTTGGCTATTATGTAGGAGGTGATTGTTGTCATGAGCCTTGTTGATTCTTCTCAATTTCGAGACCAGCCATTTGGCTATATGATGGCTCAATTACGAAGAGGGGGGAGAGAGATATAATTGTTAATTAATTTAGAGTTAATTAGAGAGATTCATGGGGATATGAGTGCAGGTCTGTGGTCCATTTCTTTTAGGGCTCATCCCGACATTTGTCTTAGCGCCTTAGGAAAACCACGGAAAAATCTTAGGCAGGATGAGTTGTCTCAATATCAGAGACTAGCCAGTTGGCTCTTAGGTTGAATGACTAGATGAATCGATGGATCTATACTAGCCAATTGGCTCTATGATAGTTCCATCGATCAACAAAAGTAGATATTGTTAGGGAGAGCATAATAATTAGCTTATAACCACTGGACGGTTTTCTATCTGAATGTTAATTTAATACCATGTACGCCATTTAACTACTTTAAGGAAAGTGTGTATGGTTAAACTATTTATTTGTGCTTTATAGATGTGTTTTAAATATTTTTCACCATGTTCAAATGTTTGTGTGTTAGTAAACTATCACCTGAAGATGACTTGAGAGTAATTCGAAAATATTCGTGACGTATATTAATATTGTATCTTGATGTAACAGAATTCATTTCTGCCATCTTTACATGATAAGTGATTGAATGAAAATAAAACTAATTTCATATGATATTATTTCACAAACTTATCTGAACTCAATATGACTTTTAAATTTACGCAATAAATAGTTTTCGTTTCTTAAAGAATGCATACATTGCTTTGGCGGATTCTGTATATCATATGCTTACCCATCCATCTCTCTGCACTATTGTTTTTTTCGTGTTAAAATTTTAATCATTATCTTTTAATACGTATGCTCTAAACAACAAAAGTTTATCAACTGCTACTAAATTATACGGAGGAAAAGCGTGTTGACCAGAGAGTCCATTTATGACAAATTCGCATGTTCCACATTAACAGCGGCAAAAAAACGTGAGTAGCGTTCCGACAGGATATGTCTGAACAAATTTCAGTTTCATTTCCGCCACTAGAATTTCCTGCTTGACATCGGCGGACTATGAAAGCAACTCGACAAGTCTGGCATTCCAGAACAGTGAGATATCATCACCATGTTTACCGTGATGCAACTGCACCACGCGGCGGTTACATCACTTGGACAACGGAGGACGTTTTTGGATGTGCGCCCGATTGGCACCGAGCTGCACTGTATGGGCCAGCCGTATGCTGGAAAATCTTGCGCGGAAGTGTCACCAGAAACGGTCTATTTTAGGACCGCGTCTCTGCATGAGGGATGTGACAGTAGGAATTGCGGGCCTCACCAGAATCAGAACGTTTCAGTTAGTATGACAACGGAGGACTATTTAGTAATATAGCATTAAACACACTCGAGGTATTAAACAAGGTTGTCTCATGTTCCCGTCTCTTTTTAGTAATTTATATTGGCTATGTCATTATTGAATATCACGAAAATTTAATAGTAAATTTAAAATTAGATACAATACTTTGAATACTCTGAAATATATTTAATTTGTATTTCCATAAATATAGAACTAAAAGATTAGAAAACATATGCTTGACGTCCACACCTGTGGAGTAACGGTCAGCGCGTCTGGCCGCGAAACCAGGTGGCCCGGGTTCGAATCCCGGTCGGGGTAAGTTATCTGGTTGAGGTTTTTTCCAGGGTTTTCCCTCAACCCAATACGAGCAAATGCTGGGTAACTTTCGGTGTTGGACCCCCGACTCATTTCACCGGCATTGTCACCTTCATATAATTCAGACGCTAAATAACCTAGATGTTGATACAGCGTCGTAAAATAACCCAATAAAATAAAAAAAATATGCTTGACAGAACCTAAATGTACCACAACTGTAGCTTACAATCATAGTAGCAACTTCGACCCAAAGCTCTACAGAGCTAAATTCCTAAAAATCCAATTTGCTAATGCTCTTTATTTAAAAAAATCAATTAAAATTAGTGTTTAGGGAGAAAATATAAAGTTTCAATTAGGCCTACTGTATTATCTGAGCTTCCGTTTTCTCTTTTTACTTTTTATTCTGTTAATAAAATGCTTATCTTAAAATTTTGTGGAATGCCCCCTGAACATTTCTGGGGGTGTTAAAGCGATTTTTATTAAAAAAAGAAAACTGATATGTATCCTTGTTCTAGCAATAAATTGAATTATTATTATTATTATTATTATTATTATTATTATTATTATTATTATTATTATTATTAATATTTGCAGATGTTGATGAGATTATTTTCAGTACATCAGTAAATAATAATAATAATAATAATAATAATAATAATAATAATAATAATAATAATAATAATAATAATAATAATATGGTCTGCCCATATTTCTTCTCCCTTAAAATCTGCAGAGTAACACATTTTTGTGAATTCTATGATCCCCCATTCTTTCCAGATATTCAAGTCATTTATCTTTTATTTTACTAATAATATTAAATATTTATAATTCTGACCTAATATCCTCACTTCTCTTCTGGTCGCATAACGTTATTCCAGCCACAGATCTAAGAAGTACATTTCGACAGACTCACTATTCTTCTCTTGTTACTTTCTTCCAATGTGTCTTTCATAAAGCCGTAAATATACCTATTGTTTTGTTCCAAATATATTTTGCTAATTGATATTGATATGTATCGGTATAGGCTATATATCTCCCTTATAACTATATCAAAATCGATTAACATCGATATTATGTTACACAAAAATACTATAAAGAGTACTAAAACAAACATTTTTAATTAATCAATGTGTGTCCTATCTCGCATCGGTACGGAGCTGCACTTGTTTTAGTGTTGTGACTGTTTTCCACATTGTGATTGTTTGTTGTTGCTATGCACATTGATTCGTCATTGTCTGTTGTTTTAGGTACATTTATTGAAAGCTCAGTCATCAGAGAGTAAACATAAAAAAAACGGAGCGTTAGGGCCTGAGAGAACTAGCCGAAGTGCATTTGGTTTTTTGCATAAAAGCGCAGTAATATCCCAGTTCGCAAGTTGTGTGCTGTTCACTGATGAAGCAACTTTCACACGAGATGGTATTTTTAACACACATAAGTAGCACATTTGGAAGCAGATAACTCCATATTCCATTGTAGTTAGATCTCATCAGGTACGATTTAGTATCAATGTGTGGTGTGGCATTATGAAGACACTACTCGGTCCATATTTCATGCCTAATCGCCTAAGAGGAGAAAATTAAAGGGACTTTTTGTAAAACATCCTGCCCATTTTACTGGAAGAGGTAGCCTACCGCTTGCAGTACGCGCCAGGACATGGTTCCAGTATGACGGAGCTCCTCCGCACTTGTCTTGCGGCAAGGCAACAGCTGACTGCAACATTTGATGACGGATTGGTTATGAAGGTCCCGTCCCAAGGTCAGCAACATCACCAATTTTAATCTACTTGATTTCTGAAGATCTTAGTGTATGCCACACCAGTAGACCATGTCGATAATCTTCTTCCACGGATTGTCGACGCCTGTACTGTACTCTAACCAGGAGAAAGTCTCAGGGGAATGAGACGCAGCGGGGTAATGCTGTGAATGAATGTTGTCGTCATAAGATGTGATAATGTCACACACGTGGGTACACGCATCTCCACTGGCTAACTCTCAAAGCACAAACGATAACACTGACACACACATACTTATACTACCCTAGTTACAAAATTAGATCACGGTTAATCTCCTGGTCTTTTAATCCCTCCATACAGGAAATAACATATGCAGGAGAGTGCATGTTTTTTAAGGGAACTGGGTAGTGATGCCTGTGTGATTAAGAAATTTCAATACAAAAGTTTAGTGCAATATTTCTAGGCTTCTAGTGCTCAGAAAGGAATAAATATTTCCAGGCTTATATAATGAATCATTCTCAATTCAGTGGTATAAAAGACAACTAATTTGTTTCATATCCAAGTGCAAAAGAAAGGCCCTAACTAATAACATGTTTTCCCACTTTACTAAGTGTACCTCATTTTTCAGGTGCACATTACTTACTAAAATCTTCACTCTTATACCTTTTTATTTTTTTAAGTTATCTAGTAATGTGTATTGTAAATTCTAAAGCAAAATTTAGTTAAATATTTCACCCCTAGTGAAACTGAAAAAATATTGAACTTCGTTTAATTTTTTTTTTTTTTTTTTTTTTTTACAGTTTCTCAATGCATATATATTTTTTCTCATGTTATGTGTGTAATATTCTTAAACCCGTAGGTCTACTATGTAGAACACTGGCTGCAGAAAACGCTGTACAAATTTCATTTAAATTTATTCAGCAGTTTCAGAGAAAAGTGCACTTAAGTTTGAAAAATGTCAATAATAAATAATGAAAATGTCAAAAAGTAATAATGTATAAGTTACATGCACCGCCAAATTTAAAGAGGTAATTTAAAATGCTTATCTGCAGAAATACCCTCCCCCACAATGTTCACATTGTATCAAAGAGCAAGTTTTGTACTTTATTTTATAACGCCAAACAAAAAATTGGATTTTTGGCCCGCCCCTAATCACTACCTGGTTCCCTTAAACTGACGTTATAACGGTAATATTATCTATCTACTTCGCTCCAATAGATGACGCAATAGTAAGCACATTCCTTTTACGGTTAATCTCCTGGTTGGAGAACAGTAACGCCATACATACTACACCTGGCAAATGTATTATTTGAACAGGTGCGGCAGTCAATGCTTCGATGATGCCAGTATCGTTTACAAGAAAGGGGGTGTCAATTCGAAGCTCTTCTCTAATGTCGAGCGCCATTGGCTGTTGCTTTTCATTGAAAATTTAGTCATCATCTCATCAAAGAGTCAAGCTACTGACCCTTGAATGAATGATTGCCTACCACAATGGCGGGCATTTCTGCGGCATTGCCGCAGTGATGTCAGACTTCAGCGAAGCATCAAACTTACCCCCTACCTTCCCCTTCCCCCACTCGATGAAAGTACTGCGCGTGTACGTGGCAGATTATATACTGGATTGCTGTACTTCGGAGCTTCATTAGTGATACAATGTCTTTCGCAGAATCATATGAATCGAGAGGAAATCACACTTACAAGAAAGGCGGTTCTTTCATTTCTCATGTTTAGGATTAGTTACAAGTATTCAGGACGCGAACTTAAATATGTATATTCTTAAAATAGATCACCTGTTATACGAGTTCAAAGAACACAGATTCAGTGATTTTCAAAGGATGGAGAAAGATTTCAATATTTTTGCCACGCCTTTTCATGTTTAAATTGTAAATGTTATCCCAGAATTGCAGTTACAGGTAGCCTACTGGATTTGCAGAATGATAACCTCTTGAAAGCATAATGTGAAGGTCTGTTGGGGGTTAAAATTTTTTAAAAGATGTCCAGTACTCCATAACCACTGCTTAGACAGTTTGCTTAAAAAATAATGAGTACCGGTACCGTCATTTCCCATAACTATGTTCCTGGAACATAACTATTTTCCACGATACAACTAATCAAATTTTGTACTCCATAACGTAGTATCTTGTTTATCTATATTTTTGCTGTGTTGTAGTTTGAATTCAAGTCACTGCAGCTATGTACGAACGGTCTATGTTATTTCTACAATGATCTTTGAATGATTGTATCATGAACCATAGTTGTTTTCCAGGACCATAGTTATGGGAAATGACGGTATGTATTCAACAACCTAACATTTCTAAACATGCGAACATTTCTAAAATTAAATTTATAAAGTCCAGCCACAGATCCCGCTTAAGCGATGCCCATCTCCTTGCGCAACTGAAAATAGCATGCACAGATATAAATTCCAATTTCGAAGATATTGCTTTGAAAAAAATTATTAATTAAATATCACATGAATGAACTCTTCCAATTACATATGGTAGGTAGGAGTGTAGTGGCGCAACTGTCTGTCAATCCGTCACTGCACTGTAGAGTGCAACCCCTCCCACAGTACGTAGTTGCCATTTAAATGTTGTCTTGTGGGTTGCGTTCATTTTGCCCACCACTGGCCTATCAGCTACAACAATGAAACAAGTGTAGCATCATACCGGTGCGAGATAGGACACCCATTGCTTAATGAAAAATGTTTGTTTCAGTACCCTCTATCCACCGTATTTTTCTGTAACGTAAGTTCTGAATCACCCTGTATTGATAAGCACACCTCTACTTTAAATTCAATTGCCCTTAGCGGTGTTTGAAATTGCGAAGCTTGGATCAAACAGACTACAGAGAACGACAGCATGAAAAAAGTATACATTTTGAAATGATTCCATGCTTTACAAGGATTTTATTCTTTTGTAGTCATTTACGAACGTTTCATAAAAGTGTCCCAGACAGAGATTCTTCTACAGTGCCCTCCCCCTTCTACAGGGACATCACTTTATTTTTACCAACATTTTTAACATTAACCTGGCTATACTCGAAAACACTGTTACCCCCCTTCCATTACAGGAGTTTGGTGTTCCTAGTGCAATATGTAAACAAATCATTTTACTAGCTATAGGAGGAGAGAAAAGCAGTGTATCCATTTATGTTACAGGGAAATACAGTATTACGATTTTCAGATTGGTCATTACTTTACAGTATTCTATCAAAAAACAGTAGAATAGTAACAATTTTTTTTCACAAACTCAACTCTTCAGGCGGTTATATTCATTATGTAATGTCTACTTTATTCAGCATATTACTACCCTAATTTATTCCTGAGAATTTTGTGAGCACTTCCGTAAGAAACCCCAATTTCTACAGCTAACTTCTTGACCGACTTATTAGGACCTCGCTGCATCCTTTCTCTAGCATCTTCTACATCATCTTCTGTCACCTTTGTTGGCCATATTACACTTTTCTTTCTTTCTGTACACTCTGTTGCTCTAAATTTATCTATCAGATTAATGACATTTCTACGAAAATATTCCGTAATGATATAATCAGGAAATTGTGAAAAAAAAAAAACTGTTGTTCACATTCGGTTATATTGTAATTCCAGTTTCCAACATCGTCCTTCGTACCTACAAACAGTAAAACAAAACTCTTATTTAAATAATGCTGTTAAGTATGCCTACCGTACCATATTATAGGGTACCGTACTTTCGGTAACTCTAATCTTCACTTGTTCTCAGTCCACACAGATAAATGCAGTTATGCTACACACCATACCTGTGTGAAAATAAACTTCAATAATATAAGCTGTTTCTTCTATAGAAAATGCAACATATTTCTGAAACACACTGTACTCTGTACTGTTTATTTCACTGCTAGCAACAGCGGCCGTAAGTTTGTGTGACTGGCGTTAGCAAGGACATTAGTGAAAGGGGTGGGAGTCAAGTACATTTAGAAACGCAGGTACAATAAAAATTTAAGTAAAAATAAAATGATGTCCCTGTATATACTTACCACACGAGTAAAATGTCCTCAATTTGTACGGAAAATCATCCACTATCAAAACCCTATAAAAGAAAACGCTTGAGAGATAAACGGACTATTGAATTCACATGATTAATTTAATAGCATTCGGAACAGGATCAGTGCAATGTTTGCACACTTGCACAAAGCCTGTGCGTACCAAAACAGAAATGGACGAGGAGAGAGGAGACGGAATAACTGCATTATCTGGAGCTCATATCTCCAACAAAATCAACACAATATAACCAACGCATTTAGCTCTGTAATCCCATCACAACAAGCAGTTAACACGATTATTCTTGTCATAACGACGGCCTGGTAACCAGGTTACCGAGGATAAACGTGTTTGCGCGCAACTGTTCGTCAACGCGGCCTTGGAGCTTGTAAAATCTAACAAGTTGGGAGCGGAGAACTCACAATTACCTGAAACAATGCGCAACGATACCAAAATGAGTGAATGGAGATTAGCCTTAGCTAAGATGTCGGCTTCTCACCATACAAGGCCGGGGTTCAATCCCGGATAGAGGTTAAGAGATCTGTGACAGACAAATTAGCTGTGGATAGGGTTTTCTCTATACGTATAATACAGTTTGTCTTCATGTTACTAAGGCCCTGATTGTTAGGTTTTCACGTATTTTATTTCTTGCTATTAAACTCGAATGTTCGCTTTGAAGGTGAAGAAAAAAAAAGTGCATATTATAGGTCCTACAATGTCTTAAAAGAGATTTCATCGCCTAAAATGATCTATGATTGATTTTAATGTGAGGCTTTTTTTTCCCTTCCACATTTTGTAAATTATTTTAAGGGGTTAGGTACAGCTTACAGCAGAAAATTTTTAGAAATAATCAACATTTTTTTTCCTCCATTACTGTATCTTGTACAATAATGAAAATTGGTATATGTAAAATACTTTCCTTCTGCTGTAGGAAAAAAAAATATATTTTTACGATTTAAAAAAAAATATATATATATTTTTTTTTCAAAAATTAAAAATGTTGCCAGTTCACTGTGCAGTGATGAAGCGTTTCCCTCATAACTCATAACCTTGTTAACTTTTTCTTGCTCTCTCTCTTTTATTTTATTGCTGAAACTCATGTTTACAATATCATGCTCTTTCAACTACATTCATTAATAAATAATATATTTTTTATTTTGTGTTAGAAGAAAATACTGATATTTGATCATTTTTAAAATGAATTTATTTTTTATCAGACGATCTAAGAAAGGTAGAGAAGTGATCTTGTATCATATTGTAGACATGACATGCATAAATACACAAAAGAAATTTCATCACAGAATATTGGATAGTTTGAGTTATTGGGAAACGCTTTATCACTGCACAGTGAACTGAATTTTGAAAGAAAAAAAATTGAAAAAAAAAAAATGTAATTTTTTTTTAATTGCAAAAATATTTTTTTTTTCATATAGCAGACGGACAGTGTTTTACACATACTAATTTTCATTATTGTACAAGATACAGTAATGGAAGGAAAAAATGTTGAATATTTCCAAATTTTTGCTGCTGTAAGCTGTACCTAATCCCTTAATGAACTGAAAAATATCGCACTTCATTTTTTTTAAATATACCTCACACATCCCCTTCACCCCCCCACCCACACTCAGACATTCTCACCCACTTACTCTCACTAAAAGAGCAATATCACTTTGAGAAGACAAGGAGAACAAGGGGAATACAATTTGAAATTCGATGTTTTCATTTTTCCTTTGTAGTTTAATAAAGAGAACAAGATGAAGATGGGATGACGAAGAGAATAAGTGGAAGACAAGGAGAACATTGGGAAGGGAAGTACAAGAAGAGAAGGAGAATAAGGGAAAGACAAGGAGAACAAAAGGAAGTAGGAACGAGAGGGATTTGCAGTTTTATATGACGGTAAATTCCAAAGAGATTCTCCATAGATAGTGAGGAAAAAGATACAGCTCTACGTCAATTACGGTCGTGGTACGTAGCGGAAAATGTAATCACGCATATGGTAGCCATTTTCAGGAATACACAAGCACCCGTGAACGTATAAATTTCCACTATTCTCATCATTGCCCTAATATAATTCCATCATCTTTGAACAGCTTATATACAGAAATAAAGAATTGCATGTACCATTATGAATGAATGGACAAAGGAAGCTTTTTACTTCCCACGAGACTAAGAAATGACTGATCCTCGAAGGTATATGGTGGAATGTAATGAGGCATACGATGGACAATATGAACAGACTATTTTGAAATAAACCTTCATAACTGACTGACTTACTGACTGACTGAATGAATGGATGACCTCTTGACGTCAGAACAAACGAAATGGAATAAACCGAGACAAAAGGAAAGAACAATAAATAAATTCTCAAAACTTCCTCTGATCTGAAAGTCTGAAACAATATCGACATCTGTATCAATCCCTCCTCCTTTGAGATTATGCAACCGCAAATCTGCGACAGACAGACAACCTCACGTCTGTGTCTGATGGGTACAAAACATCCGCATAATTATGCAACTTTCTCCATTTCCGCATGTTTGATCCGAATATCTGAACATCGTGTTCTCTTCATCTCTACGACAGACCACGTCCAGCGGTCACATAAAAACAACTGGCAAGACAGGTTGGTCGTCAGGAATTATTCGTAAGGATTGTCGATGGTTGATCTTTCAGAGAGAGGTCTTCAGACCGGCCAGCGTTACTACTGTCCGCATGTCACGACAAGATCCTAGCAAAGAATGCTAGTTCCCCCCCCCACTCTTATAACTTATTCCCGACACGGAATCGTCTGGCCATTGACTGAGGCTTTTTTGTCCCAACCGGCCAATGACATCACCCCTATCCACCTGCTCCTTCAAGAGCGCTGAGTTACTGGCTTACCCTCTCCTCTTACCCCGCCAGGACAGTACTCCCCTCCCAGGGATCCTCTCGTAAAATCTGGACATTATTGTACACATACGAGATTTCTTACATTTTGTACGATGTACGAGGGAAACATATCCTCTTATGCAAAATGTATGAGAATTCTAATATCCCATTCTTTGAAGTGTAACGCCTATGTTCATCCTACCATAAAAAATTAACTGTAAATTATATTTATACTAATTTCATTCCGCTGTTACTTTTAATAATATTTTACAAAACTGAAAAGGATAAGGCCAGATTAAAAAAAAAATGAGTGCGAGAGGATGTGTAAGATTCTGTAATACACGATAATATTCACCTTCTTTCACTGTGGCTGTTCCTCGGCTTTGGAATTCCCTACCGAGTGATGTCAGGGACTGTCGGATATCAAACCAATTTAAGAATAGAGTAACGAAATATTTTTCTAACAATTCCTGTTAACAATAATAGCTGTTTCAGGTTTCTCTATGTTTAATGGTTATATACTCGTATATTACAGAATAAATATTTAAATTATCTTCTTTTCCTTCTTCTTCTTCTTCTTCTTATTATTATTATTAGTATTTAATTATTTATTATTATTATTATTACTATTATTATTACTAATGTTTATTATTGTCTGACTAACATTACTTATCCAACTTTCATTATTTACTTTCATGTTGTTTTATGGTCTAGATATTAATGTAATAACTATGTAATCAATTGTATTCAATTAGAATTAGAGTCTGGCTGGGCGGAAGAGAAGGCCTACTGGCTTTTGTTCTGCCAGATTATATCAATAAATTATTATTATTATTATTATTATTATTGTTATTATTATTATTATTATTATTATTATTATTATTATTATTATTATTAACGAACATTATATTCAAAGGAGTACTCTAGGATATCTTTTATCATCTACATTGTTCAACATCTACTTGGAGGATTTAGAGAAGAACTGTTTTCAGAACATGGGAGGAATGATAGTAGGAGGAAGAAGAATAAAGTGTATAAGATTTGCTTATGATATGGTGTTGTTAGCAGAAGAGGAGATGATACTAAGGGATATGTTACTGGAGCTAAATGACAGCTGTGAGCAGTATGGAATGAAGATAAACGCCAACAAGACGAATATCATAATCATAGGAATAAAAGTGAAGAAGGTAAACTTGCGAATTCTAAATGAGGTAGTAGAGCAAGTGGACAGCTTCAAATACTTGGGATGTACTAGAAGCAGTAACATGATCTGCTGCTAATAAGTCAAAAGGAGGACAACAATGGCAAAGGAAGTTTTTAATAGAAAAAGGAGTATCTTCTGCGGACTTCTGGAGAAAGAATTAAGGAAGAGACTACTGAAGTGCTTTGTGTGGAGTGGAGGGTGATATGGGGCTGAAACATGGACATTACGACAATGTGAAGAGAAGCGACTAGAAGCAATTTGAAATGAGGAAATGGAGAAGGATGGAGCGTGTGAAATGGACAGACAGGAAAACAAACGAAGCTGTGTTGGAAAGAGTGGGCGAAGAAAGAATTATTCTTATAATTTCATCATTTTTCTTGTACCGGTAATGACTGAAATTGTACCGAAAGCAGCTCTAAGAATAAAGGGAATTAAAATCATAATGTTTTTTTCTTTCTCCTGAAAAATCTGTTTAAATGCACATAGAGATTTTGGAGGCACAGTGACAATATGCGACATTTTTCTTTATGAACGTCGCGTCAGGAGGTTTGTCCTCGGGTGACGATAGTTGAGTCAATAATACAGAATATTTCTAGACTGTAATGACTAGGTATATGATTATGTGTCGTGATCAGAATATTGTACGAAATGGAACTATAAAAGTTGGAGATTTATCCTTCGAAGAGGTGGAAAAATTCAAATATCTTGGAGCAATAGTAACAAATATAAATGACACTTGGGAGGAAATTAAACGCAGAATAAATATGAGAAATGCGTGCTATTATCCGGTTGAGAAGCTTTTGTCATCTAGTCTGTTGTCAAAAAATCTGAAAGTTAGAATTTATAAAACAGTTATATTACTGGTTGTTCTGTATGGTTGTGAAACTTGGACTCTCACTTTGAGAGAGGAACAAAGATTGAGGATTTTTGAGAATAAGGTTCTTAGGAAAATATTTGGGGCTAAGAGGGATGAATTTACAGGAGAATGGAGGTTACACAACGCAGAGCTGCACGCATTGTATCCTTCACCTGATATAATTAGGAACATTAAATCCAGACGTTTGAGATGGGCAGGGCATGTAGCACGTATGGGCGAATCCAGAAATGCATATAGAGTGTTACTTGGGAGCCAGAGGGAAAAAGACCTTTGGGGAGACCGAGACGTAGATGGGAAGATAATATTAAAATGGATTTGAGGGAGGTGGGATATAATGATAGAGATTGGATTAATCTTGCTCAGGATAGGGACCAATGGCGAGCTTATGTGAGGGCGACAATGAACCTCCGGGTTCCTTAAAAGCCAGTAAGCAAGTAATCGATATTAATAAACCATTCCCAGCAAAATAATTGTAGAATGACTAAAATATTTCTATATATGAAGATAGGTCTACTGTTTTAGTCGATAACATCAACAGTGTTGTACGCAATAGGAGAACTGTTGTAGTTGCATATGAAATCACGAAGAAAACGTGTGATAATACCTTCGAGTATGCATTATCGGTGTAATAAAACGAAATTAAATATCGCGGCACCTATTACAAATCTAGAAGCTCGTTCACTGTAGCCCCTACACCATGGCCATATCTGGAATGGGGGAGGGAAGCATGAAAATAAATCCATAGACAAAAGACACGCGACTGGTCACGACGGGCGGTCCTTGTTATTGGGATAATGATCCCTGGATGCCAAACAAAGCCCCAACCCCACATTTTTATACTCACAGCGCTGCGTGCGTCAGATTAATAAGGGGGCACTCGAACATACCGGGAGGCACATTTCTGGAAATACAACCCCAACCCCTGCCAGATAGCAGCAATATGGCATTCCTCCTTGTGCGGTGGACCACACACAAATACCAGGGGCGCGTTCTCAAACTTGTGTCTTGAGGTCTGACAAAAAGAAAAAATTGCGTCGCTCAGAAATTCCGTTCAAAAAGCTGGAGAACTGAGAGCAAACAAACAGGAATGTGGTCGTGAGACGCTCAACTTGGTGCTTTGAAGGACGACGCTACCAGCTTCTGCCTTCTTAGCCTGATTATTTCATGCTAAGACTAACCGAAAAGAAAATAAATAAACAAAATAAATAAATAAACAAATAAATAAATAAATAAATAAATAAATAAACAAATAAATAAGAATAGATCTTGATACACGAGCATACTTTACATCAGCTATTATGATCATTGCAGTGCCAATCGGAATCAAAATTTTTAGTTCACTACTCAGAGTATGTATTCGAATCCCAATTATTATCCTACAGAGCCCCTTGTTTATGATGATTAGGATTTGTATTCTTATTTACTCTTGTACGTTTACCAGGTGTAGTATTAACTAATTCATCTATTGATATTGTATTACACAACACTTATTATGTAATAGACCATTTCCACTATGTATTATCAATAGGAACAATATTTGCAATTATAGCAGGACATATTCAGTGATATCCCCTGTTCACAGGCTTAACTATAAATCCAAAATGACTACAAGCACAATTTGTGATTATATTTGCAGGGGTAAATATAAAATTCTTTCCTCAACATTTTCTTGAACGAGCCGATATACCTCAACGTTATTCTGATTATCCGGATGCTTATACATCCTGGAATGTACTACCATCAATCGGATCTATAATAGAAATTTCATTTGTCGTTGTCTTAATAATGCATTTTTATTGGCTCATAGGAATTGTTATTGGGAGTTTAATACGAGTAACTCTGAATTATTGGGGATTTTGTGGATCTTATATTTTCCTAATCGCTCATGATCCATGTTCTTCTGGTTTATTTTGTTTGGCAAATATTTCTTATGAGCGTTTAGATAGACGAAGCTCATTAATTAAATTAATAAGGTTTTAATCGTATTTATACCTAGAACAATTATATCGTGATTTTTTAATTGAGATCTTTAATAGGCTATAGCTGCCCCTCCTTCATTAAATTTGTTAGGTGAAATTAGATTATTAAATGGGTTAGTTGATTGACCATGATTGACTATATATACTTACAAACATAAATAAATAAATAAATAAATAAATAAATAAATAAATCTATTTCTCTGGACAGCATGAAAGCGCATGGGGGATGGAGGTATAGCACTATACTTCACTGTCTCTAGCACTAGAATGACGTGGTGTGGCGGCACCACGTTCCGACCGCCTTTTTATCCCTGGATCCGGTAAGTTACTAAGGCTGAGTGGATCCCGGAATTTTGACAAAGAGAAAAATCTCGTCATCACCCGAGACTGAAGCCGGTATCTTCCAATTCATAGTCAGCTGCTCTACCAACTAAAGCTACACGACTGACAAATGAATACAAATAGGCTAAATAGGTGAGTAGTGGGTACAGTGAGACACAAAATATTAAGACATATGTATGCAAGTGAAATTTCAAGTATTTTTAAAATCAAGTGCAACAGAAATAAACATTAAAACATGGAGTACAATAACACATAAACAGAAATGTTAATAGATAAAGGACATAATATACAATATGTGTTTGTCAAAAAAATGCAAATGTCTCACTGTTCCCATTCAGGAGGGTACAGTGAGACACCAGTGTCAATTAACGGACATTGAAATGATTTACATTTATTTCAAAAGAAAAGAAAACTTGCTGTCTCTTTATCTTGCCATGTTGTGAAGACTTATTTAGAATCATTTTGATGTCTGACTTCGAAACCATTGAAACATCTGGAACATTTGGAAAAGTGAATTTTCCATGACTTTTCAAAATTTTGCTAAAAAATAAAATGAATTTTTGGTCACAAGAAAGCTTATAATTATAAGAATTTAATTCAATTCTTTATTATTTTTAAATATTTTTTAAAATTTTGTGAATAATTTTTTATTTAAGAAACTATTAAAATGTAATGTATCCATTATTTTAAGCTACAGTTCCTAAATTGGTTACTAGTATGTTCATTTTTAATGTTAGTTACTGGTAAATGTAATATAATTACAGTTTATTTTTGCAAATCATTGGTACATGGGGACGGTGAGACGTCTCAGTGTACCCTTCAATGGCATGTCTCACTGTTCCCTTTACGCATAGTTCGTTTAAAAATGGCACCATCACTTCAAAATCAAAACAAGAAAGACGAAACTTTGCAAAACATAACGTCAAATACCATAGTATTAGGTAACAAAACATTCATATTTCTATTTAATTTGTATATTCAATATAACCTTCATTAAACACAAACCAAAATTTTACTTCTAGAGTGAAAAATTACGAACTAATTATAACTAAAATCAAAACGAGTAAGAAAATACTGTTACTTTACTCATGCAACATACAACTCCACTGTTACAAACATTTCAACATCAAAATTTAGCATCTAATAAAAAATGTCTCACTGTTCTCCCTGACTCACTGTACCCACTTCTCCCCTACTGTAAGTACCTATAAAGATGTTAGTTATTGGGAAATACCCATTTTTAACAATATGTCTCCATTTGCTGACATTTGTCAGTAGAATGACGTTCCACATCCATATTAATCCATTATTATTATTATTATTATTATTATTATTATTATTATTATTATTATTATTGCTTTTAAGGAATCCGGAGGTTCATTGCCGCCCTCACATAAGCCAGCCAATGGTCCCTATCCTGAGCAAGACTAATCCAGTCTCTACCATCATATCTCACCTCCCTCAAATGCATTTTAATATTATCTTCCCATCTACGTCTCGGCCTCCCCGAAGGTCTTCTTCCCTCCGGCCTCCCAACTAACAATCTATATCCACTTATGGATTCGCCCGTACGTGCTACAGGCCCTGCCCATCTCAAACGTCTAGATTTAATATTCCTAATTATGTCAGGCGAAGAATAAAATGCGTGCAGTTCTGTGTTGTGTAACTTTGTCCATTCTTCTGTAACTTCATCCCTCTTAGCCCCAAATATTTTCCTAAGCACCTTATTCTCAAACTCCCTTAACCTATGTTCCTCTCTCAAAGTGAGAGTCAAAGTTTCACAACCATAAAGAACAACCGGTAATATAACTGTTTTATAAATTCTAACTTTCAGATTTTTTGACAGCAGACTGGATGATAAAAGCTTCTCAACCGAATAATAACACGCATTTCCCATATTTATTCTGTGTTTTTATACATTACATAATTCGTATTATCTTCAATAAGAATAAAAATAAAATATATCTCCTGCAATCTATCCAAAAGCAACACAAATCATCATAACAAGGATTTAGTTTAAAACATTCGCAAATGAACAGGTCATGCTTGGTAATTCTGGAGGCGGGAGGTGTCTGTTACTCGTACACTTGCAAATTGCACTTCCGACAAAGCACCCTCCTCCCCCCCGCCCCCGCACTCCGCTCACTCACCAGGAAGCTCGCATGATTACTACAGTCACGGAAGTCCACACATCGCAACCGAGGCTGGCAGTCAACTCGTGTATTCAAATGGAATGCAGGGGATTCTTAAAGGGTAGACTTATATGGATAAATAACACAGGATATAACATTTTTTAATGAACAGGGATAGAAATTCACAGACAGACTGCCATGGGTAAAAAATACAAAATATCTACTGGTCGACATAGCGAACATGAGTATCGGAATGGAGGCGCTGCTGTTGCTCTGTCACATGGAGTTCGCTGCAATAGTTAGCGCTACCAACTGTCACGTGAAGAACATCGCTAAACTTTACACGTTGCTATCAGTGAATCTGAAAGCAGCAGTGATATTCCTGCGTAAGGTGAGCTAACATGTCTTGTAATCAACCACCCAATTTACAGAGCCGGGCTAGATGTATTGCTTATGTCACATGAAAAAGTGGAAGGTGAAGCAGCGATTTATTTTAATGTAGATCATGGATGGGCATCGTGCCTCACTTGAGAAGTAATGCCTCACTGACCTTCACAGAGCTTATCGCTCTGAGTGACATCATCTTCACAGTCCCCGTCCCTCCCTTACGCAGCTCCTAGGCGTGGGCAGGTTCTATATCAGTTTCATAAGCAATATCAGTGGTGGCATAATTGCATTATCAAAGCAGTATGTACGCGTTAGAAAACGACTATTTCATGAGAAATGGAGGAAGAGTTTTTTTTTGCTGTTTAGAAGGGGAGAACATACGATGTATGTTATGCTCGTAAATCCTATTAGGCATTAATAAATTTAATATACATTACTCGTTATGTCATAAAGAACATGCTGAATTAGAAGGTAAGACAAATTAAATGTTATTTTTCGTACTATTCTGATGATAATTTATGATCTTAACATTTGCATAGTATATTAAATACGACATTATATCTTAAACACGCTGCATTAAAAGGCACGTGAAATTAAATGTTGTTTGTACATATTATTTCCAGAAGAAATTTATAAAAAAATATTAAATGTGCGTAGAAAACGAAATATGATTTTCTGAAATTATTTTAGGTCGAGAACGTGCAAATCTATTAAGTAATCTTGATAAACGCCAGAATATTCAAGAAAATATATGTAGACAACGTGATGGAATATTATTGGCTAGTTACGCAATTTCTCGCCTGTGATTTAAATCAATTCAATGATGGAGAAATAGTAAAGTGGTTTATGATTAAAGCTGCAGAATTAATTTGCCAAATTGAATAAAAGTTTTCGAGTCTCTCACGTTAACCAAGCGCTTTCCTAATAATTCGCCACTGGCCGCCTTACCGATTACGATAAGCTGACGCAGGTCACAGCAGTTTATATTTCCCATCCTACTCTGCAGTCTACTCTCCTAGTAAACAAACTATTTCAAATCGAGTGCCTCACGTAACCGAAAATTGTGCCCATGTATGATGTAGATGGTAATAACAAAATTATAAAATACATATATTGTGTATGTAAAATTAAAATATTAGTTGCAATAATCCTCCACTTCCATGATTTATAAATCTACTACATTTAGCGATCTTTCTCTAGTATTGTATTAACAGTAATATCGCTAAATAACATAGTAATTGATACAGCGTCATTAAATAAAAAAAACATGTATGCAAATGCACGTACCCCCAGTTTTACATCATTTTTAAGATATATAGGAATTCGATACAGCCATAAAACTTTAGTATTAGGTGCAAAATACTCCACAGAATTGCTATACTTCAATCATTTTAATCAAATTTGCAGTTACTTCTTCTGTGCTTAGTAGGGCAGTATCCAGTTCGTAAAACGAAACAAAAACAAAATAAGCAGAATATTTTAAAACGAGATATACAGGGTGATTCACGAGAATTTACCGTCCCTTATGGGGTTTATTTGCGAAGACATTCTGAGCAGAAAAGTCATATAAACATTTGTCCTAATCTCAATATTTTCAGAATTACACTAATTTGAAGTTGTTTGTAAAATACCATATTGTTTAGCTTTAAAGGTAAAATAATATTACAGATAAAGAATGAGCTATTCAGGAGTATCATTTCTTTAATTAGCTAACATTCTGAAGCTAAAAATGTGTTGTGAATTCCATAGTTACTTCGTACAGAATTTGTTTTGGTTTTTAACTACAAAATTACATTTTTTACGCATTTATCAAAACAATTGTTACAAATCACGCCATTCTTGTAAATTCTTTAAGACTGTACTTTAGGATGCATAATTAAATTTTTAAGAATCAAGTTCCTAAAGTCGTATGATTTGTAACAATTTTTGTGTTAAGTGCGTAAGAATGATGTCATTTTTAGTTAAAAATTGAAAATCAAAATCTGTACAAAGCAATCAACAACACATTTTTAGCTTCAGAACACTAGCCAAATAAAGAAATGATACTTCTGAATAGTTCATTCTCTATTTGTAATAATTTTTACCCATAAAAGTAAAGAAAAAAGGTATTTTACTAACAACTTGAAATTAATGTAACTCTAAAAATAGTGAGATTAGAAGAAATTAATATTTGAGGAGAAAAATTCACCCCGGTACCAGGAATCGAACCCGGGTACTTGGTACTACGTACCAAGCGTTCTCACCATTGAGCTACACAGAAGTCCAATCCACAGCACCGGATCGAACTCCCCTCCACCAGTGTTGTGATGGCAGTTGGCTTGAATATAAACGTCAACACATATGCCCAGCTTGGAGTCAGTCCACTAAAGGAAAACAACACTGGAGGAGGAGATTTCGATCCGGTGCTGTAGATTGGACATCGGCGTAGCTCAATGGTGAGAACGCTTGGTGCATAGAACCAAGGACCTGGGTTCGATCCCCGGCGCTGGAGCGAATTTTTTTCCTCAAATATTAATAATTGTTACCATAACAGATATTATTCTGTAGGATTAAAATAATAAAAAAATCTTTAGTAAATTAGGACAAATGTTTATATGGCATTTCTTGCTCAGAATGTCTTCGGATATAAGTTCCGTAAGTGACAGTAAAGTCCCTTGTGCAGACGCTTGTATTTCCCTATTTTGACTATGCTGACATTTTACTGACTGACCTTTCCAGCGACAACAAAACGAAACTTCAACGTGCTCATAATTTGTGTGTACGTTTTGTAAGCAATGTTCGTAAATATGATCATATTACCCCATCCCTGGAAACAATAGGTTGGCTTAAACTAGATAAGAAAAGAAATTTACATTCACTTCTCCTTCTCTTCGAAATCTTGAACTCTTCTATTCCTTCGTACCTGTCGTCTCGCTTCACTTACTTTCTTCCCACCACAATCTGAACACACGCTCTCGCCATGAAACAATACTAACAATACCATCCCATCGCACCTCCTCATACTCATCCTCTTTCACAATAGCCCTGCCAAGACTCTGGAATTCGTTACCTGCTAGCGTCAGGGACTGTCGAAATAAAATTGAATTCCAACGCAAACTTTGTAGGCACTTGGTCAGAAATTGAGACTCGTTCAGACATGGTTTCTTGTAAATAGTTATCTTAATCTATCACAAAATATTTCAATATCCGGTAATTTCATCACTATAGAATTTTGTTATTGTAGGTTTAATTTGTAATTCAGTAAATACAAAATATTCTTTGTTCTTAACTTCTATGATAAAATGTCTAGCTTTCATTATTCAGGTAATCTTGTCGTACTTTAATTTCTATTGTAATTGTAAATTTAATATTAATTGTAATTTTATTGTTCATATTATAGTTCTAATCGCCTGGTAGAGGGGCAGAGAAGGCCTGACGGCCTTATCTCTACCAGGTTAAATAAATAAATACTAAATAAATACTACTAAATAAATCCTCGTGAATAACCCTGTATATTTTTAAGAAAGAATGGGATAACAAAAAAAATATATAAAAAAACGGAAAACAAAACAAGGTTAAAAAAAGAGAAAAAATAAAATGTTACGAATTTGTCGGATACAGTAACACTCTGTTCAAATGGAATCGAGCTGCTCGATATACGAATATACGTGCACCTGTGCAGCAATTTTTGAAGTCCGTTCATGAATTCAGTCCCCGCTGTTACGTGATGTCTGTCGTGGTGTGGAGGGGTGCGGGAGGCAACTTTCACGTGCACATGTCCATTCGAGAGGTGATCGCCCAATAAGCAGTTAATTACGTGTATACACAACTATCGTGCCAAACTTTCAACTAATGGGCGGAGCGCCAATCAACAACCCTGCGTGCCACGCCACGCCACCCTTCAGTACAGCCCGGCTCTGTCCAACCTGTAGCTGTCAAGGAGTTCCAACTCATTCCACGTCGCTTTTGAACTGCATACATTCTGTACTGCTCAGAGAGAATATGACACTAAAAGCAACGTAGCATTTCAAACTCTGCGCCTCAACCCCAAGTCACCTAATCTAATCTCACTCCACTAATACTTATTCAGAAAAGAATCATTAAAATATGCCTTAATAAACCAATTGATTACTCATCTGAGCTTTTGTTTACTGATTTTAATGTTTTGAAAATTAAACAGATTTATTATATTGCCTTATTAATCTTCATACATAAAAACCGTAATAAATTCAAATTGTATCATCATAAATATGGAACTAAAAGATCCGATTTGATACGACTAGAGGAACCATAGTGTTTCACAAGGACAGCTCTGAGCTATAGTACCGACTTTGGTCCAAGGTTATACAATAAAATAATTTATAAATACCCAAATTTGGAAAATTTTAGTATCAGGAATTTCAAAAATAGCATTAGGAATTTAATTTTTAAACAATATATATTGATTTAATATGTATATGTATTTGTATGACTTAAATTGTTAAAATTGAAATTGTATTTTTAAATTTAATTTATTCCTGTAATTTTTTTTGATCCAGTTTGTGTAAAAAAATTATCTTTGTGTTTATCTTTGTGTTTAGATATCTCCCTGAGCACGAGTTTTTTACTCCTTCAGGGAAGAACTAAGATTGTATTTCTGCCAAAGTTATTTTATTAACAATAAACAATAATATTACATAATAAACAATAAACAATATTACCCATCGTTTTTATTAGTGGATTATTTTACAACGCTCTATCAACTGCTGTAGTTATCTAGCATCCTAATGATATGGAGGTGATACGAGTTCAGAACTATCAGCCTGATATAACACTCGGCGAAGATTCTTCTGCGAATACTGAATCGACGTTTATATTCTAAGATGGAAGAACAGTTATAAGTGGGACAGAGCTATAGGAGGGAAATGATTTATGAACTTGGGTTAAGGGGTTAGGTATATCTTATAGCAGTACATTTTTTGGAAATATTCAATATTTTTTTCCTCCATTACTGTATCTTGTACAATAATGAAAATTGATGTGTAAAACACTGTCCTTCTGTCCTTTAAAGAAAACAATGCACCTGGAAAACCTAGTGGATTACTAAGAATTTACTTCTTTACAATTTTGTAAAGCGGGTTATTTAAATTGGGGAATTGTTCATTAAGTAAACGCGTATTACTATTGTTAGAATATGTAGCTATAGGCTATAAGCTTAATAATCCTCTGAGGCGTTCATGTGTTTGTTATTATTAATTGTCTTTAAAATTTTCAGAGTGTCACCTATAATAATGCCTCTGATTGTAATGAAATTATGAAATAAATATATCTCCTCTTTCAGTTTTTTTTTAATTTGTCATCCTTACCTGCGACTATTTCAATAATGGACACAACAGGATTCGATCCCGGATCCCCGCCGCAGGAGTCACTCCCATTAGATTGATCAGTTTTGAAATCGTGGGGCCTCCAGCACATGTTACATAAAGCACAACGGGCGTGAACGGGCTCTACATAGATACTGATCATTGTATGCCCTTACATAAGATCGAACCTGTTCCTCCAAGGGAGAGCGAAACGGTTTGTTGAGCAAGCCGTAAATGGATTGTCTCGCATCCGCCGTTACGCGGAGACCGGACCGGACATTTTAACCAGAGTCGTGCCGGGTGGTACAAGAGCAATGCCGGATTTAGCGCAATAGCGAAGACAAGCAAACTAACACAACCATACACAAACTATGACTACATTCAGCATGTAACATTTAACGTAAACGAATCTTCACTGGGGTACAGACTCACGAAAACAGTTGTCAAGAAGAGAGAGAGAGAGAGAGAGAGAGAGAGAGAGAGAGAGGCAAAATTAATTCGCGAAAGATTAGAATACAGCACGGAAATATGCTTCTCATTCCCATGTTACAGATATTAATTACGTTGGTTTCTAATGCTACAGTGAGAATGAGATCAAAATGCATATGTAACGTTTCCATCAATTAAAGAGCGACCCCTTTGATTTGATTACCCCCTTTGATTTGATTACCTGGTTGGGTTTTTCCGAGGTTTCCCCCACCGAAAAGGCAAATGCCGGGTAATATTTTGGCGAATCCTCGGACCTCATCTCATCTCACTACATCTCGCCAAAATGTAAAAAAATGTAAAAAAATGTAAAAAAATGTAAAAAAAATTGTACAAAATTGTAAAAATTGTAGAAAATTACTAAATTGTAAAACTATAAAAATTTGTAAAAATTGTAATTGTAATATTGTAAAATGTTGACATGTTCCACATCTTAAAGCTTCATTGCTCATGTAAGATCTATGGAATAAAATAAATGAATGAATGAATGAATGAACTGGAAAAAAATACGTTGCTTAGTTCTTGCGGTAACCTCTCCCCATGGCAATTGAACGCATTATTAGTAATCTACACCCACTCGTCATCATTGGCTATAATTTTCACACCGTCTGTTTTCTTGCAATCCAATCTATCTTTACATGACTAGTTGCAGGAAATGGGATCTAAAGTCAGATTTTTCACTTTTTTTTTTTTTTTGGTTTCAAAACGAGGATGAAATATTGAGCATTAAAAAAATTCATGGTACTAAGTGCTATAGCTTTTAATATACATTAATGTATTACTTATTGAATGTTCATATTACGTACATTCATTGTACATTATGTAGGCCTGCTTTTCGAGAAAAATGCAATTAAAGTTTTCACTTGTTTTTTTTAGCAACTATAAGAAAGATTTAGGTATTTAAGAAACACTGTGTAAAACTACGTCCTAGTTTAGTATGTAAAAAAGCCTACAGGTAGCGCAAGATGTCAAAACATAGAAATGCAGTTTTTACACCGCAAATTTGTTCCTTTCACGACTTTAGGTCCCTTTTCGCGCAACGGGTCACATATTCGTTTACCAATTCCACTAGGACATACCTTTCTATGATAGTAAAATTAACTCTTCATTTCTTTCCAAACCATCAGCTTCGCGGTTCAGTTTCAATAAGGGATAATAATTGCCAAGGAGATCGTAATATTGCACAGGTTTTCTATATGTGAAGCGAGTGAAACGCATTCAGGAAAGTTTTGGTTTTTAATACGTTTCCCTGATTCATACTGCGAGTATTCCCAATTTTCGCGAAAGTTAACAAAATGTTACTTAACATCCATCTGAAAATAGTTGGTGGAACCGAAATACACAACAGAATTTTAACGCAATTATTAAAATTTTATCTTGTGTTAACAAACTACATGTTAGTGCATTTTTAACATTTGTTGATAAAACCGGCCCTTGAGGTTTAACAACTGATATGGGTACATTTATACTACTTGGCGACATTAATAGAATCACCTACAACTGGTCCAATACTTTAATTCTTCAATTACTGCAATTTTATACAGTATTTGAAATATTATCTTCACAACATTTTCAGAACAGGGGTGCATAGTAAACCTACATCCAAGTTAGTGCACCCTGGGCACGTTTTTAATGACAAAGTGGTGTACAAAGCTGGAAATAACCTCTTCAATGACGCCAATGCAAAAATGTAAACATATTTATTTATTTAACCTGGTAGAGATAAGGCCAACAGGCCTTCTCTTCCCCTCTAACAGGGGATTACAACTATATTGCATGCTGCATGGCTATAAGATCTCCAGAGAATGCGACCGATACTGGGAACCAGAGATCGTATGTATTAATGGCGGCTACGACAAAATCCACCCACTAGGAAGGAAAAAAAAAACATTTTCAGAACACATTTTGAACATAATTTACTTTTTCATGTTGCAAAACGACAGAATACCGTTTATTTAAGATAATGTGAAGTCCTTAAATTATACGGGTCTCCCTTTTTCTTTAATAACTAGGGTACGGATTTTTAGGTCGTTAAAATTTAATTTTAGTTGCCTAAAATAGGCTTAAAAGTGTAGGAAATAGTCTCTAAAGAACTAAAAATAGGCTCTAACAAAAAATAATGTTTTCTTTAAAAACATGTTCCAAATCATCAGGAATTCAATTCTAGAGTTTAATAATTTTAAATGCTTATACACCGTTACCACCGCTACTACTAAAAGTACAAGAACAACAAATATCTAACTAGTTATACATAAACTAAACAAATGTGAAAAATAAGTGTTAGACATAAATTCAGTACACAAACAAGTCAAATTATGTACAGTATTTCACTGTCTCTTGAATGATACATTAATAAAATTGCCTCTGCTTATGTTGAAATTAGTAGGAATATTCAGCAGGCTGCAACCAGCATAAAATGGTATTATCTCGTGAACGGAAGATTTGCGGACCCATGTTTACTGGAATTTTTTACTTATCTCTAAATGTTTTGTCACTTTTGAAACACCCGTATATAAAATTGCAGTAAATGTTGAATTAAAATAAAGTATTTGAAAAATTGTATTTAGCCCTATTAACGTGGCCAGTTAATATACATTCTTGAAGTCCAACACCAATATTGTAAACGCAGGTGGATAGTTTGGTAGGTTACCTAAGTACCTGTTTATTCACCGACAATCAACAGACAGTTTTCAGAAACTGAGGAATGGCGTTAAGTCGACAACTGAGCACTTAGCCGGCGATGGCCGCGGGCGAATCGTGTAGTCTATTGCCGGTATCTGCTGTTAACGCCCATTCACAATGAAAATTAAACATAACCGTAACATAAACACAGAAGTTTGCGCCCAGGCTACCAAATGGGTTCATTCACAATGATTCACATCAGAATTGACATAAACATTACCTTAAGACGTTAACATGAAAGTTTGCAAACTCCAAACTTTCATGCTTA
Organism: Periplaneta americana; assembly: GCF_040183065.1. Classification (NCBI taxonomy): domain Eukaryota; kingdom Metazoa; phylum Arthropoda; class Insecta; order Blattodea; family Blattidae; genus Periplaneta; species Periplaneta americana. Next base: position 135,635,494 of record NC_091125.1, read on the forward strand.
GGCTATGCTTACGTGATTTGCAAACAGAAGACAATCGTGGAGCGCTGAAATATACGACAGAATATGAGGAAATGGCGTCGTTGTTATGTTTCCATGGTTACCAAGTATTTTTGCTGTTATGTTTATGTTCCCATCGTGAATGATGGTATGACCTCTTGATTTTACTGTAATGTTAAGTTAACGCTTACGTTATGTTTAATTTTCAATTTGAATGAGCCTTTACTGAAACTTTTTTACTTTTCATCCTAAATTTTTTACCACTTTTTAAACATCCTGTATATAAAATTGCAGTAAATATAGAATTAAAAAAAAGTATTTGAAAAATTGTAGGTGGTTCTATTAACGTGGCCAGGTACTGTACATTCTTGAAGCCCAACACCAATATTGTAAACGCAGGTGGATAGTTTGGTAGGTTGAGTACCTGTTTATTTACAGACAACAAACAGACAGCTTTCAGAAACTGTGGAATGGCGTTAAAGGCTGGTTCACAATAAACCGGAAACGAGAATCGGAACGAAAACGAAACGCTAAAATTGTTAAAATGTGAGCATTCACAATTAACGAAAAGCTTGCCGGAGCCCGAGATAGGGAACGGAGAGTTGGCCAAGTTTCAACTTTGGCGTTCACGTTTCCGATTACAGCCCACTAGATTCATTCTATTGCAATCTAAAAGCTACTTTGTCGTCGTATATTTTGTAGCAAGAAGACCGTGACATAACCTATGCATTATTTTGTTCTGTGCTGTGCATCATGGAGCAAGTTTTATTTGATGAGATTCTAATATTGAGTGTTGAGGAAAATCCTCACTTTTACGATAAGCGGCGCGCCTCGTATAAAGATGAGAAAATGAAGGAGAATACGAGGCTTTCAATAGCTGCATCTTTGAACACCGATCGGAAGCGAATCATTTTTTATTACTATATTGGTTGTATTACACTACATATTCACGCTTCAATTCAATAAATACTGTTGTGTTCATTTTTGTTCTATTACAAATGTTTCTTCTCTAATTATTTTACGTTATGGTAGACTTAAAATAGGTTGTGATAATAAAAGATGCATGGGCATATTTAGTACCGTACCTAATGAAATGTTTCAGTTGAAATTTCGAAGTTGTTTAACCTGTGTTTATGTTGGCTGCCTTGTACTCATGAGAGTACGCCATTGGTCAATTATACACAAATAACATCAAAATGCGTAACATCAGAATGTGTAACATCGACTTTACATATCGTTATTGACATACATATCGATATGTATAGTCGTCTACGTTCTCGGTTTATTGTGAATCAAAAATTTTCATATTCACGTCCTCTGCTTCTCGTTTTCATTCTGGTTTTCGTTCCCGGTTTATTGTGAACCAGCCTTAAGTCGAAAACTGAGCACGCCGGCGATGGCCGCGGGCGAATAGTGTATTACCGGAATCTGCTGTTACACTTTTATTAGCAGCAGCGTTGTGATGACAACAGGACATTACGTTAGAAAACTGACCTGCAACAGCAGAGGATGTGTCGACCCACATCGGCAGCAACAGTTTAACTTCCTCGTTCTTGGCTCGCGCTGAATATTCATGTGGCACATGCAGACAGTTACCGTGACAACGGCGTGCGGTTTTTTCTTTTCCATGTCTCATTCATAATCAATTTCGCAACACCCGAGACAGCTGTAGTCAATTTTCTTGTGATCGATCGATCTGGATCGCGTTCACGTACGCCGGCGATAGTTTACGCAGAGTTGCTCCGGTCATAGAACTTTACTGACGCTGACGTTGCATTTATTTGCACCACGTAAAGGCTTCGTTTCTCTTAGGTCTTGGGATCAAGTCTCAATACAGATTTTGCTGATATTTTCCGTTGTTATGCTACAGTTTCTTGCAGGAAAGATTTTTAACGCTGGATAAGTTATTGAAAGGTCACTAAGATGAAACGTATAGATTTTCGCTAACGCAACTCCGTCTTTGGATGCTAATAATTTAATACTATGGCATATTTATATTAACATAATAATAATAATAATAATAATAATAATAATAATAATAATAATAATAATAATAATAATAATACAGTAATAATAATAATACTTAATCCGGCAGAGTTAAGCCCAGCCAGACTTTAATTCTAATTGAATACAATTGGTTATTTATTTAAGTTGATTATTTAACGACGCTGTATCAACTACGAGGTTATTTAGCGTCGATGATATTGATGACAGCGAGATGGTATTTGGCGAGATGAGGTCGAGGATTCGCCATAGATTACCTAGCATTCACCTTACGGTTGGGGAAAACTTCGGAAAAAACCCTACCAGCTAATCAACCCAAGCGGGATCAAGCCCGGCCCGAGCGCAACTTCAGACCTGCAGGCAAGCGCCTTAACCGACTGAGCCACGCCGGTGACTGTTACCATTTTGTAAGCTAAGAAAGCACACGCTATGAGAATATAGCTTAGGAGACCATGCCTGAACTTATATTTTCCACTTCAATTTCATCGGAAACATATTCACTTTCCATCCACTGGAAAGACTGGATTTTTCTTCAACACACTAGCCCACCGAGTCGTGTATTAAGCATAACCGACAATACCGGTATGCCACAACTCCTCAAGAGTTGTGAAACAGCCCTCATAAGAAGAAAATATTTACTGCCAGTAACAAGAACTACATAGATAATACAGGTGTGATTGCAGTAGCGGCCGGTGACTGAAATCCTCAGTGAGGCCTGATGTAATTAATTTAAATACACTATCTCCCGTACAAAAGTTTATTATTGATGATATTTTATTATGACCGACATTGTTACTATATTATTATTATTATTATTATTATTATTATTATTATTATTATTATCATAATTGAAGAATATAATAATATGTCATTCAAAAACAACTAACTAATTTTAATATGAAAAATAAAATAAATAACAAAAAATAATCTACATAATACATCACATTATACCGAATTGCATGATAAAATTATTCAGTGTAAATGAAATTCTTAACTTAAAGATTTAACCTGTATTAATTATCATTCCAAATAAGTTGCTATGCTGTGAGTTTGTTTCAGTAACTGTTTAATATAGACTATATATAAAACATAGGCTAAATATATGTATATATATATATATATATATACATACTTACAAATGGCTTTCAAGGAACCCGAAGGTTCATTGCCACCCTCACATAAGCCCACCATTGGTCCCTATCCTGTGCAAGATTAATCCAGTCTCTATCATCATATCCCACTTCCCTCAAATCCATTTTAATATTATTCTCCCATCTACGTCTCGGCCTCCCCAAAGGTCTTTTTCCCTCCGGTCTCCCAACTAACACTCTATGTGCATTTCTGGATTCGCCCATACGTGCTACATGCCCTGCCCATCTCAAACGTATGGATTTAATGTTCCTAATTATGTCAGGTGAAGAATACAATGTGTGCAGTTCTGTGTTGTGTAACTTTCTCCATTCTCCTATAACTTCATCCCGCTTAGTCCCAAATATTTTCCTAAGCACCTTATTCTCAAACACTCTTAACCTATGTTCCTCTCTCAAAGTGAGAGTCCAAGTTTCACAACCATACAGAAGAACCGGTAATATAACTGTTTTATAAATTCTAACTTTCAGATTTTTTGACAGCAGACTAGATTATAAAAGCTTCTCAACCGAATAATAACACGCATTTCCCATATTTATTCTGCGTTTAATTTCCTCCCGAGTGTCATTTATATTTGTTACTGTTGCTCCAAGATATTTGAATTTTTCCACCCCTTCGAAGGATAAATCTCCAATTTTTATATTTCCATTTCGTACATTATTCTGGTCACGAGACATAATCATATACTTTGGCTTTTCGGGATTTACTTCCAAACCGATCGCATTACTTGCTTCAAGTAAAATTTCCGTGTTTTCCCTAATCGTTTGTGGATTTTCTCCTAACATATTCACGTCATCCGCATAGACAAGAAGCTGATGTAACCCGTTCAATTCCAAACCCTGCCTATTATCTGAACTTTCCTAATGGCATATTCTAAAGCGAAGTTAAAAAGTAAAGGTGATAGTGCATCTCCCTGCTTTAGCCCGCAGTGAATTGGAAAAGCATCAGATAGAAACTGACCTATGCGGACTCTGCTCTATTTTTCACTGAGACATTTTAATTAATCGAACTAGTTTCTTGGGAATACCAAATTCAATAAGAATATCATATAATACTTCCCTCTTAACCAAGTCATATGCCTTTTTGTATATATATATAGCCTATCTTTTATTGTGTCAGCTGAAGAAGCATGTGTTGAAATTCCCCTAGAAATATTTTCCAGATCGCTGAAGCCGTCAGTAGGCCACACTGTTACCTCCCCCCCACTCTCTCTCTCTCTCTCTCTCTCTCTCTCTTTCACACACATGAACGGCTAACAGAACAGTTTATTTCGCGCCACATTACCAAAAAGATCCATTTATGTTATTTACACTAGGACGCATGGAAAGTTGGCGTTTTAAGATAACCTTTCTAAAATTTGTCATTGGCGGTATAGGCCTGTCTTAATTTTAAACTTCCCTTATTTCAATATTATTTCCTCTCGGAAAGGATACTCTAACAATGAATTTAGTACAATTATCATAATTATTTCCCGCATCTCTTTCGATTTTTATTTTCCGGAAACATATAACCACACTGAACCTCATGACGATTCACCACTGTTATTCTCACCTCGGCATTGACAAAAAACAGGTTTCTGAATGGGAGAACTGAAGGCTGATGGGTGGACGAATACCTGCTAGGCCACGAGGCCACAAGAAATGTGCCTCAGTTTCAACTTTCCGGGTGCAACCTTTTAAAACCCGTGAAAACATACGAAATGTAGAAGCCAGACCAGGCCAAAACATTTCGGGCCTCAGGAACAAATTTTACTGCAAGACAGGTCTATATACATCAGAAAGTTTTCTACTTCTGTAACTCTACATGCTTCAGTCAGATAAGTAATATAATATGTTATATACTTCTAAAAGCACTACAATTTAGAGTTTAAGGAAGCCAAGTGACTGAGGCCCGGCCTCACTTGCCCCAGTCAATGAGCCGCCACTGTGTGATAGGTTGCGTATTGTAGGGTCTAAGAGTTATACGTATTATTCTTGTTATAGTAAAGGTTTACAACTTTTAAGCTATACGAAAATTTGCATTTTAGGCACTAAAACCGTGACATAAGTACTAATGACCCAAATTGGCATTTTAAGGTACTATAAAGTTCTCGTCAAATCGTCGGAGAAAAGCTAGTGGTAGCTTCAAGAATTGCAAATGGAGTAACCTATGAACTTACGCTTAATTCAGTAATATTACCACTGGCCCACAACTGTGGAATAACGGTTAGCGCGTCTGACCGCGAAACCAGGTAGTCCGGGTTCGAATACCGGTCGGGGCAATTTACCTGGTTGAGATTTTTCCGGAGTGTTCCCTCAACCCAATATGAGCAACTATCAATCACTAACAATATGTAACTATCGGTGCTGGACCCCGGACTCATTTCACCGGCCTTATCACCTTCATTTCATTCCGATGCTAAATAATAACCTGAGATGTTGATATTTTACCACTGGACCTGAGTAAAGGAAATATTGTGAAATATTTTACTCTTTACAGAGAAATAAGAGTACTATTTATTTCTATTTCTATAGTTGTAATTATATTCTGTATTCTGTATATTTAAATTTAAATAAATAAATAAAAAAAATAAATATTTTATGGCATCGGTAAGAATTTAATATTACTTCGCACTGGTTGAGTGGAAGAGAAGGCCCTATGGTCTTAACTCTGTTAGTGGAAATATATTAAATATTGTAAAACGCGCTCGGATATTTTCGTCTTCATGACGCTACTGCTGCTGATACATAGCGATATATCCGACACCTGCTTCGACATATTGAAACATGTATCACATCTCTTGATATCATCTCTAGGTCTCATGTACGGAACCTGAGACCAGATACGTACTCTGATTACATCATGAGATCAGATGACAACGCTACACACGATGGAAACACTTCTCTCGAGACGATCTCGTGATTCAGCTCTCAGTGTGTGTAGGCGGTTTATACGTAATAAATCAGGAAAAGTAGCTTAAATTATAGTACTCAAAGAAATACCTTGTGTGTTTTGTAAGTTCATAGTTATTTTATAGTAGAATAACATAAATGTCACAGTCATCGTCTCTTAATCCTCTGTTCAAAAGTCGTTAAATCATGGCTCCTTACCTGAAGACAACACTCAATATAATGAACAAATAATATATCGATATTCATATTTGAAGCGATGGCTGGCAAAAGCACATATAGATGGAAACCATGTTTTGACGTAAACAATTTAGAAATTTTCTATTTGCGACTGACTACGTTAAGGTTTGCTGCGTACCCAGGTTTCGAATAGGCAACCCCCCTTGTTCCTAGCCCTCTCCGTGCGTCGCCAGCCGGCGTTCGGGGAATGAAAAATCCCGGACCTCACCAGGATTGGAACCCGGACCGCTTACATGACAGGCTGAAAGCCTGACCACTCGGCCACCGCAAGGGACTAAGAGTAAGTTACTTTGCCCGTTAGCCAATCACCTTTTACGCCACATTCTTGATTTTTATTACAATTTAAAAAAAAAGCACTATATCCCCATAGCAAGAATTTCATCAGACGTCATATTCTTAGTACCAAGGCTAGCAAATTACTGATACTGATCTCTGCGTGTATAATCTCACGGAGACAAGAGATTTATATCTGAAACTAGTCTATATCAAGAAACCGTCTCATGATACAGATCTCAGCTTGTGTAACCTGCTTTACAAAGTATAGTAATGTGACCTTAATAATCTTTCATTGGACATGTTATAATTTTCCCAATAATATACAGAGTGATTTATATAGAACTAACACATTTCTTTTTTTATTTATTTCAAAACGAATGATGCTAGCCACAATTTGTTATACCTCAAATGCAGAGTATCTTTCGGAGATTACTAACATCTATAGAAAATGTTGAAAATTCTTTATTTATTTGCCAGCAAATTCACTTAATGACCAGTTTTTAACCTCAAATTATGATGGAGTTTTGATTCCCTGTCACGAGATGCGCAGGATGTCTCCTTCTTGCCAGGAATCTTGAAGAGGAGAAGAAAACTGCTCTCAAGCGCTTGAAAATTCCTGAAGCCAGCATAACACCTCTAACAACTGGAATACATCTACGTGATGAATTGCGAAAGAGATCGTTTGAATCCTGGTGTCAGTTACCTCATAAGGGGAGAGGTGTAGTCATCTATGAAGAATATCCAAGAGCCAATTCATGGGTCAGCACCAAAAAGAATTTGTCGTCTTCAGAATACATTAATGCAATCAAGATGTCCTGCAACCTTACTGCAGTGCGCTCCGTTCCTGGCAGAGCTTTCAGCACGAGCCGTTGCCGTCAGCCAGGCTGCAACGAGACAGAAACTCTTGGCCACGTGTTGGGCTTTTGTCGGAAAGGAGAGTTATTGCGTAACAACAGGCATCATAGAGTCCGTGAAGCTATCGCCTGTCTTCTTCGGAACAAGGGTTGGGAAGTTCATGAAGAGGTCCACTGCATTTCTGAAGACGACTCTCACAGAAGAGCGGATATAATAGCAATAAACAGGCAACAACAAAAGGCTATTATCATAGATCAACTATACGCATGAAGAGAGATCTAAACCAAGCTCATCAGGTTGATCAGGAAAAGAGCGCCATTTATGATCCTTGTATTCCCACCTTAGTGCCAAGTATAACATCCCTCTCTTCAATTGGTCAGTGACAGGTTTATTTTTTGGTGCTCGGAGTTCTTTACCAACATTTACATATCATTTTTAAAGCAATTATCAATATCATCTTTTGAAATTAAAAAAATCATCTCGCAAATTCTCAAAGATTCCCTGCAGATTATACAATTTCATTTATACCACTCAGAAGGCCTAACTTAAGGATATGCTAATTTTACATAAATCTTTTATTTATCAGTATAATTTTACAGTCATCTTCTAAGATTTTATTTTATAATTGATAATCAATGGTGCTTAATTATTACACTTTATTTTTATAATAATATTCATATTTAATTAATTATATTTGTTTGCTATTCATTTCCGGATCCTCGTGGTCACCCTTGATTAAGGCCGGATGAGTTTTCTCTCTCTCTCTCTATTCCATATTGTTGGCAACTGTTTTCGACAGTACACATTAAATCAACGGCTCTTCCTTGTGAAGGAATACAGATTACGAACTCAATTACAGCTACTCAAAGGGCAGACCAGAGAGAATTCAGTGTTCATAATCCCTCTAAAGAAACACAATACTGGAACTGGTAGACAAATTGGAAACAACTGGATCTCTGGTTTTAGCAATATTGTATCAACTGTACGGTTATAATGTGCTCACAGATATTACGTTTTTGCAAACTTAAGAAGAAATACGCGAATTTATTTTTGTGCTAAGACTATTTCATACTTTTTTCACAAGTTTGCAATAAAATAATATGAAACAATTTCTTTGAGAACTGTTTAATGCCGTTGGAATTGAAGACAGCTAACAAAGAGACTAGTGAAGTGCTTTGTGTGGAATATGAATTGCATGGGACAGAAACATGGACATTGCGATGGAGGAGAAACATCGAAAAGCATCGGAAATGAGGACATAAAGAAGAATAGAGTGTGAAATGAATAGACAGAATACGAAATGGAGCTGTGCTGGAAAGAGTGGTTGGAAAAAGGATAGGCCTAATGCTGAAAGTTATCAGGAAGAGAAAAGGAAATTGGCTGAGAAGAAACTGCCTACTGAAGGATGCACTGGAAAGAATGGTGAACGGGGAAAAAGTTTCGTGCAGAAGAAGATGGACAACATTAAGGTAGCCTATATAGTTTGTATGTGGAGACTAACAGGAAAGCGGAAAATAGAAAAGATTGGATAATGCTGGTTTTGCAGTGGAAGACCTGCCCTTGGGCAGAAAACTATGAATGAAATGAATTAATTAGGTGGTATTTGGCAAGATGAGTCCAAAATTTCGCCGTGAAATTGTCTGGTAGTTGCTATTCAATTGGTAAAACTTAAAAAAGATCAGGTACCTAATCAATCCAACTAAGATTCGAACCCACACCCAAGCACAGCCTCGGAGAACGAGTCTAGTTTACTAAATTCTTTGATATGCAGGTGACCTCAACCATTCTTCAAACTCGTATATAATTCGTCATTTTGGGAGGAAATCAGTTTGGCGACGACAGGGAAAGAAAACTATTTTAATCTATGTTCATTCCTGTTGACAGTTATTTTTTGACAGCACTGTGCTTTGTGGATGCTTGTTTTGAAACGTGTTCAAACACCCGTAATATCCTCTACGTACGTATGTATTTATTCAAATGTTCAGACTACACACAAAAAAATTTGTCACTGTGTCGGTGAGAAAGATTCCATATGTGACTGATGAAACCTCGGCAAAAACATGCTGATTTAAACACTTTACTGAAGTCCATAGCAGACGTGAATACGTTTTATATAACCAAATACTGGCTGCTCCTATACATAAAAACCTCAAATATGGATTGTTGCAAGAGTCAACATGTTCATGACCTTATGCCGAAACCACTCCTCTTGAACTGTATGCACTGTTTAATCTCCGCAGAAGACTGTCAAATCGAAAAATCATTTACCTATAATTACTCACTATAAGGTTGCAAAATTGAAGTTTTATAAATAACAAATTAGAAAATAACTGAGTAACTCCCGCTTTCGAGTAGAATACTGCTTGATCAGCTGTCGCAGCACAGGACCTTACACAGTAAAATATCAGAATAACGAAATCCTAGGGATTTCCAAAATTCCTTAGCTACAATGAAATTTCGTTAAATCGAAATGCGTTATTTTTCTAAAGAAAGAAACAAATACGCTTGTTCATTTATGCCTCAAACCAGGGGTTCCGAACCGGTGTGTCGCGCAGCCCCATGCAGTGTGTCGCGAAATTTTGGAATTGAAAAACAAATTTTATTGCATCCAGGAAGTCTCTTTACAACGCATTATTTGCAACGAAGTCTTTGATATGGTACATTTTATTTTGAGACAGACTTTACCAATGAAATGTGAACACTTACAACAATGCTAAATTCAGTTTTTCAACCATAAGGCCTCGTATAGAGAAACTCTGTGCAAACCCACAAAGCGCAGACTTCACATTAATTTAAATAGGCGAGTTTTAAAAAACGATAATAAAAATCTTTTATCGGACATCCAGCATAGATAAGGATTTTTGGGATTTTTTTTTCTAATACCACTCAAGTTGCTGCTTGTTCTTTCAGATTTGTTGATTGAGTGTTAACATCAACCTATCTACAACACTGGATGTCCGATACTACATAGAAATTGTTATCAGTGCTTTATTTCTGGCGGAACGCGCTGGAACGGCACCTTCTTGTTGCATTTCTCATCATGGAACAGAAATATGTGTGAATAACTCTGCAGTGCCTGTGAAAAGTGACATAAGTCAATTTCCACAAACGTTTTTTGATAATTTATTCACAACTTACACTGGTTTATGTCGATTTGATTATTTTCTGTATGAATTATTGTAATGGGAGAAATACTTACGTCTCTTTTGCCAAGCGAGCAGATGTTCCGTAAGTTGTCAATAAATTATCAAAAAAGGTTTGTGGAAACTGACTTATGTCACTTTTCCCAGGCGCTGCAGAACTATATTTTTAATATAATTCTACTTTGAATTCCGCTTAGATCTTAGAAGTCTTAGTCGGACGAAAAGGAAGTTAAAAACGAAAAAATTCCCGGCAGTGAACAGTAATGTCTTTTGATCCTAAAATTAGAGCAGAAGTTTAATATTTTTCACACAATTCAGGACTAATTTTCAAAATTTTGACACCCCATCTTCCCGTCGGCTATAAAATATTCTACACAGAGTTCGACCACCTTTTTCTCACGAATAATAGTAGTGGTTATTATTATATTATTATTAAATCAGAAAAAACTTATTATTAATTAAATAAGATAAGAAGACAGGTTTTGAAAATAAGATAGAATTACGTCAAGGTTTTTTAAAATAATAATAAAAAAATTGAAAATAGAGAATTAAGGTAGTGTATTCCGATAGCTATATTAATTAGTAAAAGTTCAGAAGAAAATTTGACTTTATAAATTGGTTAACTAATATATTTTAATTTCAATAAGAATGCAATTATAATAAATTTATTAGTCATCATAATAGCAATGAATCGATAATGAGTACATGCGACACAATGATGAAACTAAATTGAGGTTGATTATGTAAGCAACTTGTCAAGTTTGTTTTTAAGCAGGTATGCTGTAGTCTTCATAGAAGTTACGCAAACGTTTCTGCTGACATGAAAATATTGCAAGAAAGAAAGATTAACTTACATATGGAATGTACCGATTCAGCTATTTCAGGTTCATGACTTACAGTATGTCGACATCTGACATCTGATTATATTATTATTATTATTACTATTATTATTATTATTATTATTATTATTATTATTATTACTAGCCGTACCCGTGCGCTCCGCTGCACCTGTTAGAAATAAATATAAAGTAATTACATAATTAAAATAGGACGTTTGATCCAGGGAACATTCGTGTTTGATAGAAGGATAAATCGTTTAATATGTTACTTCATTCAAATTGTATTTAAATAATTAAAATGCGGTCATTTTGGTCCAGAGAGCAGTCATTTGGTGCAATGACAATTCCTTTAACATGTTTCTTAATTGTTATTACATGCAACCATAGTTTAATGAAGATTGACATATAATTTAGTTTTAATGTGTATACTTTATATTACTTGCTATATGTTTCAGAAATTACTGTAATAACATTATAGAATTATGTCCATCTAGAGAAACTACACTTTCCAATGGTGAAATAATTATACAATTAATTAGCTTCCGATATTACTTCATACAAACACAGAAACATTCTCTTAGGCTATGTTTAATAGCTTTCGAGTGTTGTTGTCCAGGGCTCCTTATAGACGAAGTCATTTGTTTTTATTTCAGTACAGGGCCTTAGATAGCGTTGTTATTGTAATTTTAAAACTCATTTATCTCATTAAATATCAGTCCTATCAAAAGTTTGTATAGAATAAAACTTATCGGAAATTATTTTTAAAGAAACTTTTTTATGTAATATTTTTCATGAAAATCAATAATAAGCGAGATATTTTGATTTATTTAATTCAGGCCCCCTTATAACCCTCCCCCTTTTAAATAAAGTATTCTGAATGCCATATAGCCTAAAATCTAAGTTACAACGAACTTAATTTATACTCCAATTTTCATATAAATCGGTTCAGCCATTATCGCGTGAAAAGGTAACAAACATCCAGACAGACAGACAAACAGACAGACATACATACAAACAAAAATGTCAAAAAAGCGATTTTCGATTTCAGAATGTTTAATTATACATGTTAACACCAATTATTTTTGGAAAATCGAAAATTACCAGAAAAAGTTTGGCTACAGATTTATTATTAGTATGGAATATATATATATATATATATATATATATATATATATATATATATATAGATTATTATTAAAATCAAATAAGTGTGTCGCGATATCGTGGGCGTTCAGTAAATTATGTCATCAGTCAAAAAAGGGTGGGAACCACTGCGGCTAAAACTATGTATTCCCTTGCTGAATTCCTCCTGCCTCCCGATTCCTCCATTGATCCATTATCGCAACATAATCATTTCATCGTCCTTGAACACTTAATGTAGACGTCAGAGACTTGCCAATCAACTGCCACACTGTGGTGAAAAGTGTGTACGCTTCTCTGAGATCAATTGCAATATCTGGGGAGCGGAGAAAGTGGCAACAGCACAAGAAGCAAGCGAATATCACTGTCGAACATTCCTCAATTACGTGCGTTCAATTATTAACCCTTTAAATCACAGCGGCGGTTTCACTATGATTTCGCCTTTCTAAAAGCTATTCTGTGTCATTCATCCCTAAAATTAAAAGAGAAATGATATGTATGACCCAGCAGGATTCAAAGCGTTCAACCAAACAGAAAGTGGCCTTCAAAAAATGACATCGGAATAGGATTCAGAAAGTCGATTGCCTTATCAATTTTATCTTCCTGTGCAATGACTATGTACCACAAGCTTTTCGCAATTTGATCAAATATGATTTTTCATTTGTTCATTTTTGCGACAATTATTTGTTTTTCAGCTTAAAATCTGCACGCTGTATCAAATATTAGGTTATTTAGCGTCGATTTATTTAAGTAGGTTATTTTACGACGCTTTATCAACATCTTTCGTTATTTAGCGTCTGAATGAGATGAAGGAGATAGGTGAGAGTTGGGTAGTATCGGACATCGGGTAATATCGGACAGTGAGTTTCTTTCATCTACCACCAGATGATAGTAACTGAATGACATGGTTACGTTTCTGTGATGTTGCATATAGAAACGTAACCATGTTATTCAGGTGCTACCATCTGGTGGTAGATGAAAGAAACGCACTGTTCGATATTACCCGATGTCCAATACTACCCAACTCTCCCTAATGCCGGTGAAATGAGTCCGAGGTCCAGCACCGAAAGTTACCCAGCATATTCTCACATTTGGTTGAGGGAAAACCCCGGAAAAACCTCAACCAGGTAACTTGTCCCGACCGGGAATCGAACCCGGGCCACCTGGTTTCGCGGCCAGACGCGCTAGCCGTTACCCACAGTTGTGGACTTTAGCGTCGATGAAATCGGTGATAGCGAGATAATATTCGACGAGATGAATCCGATTATTCGTCACAGATTACCTGATATTCATCTTACAATTGGGGAAAACCTCGAAAAAATCCAATACGGTTATAAGCTCAAGCGGGAATCGAACCCATGCTCGAGTGCAGCTCCGGATCTGCAAGCAAACGTTTCTGCCGCCTGACTTACCCCATGGCAGTTCTTTTTCATTAACAGTTCTCTTGTTAGTTAGGGTGACCAGAATCACATCGATAAAAAAGAGGATACAAAGCTTCAAAAAGGAGGACATCGTTCGAAAAAAGAAGACAGAAAATATGTAGTAGATTTAGGCTTAGGCCTATACTATACTATAAATTACGTCAATATCTATTTTATTACAAAATATTTACAGTATAGATTTAGGCTTATATCATACTTAAAAGTATGTTAATATCTATTTTATTATAAAATAATTATTAACTACATATTATGAAAGTCAAGGGAACTATAATTATTAAAGAAGACAGGAAATACCTACTTAGATTTACATTCGCACCTCGATCTTTCGACGAGGGCGTCCAAAAAGTGATTTTGTCAGGGCCGTTTACAGAAAAAAGCACAATTACGTGGAAATATTTATTTAAACAGACACAGCAGTTGTTGCGCTATTTGTCAACATATCTTCCACTGGAGCTGAGACATTTGTCATATCATGGGATCAATTTTTGTATCCTTGTGTCGTAGAAGTCTGCCGCCTGGGATCGGAACCAGCGTCTGACAGCCGTCTGCACCTCTCTGTCGATCACATGATATGAAAAATTTCTCATTTCCGGTGGGGAATATGTTTAAAAACAGTTGAACAATTGCTGTGTCTGTTCCAATAAATTTTTCCAATTAAATCACATTCTTTCTGTTCTGGCGAACTTATTTTTTACGGCCCTCGTAATTGCCGTCGAGTGGCCAAAATTTGTATAAGTAGTTCTTTTGACATTATTAACATAAAAAAAACTTTTTAATATGCCCCCATCAGAATGTTTGCTTGTGAGTAACGACCATAACAAGGAGAAGCAAAAAGACTTAAGGGGAGAGGATGGTATTTTTGATGAAAAATGACTAAATTTTCAAGAAAAAAAAATCTTTAAAATACCCTGTGATATGTGTGGATCGCCATTTTTAAACTTCCTGCATTATGGATTTTTAAATCACTCGCCCACTTTTATTGTTGTTTCCGGTAAATTAAATTTTCAAAAAAAAAAAATTTTTCTTTAAAATACCCTTTGATATGTGTGGAATGCATTGCATAAAATTTTGTGGGTATTTGTGTCCTTATCGGATGTTGAGACGTCATTTTTAAACTTCGTGCGCTATGGATTTTTAAATCACTCGCCCGCTTTTATCGGTTTCCAGTAACTTCATTTTTTTGCTACATTGCTAGACAAAAATTGATATAATTTCTGAACTATTAAAGATACATGCATGAAATTTAGAACACACATTCTGTGGACTATTAGGAAACTTTTCCCTGTAACACAATTTTGTTAATTGATTTCATTTTAAAAATACGTCCGTTTGTTTGCAAGAAAGGAAATCAGAAAATTGTTACTAAATTTTAATTGTTTATTTTACAAACGTAGGGACTAATATAAAAATTCTGTTACAGACAGTTTGTAGAACATACTTTTGCAAATACATAGCAAAACTGTTTGAATCTATCTTTAAAAACGGTTTAGATATATCGGTTTTAGTACAATCCTGCATTGGGTATTTTTTTTTTCAAATTTGGGCCCCGAAATAATTTTTTTTTTTTTTTCAAAATATTTTTATTTGGTTGAGTTGCCACAGCTATGAGCTCTCTACATACAAAAAATTAATAATTTACACCAAATAGGAAAAAAGTTTAAAAAAATACCATCCTCTCCCCTTAAGATCGTTGGCAAAGTGTATATTCCGCCAATCCTGCTACTATCTACAGGCAAAATACATAAAAAGGGCATCAAATCATATAATTTCAAAACATCAGGCATAGACTACAATTTGTGAAAAGGAGAACATCTCTTGATTTTTTTTAAATCCGACCGGATCCGGACAAAAGCCTAAAAAGGAGGACATGTCCGGATAGAAGAGAACGTCTGGTCACCCTATTGTCAGTTAACTTATCCAAATACGACTTCTGCAATGACGGAAATTCAAGCGTGATATGTAAAATCACGACTAAGAAAGACTAAAGACACATTTTACCAAAAGGACTTGTCGTCATCACTCGCCTGTACAGTTCTAACTTGAATTTCGGAAAGCCCATGTGTGCAGCATTCGCTCACAGGGATTGCAAATCTCCCCCCCCCCCACATTGAGAGAGAAAGCTTGTGTCATCATTACAGGAACCCCCCGGAGTTATATAAATGGTACACAACAGAGAGAACTACATTTCTCTTGACATAGTATCAGCTCATCCTGGACTTATGTAGACTCATCGACGGGTGATTTCTCTGCTCAAGATGACCGCCAATTAGTTCCGCACACTTCTCCATGAAAGGATAAAGTCCCGCTAATAGCTTTCCAACTGCCTGACCGATTTCCTTCGCTCCGTGACTATCCTTCATTTAATTCTTCAATGACCGTCAGATATGAAGACGACCCGATTTTAAACCTTCTGCGCATACACAAATACGTGGCATTGCGAACCAATCCGTCTCAGGAGTTAGACGCTGAAGAAACAGTATCGGCTATAATCTACGTGTAAAAAGTTTGTTGTGCCATTTCTATAGTTTAGCTGTGAAGAATCCAAAATTCGCATGTAAATTTAGCGTAAAAGAATCGTACTATGCAATTCACCATTGGCCAGGGACGCATCAGCAACGTAAGGGGTTGTTGGACAATAACTTCCTTTAGGTCAAAATTACATAAATTCTTACTTAACAAATTAATTGCTGATTACTATTTATTATATATAATGAAACTAACATCTGTCCATTCTTATTATTATCATTACTTTCCCTAAATAGATTTACAAAACCTCTAATTGCAATTACATTAATATTCTCATTATAGAAATATATTTTAGATTTATATATATATTTTTTTTTCTCCCCGTAACATAGTTCTAGTAAGCTTATATTAAATTAATTTTCATCATTTTACTAGCTATCTCAAATCTCAAATTAATTATAATTGATTGAATTAAATTAGCTCATAAATTAAGTAACTACTTTACCTTATAGGTTTATCTAAATTTAAATAAATATGTAGTATACTAGTCGTTAACTTAACTGAACAATATTGCTGGAGAACCTTTTAAGTGTAGTGTAAATATTCGTAATTTAAATATGTATTATATTGATTAAGGCTGGTTGAGTGGAAGAGAAGCCTTAACTCTGCCAGCGAAAATAAAACATTATTATTATTATTATTATTATTATTATTATTATTATTATTATTATTATTATTGATTTCGGTTGGATACTGCCAATGCAGAATTATTTAAAACGCGGGTACAACTAGCTTCAGAAGACAACCTAATATTCATTACATGAATTATAGGTATATTCTTATTATAGACATTAATTTTGGCCTTCGGTTGTGTAATTCTTTAGTTAAATTACACCCAGGACCTCTAACATGTAACCCATTAACATATAACAAGAAAATTAGAAACGTGTTAACAGTAAAAAAAAAAAAGCTTCCAAAATTGATACGTACTAATTGGCATATACTAATAATTTTCCATTTGTGCACCATGTAAAAGTGAAACGAAAATAAGCAATACGAAAAAAAAAAAATACATGGAAATTGTTGGATTATGCACAGCTAAAACACAAAGTTATCCAAGCTAAATATAACAACAGCACTCAAAGTAAAATCTAAATTGTGTTGGGATGTTAACAAGGTTTTGCTGCACTTGAAGTATTTATATGGAGTGGAAGTGGCAGGACAGGTACGAATAAACTTTGAATAAGCGGCAGGCCACCGAAGCCCCTGTACAAATGCCGCCACTGGAGCAGAACACTGCACACATACTGTATTTATGATACGCATTTCAAACGAGCATTGTAACTGAATTTGGTATTTGGTGGCGGTTGAGTAAGCATACCGTGCTATGCGTGCAGTTTCTGTTCTGGTCTACGAATACTTTCAATTTCATACAGTTTTATTTCTCAAACAGAACGCGTGAGAAGTTTTCGTCTTGATTAACAACGGTTTAGTGTTAACAGTTTACACCAGAAAATCTATATGGAGGGCCATTTCCATGATCTTGTTTTGTGTGGAGTACGAAACCACATGCCTCTTAAAACCTGTGTTGATGCTATTAATTGGAAGTACGGTAATTTATAAATAATCAAGAAGGCTACAACTGAACTAATGTGGCTACTCCATAGTCCAGCATTTGGGGGGGGGGGGAACACTGGTTCACGAAATCGCGCGACGCGCTCTAAATTGGGTCAACTTGATACTTGACTGTTATTACTAGGCTCCGTATTTCAGCTACCCATAAACTGGAATGAGGTTGCCTGATTCGAAGTATAATGTGACGTCACAGCGTAGGTACGTTCGTATACAAAATAGTGATGCATCCTCTATCCTCTCTAGAATGTCAAAACCGGGTCGCAGTTATAGTCACTGCTCTTACTAGTCGTATTATTTAAATAACTGCATCTTTGTTGCTGATTGACGTTTCATTGCAGAGGTAAAATGTCTTGGATAAGACGCTCAAGCATGTAATATTGCAGGGCATAGTTGAGGATATTTCAATTAATATTTTCACTGCCAATATAGACATTACATATAAATTGTATAAAATAAACGTAAAAGTGACAAAAACAGTGCAGTGAAAGACACTGCGATATCAAAATGCACAGAACGTGTGTTGAACATAATCCAAAAGATCCAGTACCATGAAAATCTGAAAATTATGAAGATAATAACTCGACGTTTAGCATGGATTTGCGTAACCTACCATGATGTTCAATGCCAACATTCCAATTAATAAATTAAACCTACATTTTTAGGGGATTACTAGAAAAGTAGCTACATAGAAAATTAGTGGGTTTTCAGTGATGAGCGATATATATGCAATATCCCAATGAAACACGAAAAAAATATCAGACAGTAGGAATATCTTGTACCACGTCATGCACGAATAACGTCATGTGCTATTGAAAGAATTTCTTGAAATATAAAATCATTTGTAGTGATAGGGTCAAGTTCCGTAACTTACGAATGCACGTTATTATTCACTGCAAAGATCACGACGAAAATGAACATCACAGCTCAAGCATGCGTTTACTAGTATAGCTTCAGAATGTGGGGAGTTGACTGTACTCCACGAATACGCAGCGACGATGTGACCTATATGATAACTGTGAGCAGTATGGGATCAAGATAAATGCAAATAAAACGAAGACCATGGTCACAGGAAGAAAAATACAGATGGTAAACTTGCAAATTCTAAATGAGGCAGTAGAGCAAGTGGACAGCTTCAAATACTTGGGGTGTACTATAAGCAGTAATATGAGCTGCTGCCAAGGAGTCAAAAGGAGGATAACAATGGCAAAGGAAGCTTTTGATAGAAAAAGGAGCATATATTGCGGACATCTGGAAAATAACTAAGGAAGAAAATAGTGAAGTGTTTTGTGTAGAGTGTGGAATTTTATAGGGCAGAAACAGGGACATTACGACGAAGTGAGGAGAAGCGACTAGAAGCATTTTAAATTTGGGTATGGAGATGAATGGAACGTGTGAAATGGACAGACAGAATAAGAAATGAAGCTGTGTTGAAAAAAGTGAGTGAAGAAAGAATGACGCTGAAACTGATCAGGAAGAGGGAAAGGAATTGGTTGGGTCTCTGGCTGAGAAGAAACTGCCTAGTGAAAATGCACTGGAAGGAATGGTGAACGGGAGAAGAGTTCGGGGCAGAAGAAGATATCAGATGATGGACGACATTAAGATATATGGATCATATGAGGAGACTAAGAGGAAGGCGGAAAATGGGGAAAGATTGGAGAAAGCTAGATTTGCAGTGAAAGACCTGCCCTTGGGCAGAATACTAAATGAATGAATGATGAAAATGTCACGAGCCGTAGCGTCATGGTCTAAGGTAAAGATTCTCAACAGAACGGTGGCGAACGAAAATAATAATAATAATAATAATAATAATAATAATAATAATAATAATAATAATAATAATAATAATAATCCGCGAGGCGATAGCCCAAGGAGGGTCAAAGCCGACCTGTCGAATGTTGGCCTCAAGTCTAGTATAGACGTCAACAAAGTTAGGTAAATGATAATTCAACCAGTAACATGTGGTCGTCATTATGGTCCCCCAGGTGGTTCACAAAACAGGATTTCGTGCATACTGTAGCTCCACAAATTAATCACGGTACTGGGTGGGCACTGTACTGGTTTAATTCACTGGTCGAAATTTCCGGGGACAGGCGATTGCGGCCCGCGGTCAGTTTTATACGTCAGTTGCGCCCCTATATTTTTTGGATCATACAGCACTGTAGCACAGCAGCTATACAGGATTCCTACGGAGGAAAGTGCCACGAGACAAGTAACCACAAATGATTCCTACAATTCTCAACAACGCCCGAGTCATCAGACAGGCACTCACAACGTATATACATACTAGAATATGAGAAAAGACATGTGCCACGCCTTGCTGAAAAACCTCAATATAAAACAGCAAAGAACACGAGGTGGCTACAAGTACAAAGAACAGATTCTTGCTTGTGTATTTTTTAGCAACCGCTGAGTACATCGATAACCGTGTACTGGGAGCGGAGAAAGAGCAATTCGGTAGCTTTCAAATTAATATCCGTCGGGTAAAAACAAATTGCAGGTGCGAGGAGAGCTGGGAGCCACACATCATCTCGCAGACCGCACACGGACGTGCCTAGGCACGCAGGCAGACACGCAAGAAGCGTAATCTGAGCCCTTCCACACCCACAATGGCACCGTGGGCGCCTGCCAGACATCTCCATTGTCCATTAACAGCCCTCACGTCTTCTGTTCTTTTGTTCCGTCTTCGTGTACATGTTTTATAATGAAGACGCAGAATCAATCGATCAGCTTTCTTAATAGAGGTTTGGTTTTTAATTATCCCAATGGTAATTAGTAGAGACCGGAAGTTTAGGCATTATGAATCATTAAAATAGGTAGGCAAAAAGGCATTATAAATAGCTAAAATACGCAATAAAAGTCAATTACAAAAACCTTGCACTAGACCCACAACCTTGCACTTTCCACAAAGAGATTTCGGCAGCAAGAAAAGCTTTACATAAGTCGAATGCAAATTGAGATTTTCGACTCGATGTTGCAATTACTGTTGGAAGCAAAGAAATATTCTTCCCAGTAGCCTTGGAAAGTGCATTTTTGTGTTTGGTTGTACTGATATGTTGCGATATGAAATATTTAGCTAGCTACAACAACGTCGCAATGAAAACTGAAAGAAAAATAACCGTTAAAAATAACGTTAGACCCGCACTCATTGTTGCCTTGTCAAATAAACACAAGCGATAATTAAAACGCTTACTGTTATACATTTTCGCACGGCAGGACTCATTGTTGCAAATAGAATATGAACTGACTGAAAGACAATAATATACATTCGGTTAAGTCACTTTCATTGTAGCGGTTATAGACATGAATTAAAATATATCTGTAGACAATTTTTAATAATAAATTAATAAACAATAGATAAATAAGCAAATAAAAGCAAAAAAAAAAGCATTTCTTTTGTACATAAAGGGGAAAATCATGTACATAGGGTAAACTAGGGTCTGTTGGACAGTCGGTGGCTACTACCGTCATTGACTTCTAGCAGAATGTGGTGCCCACAAGTGGCGAGGTAACACGTTAAAGTACAGAGTGTCCAACATGCCCGACTGTCCAACAGACCCCAGTTTACCCTACACACAAAAACACAAATACAAAGAGAAAACACACACAAACATAAAGGGGGGAAAACACGTACATAAATACAAAAAAAAAAAAGAGAAATAAAAAAAGAAAAACACATAACGAAGAGAAAGAGACATACTTAAGTATAAAAACACACGAATACAAAGGGAAAAAAGACGTACCGTCATTTCCCATAACTATGATCCTGGAACACAACTATAGTCCACGATACAACCATTCAAAGAACATTGTAGAAGTAACATAGACCGTTCGTAGATAGCTGCAGTGACTTTACTTCAAAATACAGTGCAGCAAAAATATAGATAAACGAGGTACTACGTTATGGAGTACAACATTTGAATGGTTGTATCGTGGACCATAGTTGTGTTCCAGGAACATAGTTATAGAAATGGTACATAAGCACAAAAACACACAAATACAAAGAGAAAAGCACATGAAGGGAAAACATGTATATAACACAAAAGCACACAAACATAAATACAAAAGCATAAAGAGGAAACACACTACACAAACACAAAATATATTAATGCAACGAGAAAAAAACATATAAACACAAAGGGGAAAAAATAATTACATAAACACAAATTACAAAGGGAAAACACAAACACAAACGGGAGCAACACAAAAACATGTCCATAAATGCACAAAGACAAAAACACAAGAAAATAATTCATAACTTAGAGAAATATGAAAAAACAAAAAAGGAAACCACACGTACACGAACACATACTGTACATACAGGTGTGTTTCCTTTAATGAGAATCTCTGTATAAGGTAACGGGGTTACAGATCGTCCTTGATACAGAAGCCGCAAGAAAGCTGCATGCAGAGGGACTAGAGAGAGATCTTTCTTAACAGTCAGCGCTGTTTCATTCATCTTAAGTGACCGAAACGGATTGATTCACAAGCACGACCTTGCGATTACGAGGGTGTGTGCCGCCACACAGCTTAAAAAGTGATGCAAACAGAAATTCCTGCTAAATTGACTGCAGTACGTGAGCAAATTCCAAACCACATGTAATGCCTGCAGAAATAGCACGCAAAAAATGAGGAAAAATTGCTAGATAAATGTTTGTAATAATAATTAATTGAAACCTCTAGTCCGCAGAAATGTGTCGAGAAGTGTCGAGGCATTAAAAACACAGCGAACGAATCACGTGATTATTTCAAAACACGTCCATATAAGTCCATTAGACAGTATTTAGATCAACAAATTGCCAGTGAAATGAAAGTCTGGGTGCTTTTATGAGTAGTTATATGGACTAAACTGCAAAAGTGGCATACGTCAGCATACATATGTACACTGAAGGCATCTGGCGGAAACAGAGGAGGACATTTGGTGCGTCCCGATTCTGACTCTTAGGCCTAAATCTGTGCAATAAACTCACTTAAATGATAGGTACAATCGTCTTGAATTCTGATGACTCCAACATGATGTCGAAGAGTTTTTACTCACTCCATTCTCTAGCGATTTCCGTACCTTATAAATCTTTCGTGTATTTTTTTTTATTTTAACATTATATATTCTCAGCTCATCTTTGTCTAATATCCATTACTTTCTATCATGGCTACTTTGTTCTTGTATTACTTTGTGTGTTTATTTTTTATCTTCATTCATTTCTACAAGTTATTTCTTTCCTATCCTTATTATTTTCTATGTTTCTTTTATTTAATATTTATCTTTATTACTTTTTTTGTGTTCTTTTTATTTCTGATCTTTATTATATTTTACATTTGTTTTATTTCTTTCGGATTTTTATTACTTTCTACGTTTCTTTTATTTCTTTCTGACATTTATTACGTTATACGTTTCTTTGATTTATTTATGATCTGCTTTACTTTCTACGTTTATTTTGTTTCTTTCTGATATTTATTATTTTATAAGTTTCTTTTATTTATTTCTGATATTTATTATTTTATACGTTTCTTTTATTTCTTTCTTGTATTTATTACTTCATAAGTTTCTTTTATTTATTTCTGACCTGCTTTACTTTCTACGTTTATTTTATTTCTTTCTGATATTTATTAACTTCTATGTTTTTACGTTTCTTTTATTCCTTTCTGATGTTTATTAATATTGTATATTCCTTCCATTTATTTCTTATTTTTATTACTTTCTATATTTATTTTACTTATTTCTTACCTGTAATACTTTCTATGTTTCTTTTACTTTTTCTAATCTTTATTATTTTGTGTATTTCTTCCATTTCTTTCTTATTTTTATTAATTTGTGTTCCTTTAAATTTTGATCTTTATTACTTTCTACGTTTTTATTGCTTTCTGATCACTATTACTTTCATATATTACTGTGTAATATATACATATTTCATTTTCTATACGTCTTTTATTTCTTGCTTATATTTATTAATTTCTATATTTCTGTGTAATATAATGTGTTCACTCCTCTCTCACCTTTATTTTATTACTTTTTATCCTTTTGTATTACTTCGTGTTTATTTTTTGTTATATTTATTATTTTCTATCTTACTATATTTAATTTCTAACCCAACTTCCTTATTATATTCACTGATTTCTGTAAATATTTAAAAATCACTTCTTTGTTTGTCATACTTTGTTACTTGCCGTCTGATTTCATTTGACGTTTTGCTATGTTCCGTCCTCATTGTCTTATTTGCTGAACATTATACTTGAATGACCCCCCAGGCCACCGGATCTTACACCACTAGATTTCATAGTGTAACGTGAGTTACATCTAGTTAAAATTGTATACCTACTTATAATTTGTAGTTTGTATATCATTTTATACAGTAAAATATTATTTACTGATACAGGATCTATAATCAAACAGATCAATCGTGTATTAAATCGTAATAGCAATTCCATAAAACAAACAGGTAAATGTACTCTTTGCAAAACTATGAGGTCAAAACTACGACCACTGATTATTTCAATGTAGAAACGGACTAGAGTGATTAAGTTATTCCAAACAGTTATTAAGTTATTCTAAAGAGTATCTGAAAGCAATACTGTAATTTTATGTGTAAAATAGGGTATCATTTACTTCGACTACATCCGTATTAAAGTATGTCAGTATGATATCTGAGTTTCAATAAAGAATAAAAAGCAATACCGTACGTAATAACAATAACTATGCAATTAATTACTATATGAAAGGCTGGGTTCCTACTCTGAAAATTCTGAAGATGCAAGGACTGAAAAAATAAAGAAACTTGGAAAGAAACGAAGAAGACTCTGATGATAGTAGAATAGGAGAAGGAAGGAGAAAAATAAAACGAGGAAAAATAGAAAAATAAATTAAAATGGGTAAGTAAGCACGAAAAATGAATGACAAAACATAGTGTTATATTTACTCTGTAATTTGCCAATTATAGCTACATTTTACATTTTTGGTTATGATATCTATACTTAACTCTTTTTTAATTTACTTTTATTTGGTATTTTTCATTTATATCTGTATCTGTGTCTTTTATTTTGATAGTATCTATTTGTTTTTTTTTTTCATTTTTTTATTTTTAATTTGTAATTACACTTCTATCTTGCATTTGTTTCTGTTTTATCTCTTTTTTCATGTTATATGCAATTCTGTGTTTTTTTTAAATATGTACTTTCTATTGTAATTGGAGCTTTGCCCTGTTATAGAAATAAATAAATAAATAAATAAATAAATAAATAAATAAATAAATAAATAAATAAATAAATAAATAAATAAATAAATAAATAAATAAATAAATAAATAAATAAATAAATAACTAATAAATAAACAAATAAATAACTAATAAATAAATAAACAAATAAATAAATAAATAAATAAATAAATAAATAAATAAATAAAAAGATTAGTACAGTGGTGCGCTAATTGGTTTGAGCAGTGTATTTGTGCTCGAAATGCAGAAAAATTGTCCCACCGAAGTACCTGTTAAATAAAAATAAATAAATAAAATGCCTCAATCTTACACATTTGGAATATCACATATCTTAGATGATTCATATAATATACAACACAGCAAAATAATATATCAATTCCTACAAATTCCTTTAACATCGGACACTTCTCGATAGCGAACAATTTTTAACTAATTTATGAAGTCTTTCGTATTCCTGTCGGGCTTTTTTGCTTTTAGTCCAAATTTTTTTGGGCTGTTTGACCGTGACACCAAACAGTAGGCCTACATCACAACGGCAAGACCCCGTCTAAAACTCTAAAAACAACACAGTGTATTACAATGAAGAACAAAAGCCCGTATTGTAGGGGATATTCGAACCAAAGACCGTGGCTTCAAGGCAACATTAAAGCTACAAGACTTGTCGTTTACGTATACAGCGGCCGCCTGGTAACTAATAATCATCTTGCATTCCAGATATCACATACGCACATGGCTACACACGAATCTCATAAAGTACGTTTACCTTTTTCGGAAACCAACCTAAAATGGAAACTAAAATAGTAATGCTCCAGTGAACTTAACTTCTCCTCCAGTAGCAGACTGCAAGTATCTTAACAACCAGAGTCCGTTTCGGCCAAATTACAGGAATGTTTTCATCAGAGATTCGGCGAACGGTTGGTCACTTTCCCTTCACCCCGTTACTCGATGTGGAATCCATGCAAAAGCGGCTTATAATCATTTAACGATAAAACAGTCTCGTTTCCTTTCGAATATCTCCAGTAACACCGATAACAAACGCAGAAAATCAACGCAGAGACGTGGCACTTTAGAGTACATTAGTGATGTCAAAGCAAGCGCATTTTTCTGACCTTGACGTCGTGCGCGGGCATCAAGCGCTAAGTATGAAAAGAGGAAGGGTTGTGTATATGAATAAGCGGTTTGTTGGATTAAGAAAACAGTGGTGCACAAGCTTCAAATGGAAGTGAAATTTTATGTCGTTATTTTTCTATGGCTTCTTTCTGTTTGATATTATCTATATTGTCTGTAAAACAAAAGTACTAATACCAATTTCTTAATATTGCAGTTGTGTTTTAAATGTTAATAACATAATAAAGAGTTAAGAAGGAATATTCACATTAATTCCATAGTAGTACAACTATACTGTACTAAATGGATTAAACACATCATTCATAAAGAAAGTGATATTCCAAAGAAAGAGATTGAGTATGACATGATAAGTTGGAATTGATATGTGATGGTACCTTTAGCTTTATAAAACTAATCAAAACAATATTACAGTACAAAGCAAAGTTACCTAGGTGCTGTATATGTTTTAACTGTAACTAATATTCCATAACAAAACTCTTACCGCATTATGCTTGTAAGCTGATATTGGTGAGCAACTTATCATCAGAATATTAAATTATTTTCTCGAAATGTGCTGAAGCTATAGAGCTGACATTTTTACAACACATGGGCACAAATCTTTGGCTTACGAAGCAACAGTAGTTGCTTTGTTAATTCATTTCCTTACAAACAATTTCCATGCGAATATTTAAAAAATGTTAATGCACTATCTTCAGTAACACGTATTTACGGTATATTAGATTTACGAAAACATTCTGTAAGGCTACTAAATAAATATACCTATACCTGAAAATTTCACTTTCCTATAAATATAAAGTTGAGAAAATATTTCTTTTGAATAAAAAAATCAAAATTGTGAAAAATGAGCATTAAAATTAAAACTTATTTTCTTATAATGCACTTATACTTCTCAGACAAATGTAAAAATTACCATGGATACAGTTTTAATAAATTCTCTTCCCTTTATGCATTGAATCAGTGCTTGCCATCCCTGTATATAGCTCGACCAAGCGGCATATACTACCTCTTTCGTCTGTCTCTTTCCTTTCCGCTGTAAAGCGTTCAGGCTCTCCTGAGCTCTAAAGCGCGCGTTTGCTCCTGTGGGGATTATTTGACATGACTGGAGTACATCAATGTCGCCACCATCATACCACTTCCTTCATCATCGTATATGTACTGTATTATTAATTTCTTTCGGATTTAATTGTTCAACGTTTTCTTTTTTCTGTCATTGCAGTAATCTGTGCGGTAATATGAATATAGTCTCAATGTAGCTTTTCAATTAGTTTCGTCTCGATCGTCCTCGGTAGTTTACAGCTCGTTACGGATATGAGGGCCAGAAGCTGAGTACAAAATTAGTCGTTTCGCGCGACTTCTCACAGTAATATCTCGGCATCGAGAACAGCTGCAGACTTGTGCAACCACTCGTTCGATTTGTAATAACAAGTTCTGCAATATTAAAGTGATAATAGACACGTACGATACAATTTGAGTGAACAGTAGTAAAGAATTTGTTATGAGATGGGACTTATGTTAAAATGTCGCTTCATGTTAAGAGAAAATAAATTGCCTATCCTTCACTAGGCCTTCAATATTTTCTGGCACATGCATCGATCATATATTTCTAAAAACTCAAAATAATTATAGTTTCATACCTGGCGTTCTATCTAGCGCTATTACCGATCATTATATTGTTTTTAGTTTATTAAAAATGTCTAACAATGAATATAATTCCAGGCCGTCTTTTACTCTCTCATCACAAAATATGCAACAAATTAATTATCCTGATTTGATTACAGATTTGCTAAAAGAAACCTGGGAATCTGTCTATAATTGTAATGATGCCAATGCCTGTTTTCAAATTTTCTACAATTTAATCATAAAGTATATAGATAAACATACTATTATAAACAGTAATCAGAAAATTTCTAATAAATCCAAGAAAATAAAACCCTGGATCACGGCCGGCATTATTAATTCTATTCGTACAAGAGACAAACTTGCTTTAAAAGTTAAAAAGAATCCAAGTAACGTACAACTAAACAATTACTACAGAGCATATAGAAATATGTTAACTCTTATCATTCGAAAAACGAAAATTAAATATTATGAATCCAAATTTGATAGATACAAAAATGAACCTAAAAAATTCTGGCAAGTTATAAATGAAGCTACAGATGTAAATGTACAAAATAAACAGCCAATCAAGGAGTTAAAAAACGATAAGGGTGAAATATTAAATTGCAGAAAAGAGATTGCAAACGAATTTAATAATTATTTTTCAGAGATAGGACACAAAGTTACTTCTAACATTAATAAGACAAATTTTAACTCTTCTCTACAAAATGAGACACAAGATGAACATTTAGCTTCCTCCATGTTTCTTTTCCCTGTAACTGAAGATGAAATTATTATTTTGGTTAAGAAGTTAAAAAATAATGTTGCTCCTGGTATAGATGGAATTAAGAATAATACTTTCAAAATTATTATCAAATATATATTAAAACCCATGGTTCATATTTTTAACTTATGTTTTGTGCAAGGTATATTCCCAGATGTTTTGAAATGTGCCATAGTAATTCCAATATACAAATCTGGAGATAAAAATAATTTAAATAACTATAGACCTATATCTTTACTTCCAACATTTTCCAAATTGCTTGAAAAATGTTTAAAGAATAGATTAATAAATTATTTAGAAAAACATAAAATCCTCTCTAAAAATCAGTTTGGTTTCCGCAATAATATTTCTACTGATGATGCTCTTATTAATGTTACTGGAAAAATTATCAATGAACTAGATACTGGAAACAAATGTTTGGGTATTTTCTTGGATCTACGGAAAGCTTTTGACACTATCAATCATAATTTACTTTTGGACAAACTACATACTATTGGAGTTAGAGGTATAGTTTTAAAATTATTCCAATCATATTTTAGTAACAGAAGGCAAATGACCAAAATTGAAGATCAATTTAGTGAATACAAATATATTGATATAGGTGTACCGCAAGGAACAATTTTGGGACCTATTTTATTTCTAATATATGTTAATGGTCTGCTAAATATAAATTTAGAAAAATTTAATGGATCTATATATTCATATGCGGATGA
Organism: Periplaneta americana; assembly: GCF_040183065.1. NCBI lineage: Eukaryota > Metazoa > Arthropoda > Insecta > Blattodea > Blattidae > Periplaneta > Periplaneta americana. Next base: position 135,664,994 of record NC_091125.1, read on the forward strand.
TACAGTAGTTATTTTCAGTGGTTTTTCTTGGCAGGAAGCATATAGAAATGCTAATATAGGTGCTAACATTGTTAAAACATGGCTTAATTCCAACTTCCTTTCTTTAAATATATCTAAATCAACTTTAGTTCCTTTTTCGTTAACAGCTGCCAGTGTTCAAAATTTAAAATTTAGCGATAAATATAGACTAATAATACACAGTGAAAATTGTTTAGATCCCAAAAGTTGTAAATGTCCACCTTTGAAAGAAGCCACGTATGTCAAATATCTGGGTATCATTATTGATCAGAACTTAAAATGGCCTCATCACATTACTTATCTTTGTAAGAGGCTTCGTAAAACAATTTATAAATTCGTTAATCTTCGATGCTACTTACCTATTAGAGTTCTACGAAATGTTTATTTGGCCATTATTCAGTCTATCATTCAATATGGTATAATTGTTTGGGGTGGAAGTACAAAAATTAATCTTAGTCCGTTAAATTTACTACAAAAACGAATAATTAAAATTTGTTTGAAGAAACGTTTCGATTATCCAACTAAATTAATTTATTCTGAATTTAATGTATTTAATATTGAACAAATTTATAAATATACGCTGTTAAAATTTTATCATAAAAATCGTAATAAGTTTGTATTACAGACACACAATTATGACACAAGACGAAATATTAATTCAACATTAGTAGAACCTAAATGTCTCACATCTGCTGGTCTAAAGCATAGCATAAATTTTGGCCCTCGGTTGTACAATGCTTTAACTAAATTACACCCAGAACTTCTAACATGTAACCCACTAACATATAACAAGAAAATTAGAAACGTGTTAATATCTTCAATTTGATTACATAAATTTATAGCCTATGTGTATGAATTAATCAACCTATATTATATTTGTATTCTATAATTTTGAAATATATATTAGTCCTACTTTTCACGTGCGATATTATTCTTCTATAGTGTTAATATTATATTATATAATTCCATTGCCGCTGTAATTATATTTTAGTTCCTATTTTATTTTACTTATATATTTATATTATTATTATTATTTATTTTAATATTATATCTGAACTGCGACCGAGCACGAGCGCTGCTCATTCGGTCTCAAATTTTGTTAATACTACTGTATCTTCTTTTTATATTGCTTGTATTATTTTATTTGTATTTCTCTTTGTTTGTTTTGTAATTATATTTCTTTATTCTGTATATTTGAAATAAATAAATAAAGTATAATTCACAAATTCATTAATTGCTTCTCTTACCACAGACCCACACTTCTCATTTGTAAACCGAAATAAAAATAAAACATTCAAAGCAACACAAGTTAGTTGTTATCCCCTAATCTGGGTGACGTATTCTATTCACAAATACAGTGCAGAATTTGTTTTAACTGGGAAGGTTTAACTCACAAACCAGCTTCAACTTGTACGACTACTCGCTTGCTTTGTAATCGTCAGTTCTGCAATATTAAAGTGACTATTACACTTTTACTACGTTACTATTTTTGACCAATAAAACGGTACGAAAGGACGTATTTCAACAAATCATAGCTGTTTGTAGTTATAATTTTATCACTTCCCTAGAATTTGTTCGTTTTTATCACTTACCTAGCATCTGTTTCTTTGTTTGCCAACATTTCAAAAAGTAATTTCTTTACGGTACTATAAAACATGCTTTGCGATCGTCATTTGTTTCCTCCATAGTCAACTGAAAACGGCGGCTTCGTTTAAACGTTTTGGTGAAGCTAACATTAATGAAATAGAGTTTTCATAAGTCAATTAATATTTTATTGAGACGGTGTCGGGTGGAGTTCCTGGGTAGCTCAGTTGGTAAAGTGCTGGTACGTTCAACCAGAGCTCCCGGGATCGATACCCGGCCCCGGAACAATTTTTCTCTTGAAATTATTCAAATCTGCTTTACAGTGAGCTTTGCATGAAAAACTAGATTTGCATAAATCCAACCAGGTAATCAGCCCAAGCGCGAATCCATCCCGCACCCGATCGCAACTCCGGATCGACAGGCAAGCGCCTTAGCCGGCTGAGCTACGCCCGTGGCTTATTACTTCTTAGCCATCGATATAGTTCACTTATACATACACGGAACAGCCTCATATTTTTACATTTCTTGTATAAATAAATTACAAAACATTAGTGAGACCAGTTTTGACATATGCGGCAGAAACGTGGTCAATCTCCAAAAATGATGAAAAAAGACTGGAGATTTTCGAAAGAAAGATTCTGCGAAGGATCTATGGCCCAACATTTGAGGAGGGTCTCTGGAGGAGGAGATGCAACTATGAATTGTATAGACTTCTAGGAGAGCCAAATATAATCAATACAGTTAAAACTAGCAGGTTGAGGTGGGCAGGACATGTAATACGCATGGACCCAAGTGAACCTTGCAAAAAAACTGTAATAATAAATTCGGGAGGTCAGAGAAGACGAGGCCGACCGCACTTGCGATGGATTGATGGAGTGGAAGAGGATGCCAGAAAGTTGGGGTGCAAGAATTGGAAGGCTGCTACACAAGATAGAGACGGATGGCGACAATTACTAAGGGAGGCCCAGGCCCACCAAGGGCTGTAGCGCCAATGATGATGATGTATAAATAAATTCCTAATTTAATAACATTTGGATATGGATTTGTTATTTAAATGTATATATAATTAATCTAGGAATTCCTGAGCAATAAATCTGAAATATTCTGTAGCGTAAAGTTGGTAATACTGTGGTACGAGTAATATTGTGATAGTTCTTTATGAGAATTTATTACAATTTTACTGAGCGAGAGAAAAACCGGTTTTGTGCTGCAACTTGTCCACGAACATTCCCTTAATACGTTGACGCAAAAAAACCGATCTTCCTCTCGCTCAGTAAAATTGTACTATATAACTTACTGAATTTAGAACATTCACATTTTCATTTGAAATGTCGTACGTTACATAACGTTTCGGAACAGACGATAATTATTTCGTGAGTTGTTTTGCATGCGATTATATTGCACAGTGATATCTAATTAGCTGCTGTCATGAAGAATTTGACAGCAAGCAACAATTTCTGTAACAGACGTTGAGTAATAGCGGAAATGTCCTGTACGCAAACCTCTGTCGCTTAGGATACTTTCCACGAGAACGACACAAATGTAACACGAATGTAAAATGCGTAACACGACTTATACTAATTCTCTCACTTGATTTCGAGCTAAACATCTGAAGTACGTCAAGGTTTCATCCTTTTTGCATCACTAATAAACGTAACAGGAAGATTTCTGTGAGCATTGTGAACCAGAGAGAAATTTCAGAGCCGACGTGACGCACGCCACGAATCCAGTTGCGACACATACCTCCTTAAGCTGTTATATTTTAACAAATTAAAATAATATTTTACTCATTTGACGTATGACAATACAGAACGAGCACAATTTCGCTAAAGCCTACCAAGAGCGATGCTATAGGCATAGTACATCATTTTCTTGCATTTCATAATTCTATTCACGAACGCAAAGGCTGCGCGTGACGTCACAATTACTGACATCAACGCAAGCATGATAGTGACACACCATGATTCGGAATCAATGTCGGTGGCCGTACTTCCAACAGCTTTACTTACAATTTTATTGTTTCAATTCAATTTATAATAATAATAATAATAATAATAATAATAATAATAATAATAATAATAATAATAAAATAATAATAATGATAATAATTATTATTATTAATCACTTACTTACTGGCTTTTAAGAAACCCGGAGGTTCATTGCCGCCCTTACATAAGCCCGCCATTCGTCCCTATTCTGAGCAAGATTAATCCAGTCTCTACCATATCCCACCTCCCTCAAATCCATTTTAATATTATTTTCCCATCTACGTCTCGGCCTCCCCAAAGGTTTTTCCCCTCCGGCCTCCCAACTAACATTCCATATGCATTTCTGGATTCGCTCATACGTGCTATATGCCCTGCCCATCTCAAACGTCTGGACTTAATGTTCCTAATTATGTTAGCTGAAGAATACAATGCGTGCAGTTCTACATTGTGCAACTTTCTCCATTCTCCTATAACTTCATCCCTCTTAGCCCCAAATATTTTCCTAAGCAGCTTATTCTCAAACACCCTTAGCGTCTGTTCTTCTCTCAAAGTGACAGTCCAAGTTTCACAACCATACAGAACAACCGGTAATATAACTGTTTTATAAATTCTAACTTTCAGATTTTTTGACAGCAGACTGGATGATAAAAGCTTCTCAACCGAATAATAACAGGCATTTCCCATATTTATTCTGTGTTTAATTTCCTCCCGAGTATCATTTATATTTGTTACTCTTGCTCCCAGGGATTTGAATTTTTCCACCTATTCAAAAGATAAATTTCCAATTTTTATATTCCCATTTCGTACAATATTCTCGTCACGAGACATAATCATATACTTTGTATTTTCGGGATTTACTTCCAAACCTATATCTTTACTTGCTTCAAGTAAAATTCCAGCGTTTTCCCTAATCGTTTGTGGATTTTCTCGTAATATATTTACGTCATCCGCATAGACAAGCAGCTGATGTAACCCGTTCAATGCAAAAACCCTCTCTGTTATCCTGAACTTTCCTAATGGCATACTCTAGAGCAAAGTTAAAAAGTAAAGGTGATAGTGCATCTCCTTGCTTTAGCCCACAGTGAATTGGAAACGCATCTGATCTGACAAAGTATACTTTTCGATTGCTGGTATAATTCATGTTCTGGAAATAATAAGTTAATTAAGTAGTAAAATATCGCTGCAATCGAAAAGTATTGGGAATAAATCTGAATAAGGGACAAAAAAAAAGTTTCCTTCCCAGGCAGGATTCGAATCACGATTGTCTTAGTTACCAGTCTATCATGCTCTGGAGTGAACAAGGCTCTGAAATCAGTTACAAGGGTCGGTCCGGTTCTTTTTGCCATTACTGTACCTTCATGAAGTGTGACTTTCCTTCGAAAAAAAATTTCAGACAATATTTAGACTTATATGTAACGAAAATATCCGTTTTGTCTCCCGTATAATAGCAGTTTATATAGTTACACTCTGTATCAACTGTTAATATAGACTTTTAAAATTCGGTAAAGCTAATAACCTAATGTTTTTAATTCATATAATAAATTAGAAATTTTATACACTTCTAGAAACGCGCGAATCCCACAAGCACACGTACGGAGAGAGTCTGTATGGAATACAAATTACGACGTCCCTGAGGGAAATTAAATTAATGGATTTCTTGTCTGACAAGCTACTCCTTGAAGCAAAGTGGAGGCAGAGTTCTGAATTCTACAGAGTACAAGTAAATTAATAATTATAGACAACGTTCGCATAATTTCTACAGAAAAACCTGAATCGATAGCGCATATCGATGTAACTAGTCGCAAAAAGGAACGGTATCATTACACTGCAAATAGAGAGACAGCGCGCGAGGTTAGGCGTGAGGTTGTGAACCAAATTGAGGATAGAATCCAGTGAAAGAGGGTTATGTAAATACTGTTATAAACCTTTCTGATTCTATAAAGTAGGCCCTATTCTTTGAACCATTCAAGACGGCCTTATATCTACAGAGCAGATAATTACATACACATTTTCAATTGCATTATGCAACGATTCAGACTGGAAACAGTTCAACAAGCTGCATAATCAATCTGGAGAAAGAGGAGGCCAAAGGTTCTACTCCTTCAAGTGAAATCACCACAACAATAATAATCTTATTTTTCTTGACCAAGACGTAGTTCACTTAGTTATTTGATTGCCTCACTCCAAGGTGGTTCGGAGTTCGAATCCGGGGCGAATCTATAGTTAGCAAAGTGACTGTTATTCCTGCTGCCACAATTTTACCATTGACCAATTACCGCTGTAACACACCATCGTCTTGTAATATTCTATTCATGCCCTGCGTGTCAGGTGAAAAATAATTACAACGTACAATAGAAACTCAATAATCCGAACGTATTACTTAATTTACGTACTGTACAGTAGTGACAAAAAAACCCGGATCGACCCTTGTAGCGGATTTCAGAGCCTTGTTCACTCCAGAGCACGAGAGATGGTAACTAAGACTTTCGTGATTCGAATCCTGCCTGAAAAGGAAACTTTTTTTTTGTTCCTTATTCAAATTTATTCCCAATACTTTTCGATTGCTGGTAAAATTCATGTTCTGGGAATAATAAGTTAATTAAATAGTAAAATATCGCTGCATATCATATTAATTTATAGTAGAGTAGCCTACTATGTTTTTTTTTGAGTTCGGGTATAGTAATTCCATATAGGCTTATTTGATAATCCGAACTAACCCCCGTCCCAATTAGTTCCAATTATCGAGGTTCCACAGATGTAACACTTTAGAATTCCATTTCAGAACGTCAAGTTACATTTGTTAGGATAAAATTTCTACACATTTAAAGGATAAAAACAATACTCTTTAATTATTTATTATCATAATGCACTGCTCTCTTAAATTCATTGAACATATTGAGAATTCAACAAATGCCTTTCCCAAAACACATTATGAAATGTTTTATATCAAACAATTTTTATGTCGAAAAGAAAGAAAAAAAGCGCAAAATTCTATTAAACCTTTTTGTTTGAAATACCTCAAAGAATAGCCTTCTGAAATTAATAACATTACTTAGTATTCACCCTGTATGTAATTAGAGTTTTATTTTGAGGTTCATTTTCCGTAAGTTTAGTGTTCCACACTAAGGAATCTTTTCTCATCTTCTAGTTAATGTAGAGAGCTGAAATTTTCAGGAATACTTGAATGTTTTACATGCACTGAATGAATGTTTGGGATATACAAAATTCCATTAGGTATCAGATGTAAATTGACCCGGAAGAACTATCCACAATACTGTGGACAAGTGAGATCCAAAATCGGAGTACAGTAAGTACAATTGAGCAGTTCAGAGCAGAAGTGGTGTAAGTCAAAAATGGATAATGAGGGTTAAAGTAAAAATTCTGTAAAATACAGCGCAAAGTAGCAATTAATATTCAATTTATTTAAACATTAGTAGTGAGTTGATAGCAAGAAGGACATATTAATTGCTACTTTGCGCTGTATTTTACAGAATTTTTAATTTAAATCTCATTACCCAATTTTGAATTACACCACTTTTGCTCTGAACGGCTCAATTTATTGTCGAAAATGGACAACAGAAAATCTACGTGCACAAACTAAATCTCATTAGTATTATTTTATAATAAAACTATAATTATTAACTACGGCTCTACATCAGGGATGCAGAACTGGGCACCAATTGTGACATACGACACAAGCCGGAATACATCACTCATTCCTTCCTTTCACCCAAAGCGTCATTGACTAGATAGTATATACAGTCACGAAGCTTCAGTTGTGAGGGTGCTAGGAACAATAGACTGTGCCGGTACTATTTCGCATTGCCTGTAATGAGGCGATATAAGCGATCCTAGTGGTTAGTAACTATCCATGGAAGAATATTTACTACGTATTGAGTTTCGTGACTGTATATACTAGACCATACCTGCACAAACAGCGCTCAACGAGCGCGCGCGCTCCTTCGGAGCGGGAAAGCCGTCTTTACCGCTCGCCGAAACGGAGAGGAAGATACGTCAGAATGACATAGACTTGCTATAGGTAGGGGAGAGGGAAACGACCACTTAGCTATCTAGTGGAGTGCAATGTGTATTCTCAGTAACTGTTTCACGTTGCTTACCTACTGCTACAGTACAGTATGGAGGAATCTAAAAGACGGAATATAACATTTAACGATTTACAGCTCGAACTTATTGATCTTCAGTGTGACCTAAGGGCTAAAGATCGTTTGAATAATACTACTAGCCTGTTATATATAATAAAAGTAATATAATACAGTTATATGGACACTTTTTAATGATTGAATAAAATTAATAAAATCGGTTAAAAACCATACATGTTTCGGAGGAATGCTCCTCCATCTTCAGTGGCAGTGCCACGACGCTGGTAAAGATGTTCGACCGCGTAACGTAACTTAAGGAAGACGGTCGAACATCTTTACCAGCGTCGTGGTACTACCACTGAAGATGGAGGAGCATTCCTCCGAAACATGTATGGTTTTTAACCGATTTTATTATTTTTATTCAATCATTAAAAAGTGTTCATATAACTGTATTATATTACTTTTATTATATATAACTATCTTACTCATGAACACTGTTGCATCTGACCCAACTTATGTAATTTAACTACTAGCCTGGTTGAATTTTACAAGACTAAACATTAGCAATAATATCCACGACTACACAGGCTGGCTGTGAAAATGATTGCTATGTTTGGCTTAACATTTATATTTGTGAGCAACTGTTTTCTATAAAAACTTTAATAAAGGCAGGCATGGAACATCTTTAACTGATGTTTCATTACGATCAATAGCCTACTGTTCCTTTCAGCTGCCAACAGCATAAAACCCCGTTTTGATGTACTGATAAATAAAAATATAACAAAATGATATTGTACATTGAAGTAGCTATAGAATTTATATTATTTCTGTAAAATAAATATTTTTTTTATTAATTAATAATAGTCCAAGATAGTTTTGCAAACACTGAACGGGAATTCATTTCATAAACACTCGTAATAGTACTTCCTTTTGTGTACATATACTGTATTTTGTACGAGATCACCCCTTCTTCCAGTCCACCCTTATACAGAGCGCAGTCATTATCTGCCTCCGCTTATGAGCTGTGAGCCGGCTCGGAGAGCGCAAACCTTGTGCAGGCCTGTACTAGACCGTGGTGGTAGGATAGAGGGGATTTGTACTCAAGAGTCTATGTTATTCGGTTGCGGAACGTCACGGTGACGTCATTCAACGCCGGTGGACTGTGGATGAGGAACCAACGCTTTATCTTTATACTGCTATTATTCTTTTTGACTCACACGTTTTTTATTAAGTCACCTAGTAAAAATATCCTCAAAGCAGGCTTCTATTCGAACCTGAGCAGATCCTATAGGGGTTACTGGGACAGGTTTTCTTTCACCAATCGCTTTAACTTCTCTTTAAGTTCCTCGCCAGTATATTATTGTCTTTAATAGACAGTTCTTTCGTTGAAATGAGTACATAAATATTTAACTGCGGATCTAGCCTCAGAGTATGGAGCCACGCGTCCTGTCTGCACAGAGAGACGCGGCTCCGTTTTCTCCACCTGTGATTTCACTAATGACACGCGGATTTCGTTGTCGCAACGAGGAAGTCACGTCCTCTTCTGATTGTTAGTGGATGAGCAGGTTCAGTAAATATCCCTCCGCCACTTCCGGCAGATATTATCATCATATTTTTTACACAAAGCTATGCGAGACACGGCAACTGGCACCATAATGAAGACCGGACTTCAACGAAACAAGGAACTTCCCTCCCAAGATGGCTTCTAAAATCTCATTAACTAAGACAGCTATATTATTATTATGTACCGAAGTACATATGATATTTCCGTGTCCGCACCTGTGGAGTAACGGTCAGCGCGTCTGTCCGCTAACCCAGGTGGCCCGGGTTCGAATCCCGGTCGGGGCAAGTTACCTGGTTGAGGTTTTCCCTCAATCCAATACGAGCTGGGTAACTTTCGGTGCTGGACCCCAGACTCATTTCACCGGCATTATCACCTTCATTTCATTCAGACGCTAAATAACCTAGATCTTGATACAGCGTCGTAAAATAACCCAAAAAAATAAAAATATTTCCGTGCATCGGAACTGGAATCCGGTGTGGCTTAGTAGATAAAGCGTCAGCACGTAGAGCTGAAAACCCGGGTTCGAGTCCCGGTGTCGGAGAGAATTTTTCTCTGTTCTATCCATCCATCATATAAGACCACTATCACAACCAAATAAGGAGCTGTGATTGTATGAGTAGGCAGCCTACCATGTATAGAACCGCAATTTTGTTACCAGCAGTATTTTGAAGAGTTTCTAGGATGTAGAGGGATGGAATACAAGTCCAATATTGTAGATTTACGAAACGTGAAAGAACTCTGTTAATAATTAAGAGGAGCTGCATATAAAATTAATGGTCACTTCCTCGATAAGGTATCTTCTATAAGCTTTGTGAGATGGCGAAGTTTCTGATGCTCGAATTAGAAAAGATATATTAAAAGAGGTGGAGACAATATTATGTCTATTTTGAGTGAAGATTCAAAGACAACTTAATCAATTATACAATATATGAAAGAATTATTTTTGTACGTAAATAAATAAATAAATAAATAAATAAATAAATAAATAAATAAATAAATAAATAAATAAATAAATAAATAAGTAAATAAATAATTATTAGGCCTATAGCAGTATTTATTTCTTTAAAATAAATAAAACTGAACCTTATTGCTCACTGACGTTATATAAATACAAGTAATAATGAATATTTAGAGAAAATGTTGATTGATATCAACATTAATAAGTGTCCCGCTTTTTTTATTTTGGGAATTTGGTCACCCTAGTCTAGGATCAAACGGCGAAAGTTTCCCAGCATTTGCTCTTGATGGGTTGAGGGAAAACCCAGGAAAAAACCTCAACCAGATAAGTTGTCCCAACCAGGATTTGAATCCGGGTCCGCTAGTTTCACGGTCAGACGTACTAACCGTTACTGCATAGCGGTGGACTGTTTATAACTTATTTCATTTCGTTCATGATACACAATTAAATCTTACAACAAACTCTATTTATCTATCCGTCTGTCTGTCTGTCTGTCTGTCTGTCTGTCTATCTATCTATCTATCTATCTATCTATCTATCTATCTATCTATCTATCTATCTATCTATCTATCTATCTATCTATCTATCTATCTATCTATCTATCTATCTATCTATCTATCTATCTATCTATCTATCTATCTATCTATCTATCTATCTATCTATCTATCTATCTATCTATCTATCTATCTATCTATCTATCTATCTATCTATCTATCTATCTATCTATCTATCTATCTATCTATCTATCTATCTATCTATCTATCTATCTATCTATCTATCTATCTATCTATCTATCTATCTATCTATCTATCTATCTATCTATCTATCTATCTATCTATCTATCTATCTATCTATCTATCTATCTATCTATCTATCTATCTATCTATCTATCTATCTATCTATCTATCTATCTATCTATCTATCTATCTATCTATCTATCTATCTATCTATCTATCTATCTATCTATCTATCTATCTATCTATCTATCTACCTACCTACCTAGCCTAACTCCATTACCCTAATTCCTATCCAGACGTTAAATGCAAACATAGGGATTTCCTGAAATGCGCTGTCAATTTTTTCATGACATTAGAATAGAATGCGTTTCAGATTCTCTGCGGCGACAGCGGCAAATGTACACTACGCCACTGCAAGGTCAACAGCTGGAATGTAACACAGCCTGTCATCGGTAATACAAACTTTGTACAAACGTATGAATCATACATTCAAAAAATCTTGTGTTGAAGAGAAAACTGAAACGAACTCATTTAAATTTAACTGACAAACGTCAACATCAAATTGATACATATCCACTGGAAACACGAGCTATTTTTGTGCTGATAGCAGCTGTACAGTGCAACTAAATTCCATGCACAGCATTTTTTTTGACAACGACAGACAAAAAGAACTAAACGGGTGCAATTAATTGTAGTAGGTTTTAAGTAATTTGATAAACTCCAAAGTCGCCTCCCATGTGCACTTCCATGCAATAACAGTCACAAAGGTACAGAGACGCCTAATCAACCACCATTCCAGCTCGTTGCAGCCAACAGACTATGTGCAGGAGTCATTTGCCTGCACTGGACACGATAAGCTTAGAGAGATAGTGTATAAACAAGTAAAAAAGAAGGGAGAACTAAAGAATATAGTAAACTGTATGAAATGATTCGGGGGGGGGGAAATAGTTCTGAGAAAGAAAGAGGTAGATATAAAAAATGAAGAGAAGTTAACCCAAATATGCCTGAAATATTTTTTTTGCAATTTTTGTGTATTTTTCAAATCTCATTTAATGCAGTATATAACTGAAGTATATGTATGGTGTCGAAACATTCTAGTTGTAAGTGGTTGCGCTAGAAACAGGTGTCCTTTTAAAAGGACAGTAGGCATATGAGCATACATTTTGAGGAATAATTGTATACTATGCTTACATGAAAGGAAACAATGTAATTGTTGTAATTTACAATTATTATTATTATTATTATTATTAACAAATCATTACGTTATTATTTTATTATAGTTTCTTTATTATTACTACTAATATTATTCTGAAGATTGATGCATTGTGGTTAATTCGTTTTAACTCTAGAATGCTTTCGTCATTGAATAGTACCGTATTGCTATTGATACGTAAAAATAAGTAATATGCGAAAAGAGTGTTGAAGTTTCGAGGAGGAGGTTATATTGGAAGAGAAGTGACGATACATATAATGAAACAGTTGCTATGGCAATGTCGAAAGACAGGTTTCAGTTTATTTTCTAAAATCTACATTGTTGTGACAATGACAATTTAGAAAGAAAATAAGACCTCTTCCAAAAATACTAAATGAAAAACAATAGAAACTTATGTCCGTTCAACACCTCTCTCCAGAACGTCACCAGTCCTCCACTTGTAAACAGATCTTGCTGTGCAAATCTGGCTTTCAGGTATGTCTCCCTGTGAAGCAGACTTGAATAATAGGAAAAATTGTTCCGGAGCCGGGTATCGATCCCGGGATCTTTGGCTTAGCGAACCAACGTCCTGCCGACTAGCTACCCAGCAACTACACCCGACTCTGTCTCAACTTTTCCATTCATATCCAGACACCTCAGTGGCTGACAAGACGCCAGAAACCAATTTTGAGTGCACACGAACTCTGTGTGGCATTTGTAGGCTGCATTATAGTGATATGTCTGTATTTGAGATGAAATTTCGCCCGTAGCATAATTTTCAAACGTAGATAGCATTTCATGCAGGGAAAATCCACTAAAATTGAAATAGCGAAACAATTTCAAAATATATGGGGATATGTCTACTGTCCTTTTAAAAGGACACGTAAGTTTTCATCATTGTCATGTCGCAATGAATAGATATTTCGAACGCAATGTGGTTTCACGTTATATTTATGTTTATTAGGAGTCATTTGATCTACAACAATTTGTAAAATAATTCCGAACTGTAAAAATATTTAACATTTTTATCTGATTTGCGTCTCGGATAACATAGCTGAAATAAGCGAACAATTCTCAAGTCCATATCTCAAACTTAACGGTGACCATAACTCTAATTACCAATCTTAACACACCTAGAAAGCTTCTAATTAAGACCAGTAATAGTGACACATGTGAAAAATCAAATGCGTTAACTGTAGGGAGGGTAATTTGAAACATTGACAACTGTCCTTTTAATAGGACAGTAGGCATATCTGGGTTAATGTAGACCTATGAATGTACAATTCAAGTAAGGAAACGTCAGTCAATTTGCTAAGACATTACTGTGTTACCACAATCTAGTACAGCAGTGGCAAAAAAACCGGACCGACCCTTGTAGCTGATTTCAGAGCCTTGTTCACTCCAGAGCACGATAGACTGGTAACTAAGACTTTCGTGGTTCGAATCCTGCCTGGAAAGGAAACTTTTTTTTGTTCCTTATTCAAATTTATTCCCGATACTTTTCGATTGCTGGTAAAATTCATGTTCTGGGAATAAGTTAATTAAGTAGTAAAATATCACTGCAATCGAAAAGTACTGGCAATAAATTTGAATAAGGAAGAAAAAAAGTACCCTTCCCAGGCAGGATTCGAACCACGAAAGCCTTAGTTACCAGTCTATAGTGCTCTGGAGTGAACAAGGCTCTGAAATCAGGTACAAGGGTCGGTCTGGTTTTTTTTTGCCACTACTGTACATACAGTCACGAAGTTCGAGATTATTTTTTGCATTTATCGCGATACAACGGTCCAAGTGATTAACAAGTACTGGGAATAAATTTGAATAAGGAACAAAAAAAGTATCCTTCCCAGGCAGGATTCGAACCACGAAAGCCTTAGTTACCAGTCTATCGTGCTCTGGAGTGAACAAGGCTCTGAAACCAGCTACAAGGGTCGGTCTGGTTTTTTTTTTGCCACTACTGTACATACAGTCACGAAGTTCGAGGTGATTTTTTGCATTTATCGCGATACAACGGTCCAAGTAGTTAACAACTGAGAGTATTAGGAACAATAAACTGTGCGATAGTAGCGACCCTAGTGGCTGGCAACTAAAGTTCAACTATCATTGGATGCATATTCCCTACGTATTGAGCGTCGTGACTGTATGTACTAGACAAGACTGTGGTGTTACTATAATTCACCGACTCTTCTGGACCAGTTCAAGATTTAATAATTATTGCTGTGGCCATAATAGAATACAGATCTCTAGTATAACCAAATATCCGGTTAAATGGCAGTTATCATAGTAGTCTCTATAGGATTTCCCCCTAACCCCCACTCGAACTATCCAAGATTCGAACCTAAATATCGGATGAGATTGTGGTGCACCAACGCCAACCGCGATGTTTATGCAGAAAAAAAATGACAAACACGACCCACTTCTGACAATGAAGTCCTAATTGCGAAGCGAATGATTTCAAGTTCAGTGAGAGAATTGTCGACTCATCGCGGCCCTCGAAAGTGGAGTGCATTCACTCCGAACATCCGTCCAAGTGAAGCGCTTTTTACAAGTGCATCTGCTAATGACTTCAAGAACTGTACCTCTCTCCCTATTTTTCTCTTATCTCTCATTCACTCTCTCTCTCTCTCTCTTTCTCTTAGTAAGTATGATCATAGATATATTCTGATAGTCAATGTAATGTAATATAATCTAATTTTATTTAGAGTTCAATCTAAATGACATATCAAAGTTTAAAATCAGTAACACTTACAAAAGTAAATGATCATTGTACAGGGACATCATTTTATTTTTACTTCAATTTTTATTGTACCTGCGTTTCTAAATGTACTTGACTCCAACCCCTTTCACTAATGTCCTTGCTAACGTCAGTCACACAAATTTACGGCCGCTGTTGCTAGCAGTGAAATAAACAGTACAGAGTACAGTGTGTTTCAGAAATATGTTGCATTTTCTATAGAAGAAAGAGCTTATATCATTGAAGTTTATTTTCACACAGGTATGGTGTGTAGCATAACTGAATTTATTTGTGTGGACCGAGCACAAGTGAAGATTAGAGTTACCGAAAGTACGGTACTCTATAATATGGTACGGTACTTAACATCATTATTTAAACAAGAGTTTTGTTTTACTGTTTGTAGGTATGAAGGACGATGATGGAAACTGGAATTACAATATAACCGAATGTGAACAACAGTTTTTTTTTTCACAATTTCCTGATTATATCATTACGGAATATTTTCGTAGAAATGTCATTAATCTGATAGATAAATTTAGAGCAACAGAGTGTACAGAAAGAAAGAAAAGTGTAATATGCCCAACAAAGGTGACAGAAGATGATGTAGTAGATGCTAGAGAAAGGATGCAGCGAGGTCCTAATAAGTCGGTCAAGAAGTTAGCTGTAGAAATTGGGGTTTCTTACGGAAGTGCTCACAAAATTCTCAGGAATAAATTAGGTTAGTAATATGCTGAATAAAGTAGACATTACACAATGAATATAACCGCCTGAAGAGTTGAGTTTGTGAAAAAAAATTGTTACTATTCTATTGTTTTTTGATAAAATACTGTAAAAGTAATGATCAAACTGAAAATCGTAATATTGTATTTCCCTGTAACATAAATGGATACACTACTTTTCTCTCCTCCTATAGCTAGTAAAATGATTTGTTTACATATTTCACTAGTAACACCAAACTCCTGTAATGGAAGGGGGGGTAACAAAGTTTCCGAGTATAGCCAGGTTAATGTTAAAAATGTTGGTAAAAGTAAAGTGATGTCCCTGTATATCATAACATTGCAAATGCAAACGTTTTCGCCCTTAGGCATCATAAGGGATTTGACTCACAATATTTTATACAATTTTTACTATATCTTTGCTATGAAATATGTACCCGGTAATTTATGTTTACATTCTTGCGTATATTAACAACTATTTGCATGGTTAACTCTATGGTAAGCAACAATCAGAAAAACCTAAAATGAATACAGATCTTAAAATTATATGTAATAAAATTGTAACTAAAATGTAATATTGGTCTTATATTTCTTAATTATAAAATTGTAATTATTAAAACAACATAATGAAATCATATGATTCCTCTTAAACTTCATAATAAGCTAATATACTTCTGTTAGTTGAATGTATGTAGTGTGAGTATTGATCTCACTGATCCATCCAATAGTGGAATCGATTCTGTAATGTAATTATTATGAACAACTATTACTAATATATTCTCATGGACATTTTATTTAATTAAATGATATAAGTTACTTAATTTGGAATACTCACAATTAAGTTCAAATATACTGCATTAGGTTATATGTATAGACCTTTTTGTATTTGTATTAAAAACAATTGAAGAACTGGGTTTATCTGTAACAAGATATAATATATCAAAATGTATGAAGTGTTGATTGAAGAAACTATGACAATTAGCCCTCATTGTCTTAAAAAAATTCAGATACGTGCATAACCTAGCATTTCTAAACAAACACATTCACTGAATATTAGTCTAAGGAGTATTTTAAACCTGCATAAAAATCTAGTCAAGTATTCTATACCAGTTTAAGGAATGCTTGTTTCTCTGTGGTTAATGTGTCGTGGTTGTCTTTTGACTTATGAAGTTATGAGGTCCAAATTTTGCGGGGATCCAATCACGTTCGAAAACATTTCAGATATTATCTATAGCAGTGCTGGTAGTTGTATGAGTAATAATTGAGCCGTTCAGAGCAGAAGTGGTGTAAGTCAAAAATGGGTAATGAGGGTTAAAGTAAACATTCTGTAAAATACAGCGCAAAGAAGCAATTAATATTAAATTTATTTAAACTATTAGTAGTCATGGATAGCAAGAAGGAAATATTAAATGCTACTTTGTGTTGTATTTTACAGAATTTTTACTTTAAACCTCATACCCAATTTTGACTTACACAACTTTTGCTCTGAATGGCTCAATTATGGTAGTACTATTAACAGTAAATGGTAGCAATATTGTCAGTAATAATGACGGCAGTAGTAGTACTATTAGTAATGATGGTAGTGTCAGTACTAGTGATAGTATAGTATCAGTAACAGTGGTGGTAGTATTAGTAATATAAAATAACCATTAAAAAGTACTAGTGATAGTGGTGGCAGTATGAATAATAGTGGTGTATTAGTATCAGTAATAATGGTGGTAGTAGTATCATTAATAGTGATTATTGACGGTAGTGTAGTAGTAGTAAAAGTAATGAATGTAGTATTATCAGAAATGATTGTAGAAGAATCAGTAATAGCGATGGTAGTAGCACTAGCGTTCCGTGCCATGGCATCGTGGTCTAAGGCAAGGAAAATGGATATTCTATTTAACTACACGATACTTCCATTCTGGGTGGATGATCGTCCACTTCTGCTTCTGAGACCAGTAGCCGGATGGTCGGTCTGGGCCCTTCAAGGGCTGTAGCGCCACAGATTATTATTACTGTACTATTTTTAGTAGTCGTACTAACAGTGATTGTGATGGTAGTAGCAGTAAGTGGTGGTGAAAGTAGTATCAGTAATTGGTGATAATAGTAGCAGTAATAGTTGTGGCAGTAGTAGTAATAGTGGTAACTGTAGTAATAGCAGGAGAAGTAATGGTGGTACCAGTAGCAGCAGTAATAGAGGTGGTGGTTTTTTGTTTAGTCAACTGCCCGAAGACAGACAAATTGAAACTCATGAGTGACACCAATAAGTCATCACAAGAGGCAACTAAGCCGCGAGATAATGGAGTAGGGTGGGCAGTTCCTTTCCCCCTTCATTGCATACATCGATAATAAAATATTACACTAATAAGACATCAGATGTATGCAAACAATTATTGCTCTTTCTCTGATGCATATCGTCAAGTAAGATGTACTATCTGAAAATAGAAGTACGAGTACATATCACCCTAGATCATATATGTAACAGATAACTCCTCGCTACGTTAAAATCGGCAGCACTTTGAAGAGAACAACCGCCAGGATCGCCACCCGTCCGCCGTAAACGAACACGAGATGGCAGCACAGTCGCTAATGCAATTCAAATGGGAATTATGACGTGACTCCTTATGTAACAACTAGATGGCAGCGTAGTAAACCTGACAAAAATTGTTAACCTCAAAGTCTATAACCCCGACATATCTGTTACATATATGATCTAGGATATCAGCCAGAATCTCAAACAGAAGTAAACAGTGGTGGTAGTAGTAGCAGTAATAGTGGTGGTAGTAGTAGCGATAATAGTGGTGGTAGTAGCAGTAACAGCAGCAGTGGTAGTAATAGTGATAGTAGTGGCGGTAGTAGCAATAATAGTAGTGAGGTAGTAATAGTAATAGTAGTGGTAGTATCCGTAATAGTGGTGGTATTAGTAGTAGTAGCAATAGTAGCAGTAGCAGTAATAGTGTGGCTGGCGGTAGCAGTAGCAGTAGTAGTGATGGTAGAAGCAGCAGTGGTGGTAGTAACAGTAAACATAGTAATGGTGATAATAGTAGCATTAACAGTAGGCCCTAATAACAGTGCTGGTAGTAGTAGCAACATTAGCGGTAACAGTGGTATTGGTAGTTGTAGTGGTGGTGGTGGTGGTGGTAGTAGTAGTAGTAGTAGTAGTAGTAGTAGTAGTAGTAGTAGTAGTAACACTGATATTACTTTCACAGAACAGAAGTCAAAGCCATGGGATACGATATAATTCTTACAATAGAACGAGAATGGCAATGAAAACTCAAGCACTGAGTAAATTATCTCACAACTGATTTGCAACAAACCGCAAATGGTTCTGCCTGGAACCAAACCACGATATTTGTGGTGAGAAATATTAACGAGAAGCGATGGTATTTTAAGATAATGGTCCAGTGATGCGGTGGAACAGTACTGTCTGAAAATAGAAGTACGAGTACATATCAGCCAGAATCTCAAACAGAAGTAAACAGTGGTGGTAGTAGCAGTAATAGTAGTGGTGGTAGTAGCAGTAATAGTATTGGTAGTAGCAGTAATAGTGGTGGTAGTAGCGATAATAGTGGTGGTAGTAGCAGTAACATCTGCAGTGGTAGTAATAGTGATAGTAGTGGCGGTAGTAGCAATAATAGTAGTGAGGTAGTAATAGTAATAGTAGTGGTAGTATCCGTAATAGTGGTGGTATTAGTAGTAGTAGTAATAGTAGCAGTAGCAGTAATAGTGTGGCTGGCGGTAGCAGTAGCAGTAGTAGTGATGGTAGAAGCAGCAATGGTGGTAGTAACAGTAAAAATAGTAATGGTGATAATAGTAGCATTAACAGTAGGCCCTAATAACAGTGCTGGTGGTAGTAGCAACATTAGCGGTAACAGTGGTATTGGTAGTTGTAGTGGTAGTGGTGGTGGTAGTAGTAGTAGTAGTAGTAGTAGTAGTAGTAGTAGTAGTAGCAGTAGTAGTAGTAGTAACACTGATATTACTTTCACAGAACAGAAGTCAATCAAAGCCATGGGATACGATATAATTCTTACAATAGAACGAGAATGGCAATGAAAACTCAAGCACTCTGAGTAAATTACCTCACAACTGATTTGCAACAAACCGCAAATGGTTCTGCCTGGAACCAAACCACGATCTCTGTGGTGAGAAATATTAACGAGAAGCGATGGTATTTGAAGATAATGGTCCAGTGGTGTGGTGGAACAGTAACTGTAACTCTGTAATAAATATCAAAAGAAGCAATCTCTCTACAATCCACCCACGTTGCCTCTGGAGAAAAAAGCTGACAGGTGAGCGGTCCTCGTAACCTTGGACACCCCTCGCATTATTATTACAGTTACTTAAGTCAGGCTGAGCACAATGTCCCGGTCTGTACTCGAGTAGGAGAAAGTTATGCATGTGCTACAGAAAGAAAAGAAGAAAAACGAGATAAAAAAACCCCACCACGGAGCTGTAAACACTGAAAAGACATTTGGAAAGAGATCTCAGTCGCTCGCTAGCTGACGAAGCATTCACACCGAAGTGTGTGTGTCCGTGTGTCCACCGATAGATGGTAAATGGTTTTATCTTACTCTCATAGCGTTGTGTGAAATGTGTTCGCCGGTGTTGGATATTTTTCTAGAGTGTCAATTACAGCATTGTATTTTTAACATGAAAAGGGTCGTCATGGCGACAGACGTGTTTTATGAAGTAAGGAAAATAAATTGCGAATGAGTGATGTGAAAAAAAAAATTGACAAATTAATCAAGAGTGGCATTTCTGCGCGATGGGATGAAAACGAACAACAGTCATACAGACATTAATTAATATTTTTAAACACGCTTTTGAGCTGGGAATATATTCAATGTCTCCCTCTTCTACAGGGTGGTAAATATTTAAAAAATCTTCGATTTATGGTAATTTTTTATGAAACCCAACGATAAACAGCATACGTAAGTAGTTATAACAACACGTGTGTTTGTGTGCAAGGGTTAGAATTCAGTTCTGCGCTATGAATATTTATTGTAAGAGGGATGCAATACCCCACTACAGTGTTTACCGAAAATTTATACCAAAATTTCAGGCATCCTGTATATAGTTTAAAAATATTTATTCAATGAGTTTCAGCCAAAATGACTTATCAATATTTAAAAAACAACAACAAATATTTATACATATAAATAATTAATTGAATTTCATAATATGATGCTAACGTTTTCGCCTATTTAGGCATCTTCAGGCATATATTCAAAATATCTCATGTGGTGCATTAAAAGTTTACTTATATTGGCATAATCATTAAGTAGATAATAACTGAACAATCTTAAAATAAACATATTAAATAATACATAAAAATAAATAAACAAATGATAGTTGCGTTAATTATTGCTTTCGATTAATTTACTTGTTTAACGGTTAAAACCAAACTAATAATCAAAATCTACTTCAATTTTATAAAAATAATTAAAACAACTATTAATATACATAAGAAAATTACAATAATTAGTCCAAACTTGTGGAGCAACAGTCAGCGAGTCTGGCCGCGAAACCAGTTGGCCCGGGTTCGAATCCCGGTCGGGGAAAGTTACCTGGTTGAGGTTTTTTCCGGGGTTTTCCCTCAACCCAATATGAGCAAATGCTGGGTAACTTTCGGTGCTGGACCCTGGACTCATTTCACCGACATTCTCACCTTCATTTCATTCAGACGCTAAATATCCTGAGATGTTGATACAGCGTCGTAAAATAACCCAATAAAATAAAGTAAATACAATAATTATGTACATTGAAACAGGTTCAATTTCTTTTACTATTACATCTATATTTAAGGTTCATTAATTCAGAAATTATATCTCTATTAATATATTGCATATGATCATATAAATGCTTATGTATTTTGCAAATTAATGGTTTGTGTCGTTGTGTGTCATATATGTCAAGCATTTGTTGTTTTATTAAAGTTATAGCCTAATTGTAGCAAAGTAATATGATCTTGTTGTTCATGTTAATTCCAATATTAAATTTCATTACTTCATTTATTAGTAGACTTCGGAATTGTTTCAAAGGGATCCTTCGACTTGGGTTCCAAATTAGATCGCAGCTATATATATTAACTGGAAGTTGAGTCTAGTTGTGATGCATTTCATTGTTTAAATTCAAGTTACAAAAGTTGTTAGCAGAATACTACACGAGCACCCGCGATGGGTTCAACAGACAATGTTTAAACGTTGACTCTTGTATATATTCAGTAATCAACTTTAGATTTATTATAATACGTCTTTGGGAATACTGCTGGAGAGGCAGTATCATGACGACTGTGCACCACACGAGACATTTTTAATATATGCCTTAAGATGCCTAAATAGGCGAAAACACTAGCAACATATTATTAACTTCAATGAATTTTTATTTATTTATTTATTTTTATTGCTAGTAAGTTTGAAATGAATACAAATTAATAAATACGATGAAAGATAAACTAGCCCACTCCTGAATGAGTAAGACTCGTGCTCGGGAGGGGATTCCAATACAGACGAAAATAAAATTAAAATTGAGAGTGAATACAGATTAAAAAGTGTTTAATATGTTTAAAACCAAACTATAAATCCAATACAATTGTCTTTATTTTTTTATTAATTTCGAGAGGATTCGTGGTTGAAATATTATTGGAATAAAATTTGTTTAATAATCTGGGACTTTGACTCATGCTATGATAAAAAGCTGCATTGGTTTTACATTTTGATTCTGACAAACGCAGAGAATTCATATTTTTAGTTCTATATTTATGTATATACCTTTCAAAGTTATTAAAATTTCTATGAAACTATTTTAATAAAATAAAATAATACATTTTTTAATGTTGAAAACTTTGAAATGTTTAAACAACAATTCAGTTGGGTAATCTTTCTGCTTTTTTTTAAACAAATTTTTAATACTTTTTCCTGTAGTAAAATTAACGGATAAAGGTTAGATTTATAATTCCACCCCAACCTATAATACCATACATACTGTAAATATAGATTGAAATAATGCTAAATAAATTACACGTAAACAGTTAAGTGACAAAATATGTCTTAGAATAACGAAGTAACGTAATGTTTTACGTAATTTATTACAAATATAATGAATATGATTATTCCATTTTAAATGATTATCAATAATTATACCTAAGTATTTAACCTTATTAACTTCATTAATAACTGAACAATTGCAATTTATATCGGAACAATCAGAATTATGCATTTTAATTATTTAATTATTTATATGTATACATATTTGTTGTTTTTTTTAGAGTATGTATTCGATTTTGTTGTTTTTTTTTTTCATATTGATGTCATTTTGACTGAAACTCATTCAATAAATATTCTTATATTATATTTGACTTATCTATAATGTTTTCTAAAATCCTATATACAGCATCATATACATTTTTTGTAACTTATTTCACCAGAGTAGACTACTCAGGAACTGACGCCAGTCCCAATGATTTCTGTAGCTACTTGCCCCTACAATGTTGGTGTCCTGGGTAAGATAATAGGACATAGTAATTTCCCGTCACCACTGCATCGGTGATGACGACGAGTGTGAATTAGGTACGGGTGACGAAAGTGACAGAATAAACGGAAGTACCCCGAGAAAATCTGGATCAAGATCGTCATTCGTTCTCCTTTCCGTGAGTTATATTATAATCTGGAAAAGGATGGGCAGAAAATTGTCTTCCCATTCTAAAAGAGACTAGCGCAAATCTCGAAAGAGTCCGCGTTGAATTTTTGGGTGAAAAATAAGATCTAGAGAATACCCTTAGATGAAACTACAGTCTCATCTAGTTTAATTCTACAACTTCTTCATTCATAAAGGTACAATAAAATTTCCTAGATGAAAATAATAGATCTATACAAGACAAATCGATTGTACTCTTAGAAAACCCACTCCGAGTCCGTTTTATCTACCAAAAATTTCACTTACACTCATTGAGGTATGAACTGAGATGTCCAGCGTGGAAATTTGGTTCCTAGTTATTCCGTTAATAATAAATAATCTATAACAATGTCAATTCCTAGCTATTTATTACCGCCTAAATTTCATATGGTACTTATATCCAATATTTTTTAAATTTAATATTGTAATTTGTAAAGGTAACATGTCATGAAGGCACCTCATTCTAGTGCCGAGGTCATGGAAAGCATGGGGCTCTACCTCCATGCCCCCAAATGTCTTCATGGCATGTTACGGGGATACCTTTACCTTTTACCTCTTTTTTTTTTTTTTTTTTTTTTTTTGCAATTTGTTCCAAAATCAAATTTCTGATACGAATTTTGCACTGTATATTATTATTATTATTATTATTATTATTATTATTATTATTATTATTATTATTGAGAGAGGAACAGAGATTAAGGTCTTTAGGAAAACATTTGGAGCTAAGAGGGATAAACTTACAGGAGAATGGAGAAAGTTATACAACGCAGAACTGCACGCATTGTATTCTTCACCTAACATAATCAGGACATTAAATCCAGACGTTTGAGATTAGCAGGGCATATAGCACGTATGGGCGAATTAAGAAATGCATATACAGACTTAGTTGGGAGACCTGAGGAAAAAAGGCTTTTGAAGAGGCCAAGACGTAGATGGGAGGATAATATTAAAATGGATTTGAAGAAGGTGGGATGATGCTAGAGACTGGATTACTCTTACTCAGCATAGGGACCGATGACGGGCTTATGTGAGGACGACAATGAACCTCCGGGTTCTCTAAATGTCATTTGTAAGTGAGTATTATTATTATTATTATTATTATTATTATTATTATTATTATTATTATCAAGCTGCGGATTTTTAGGTACTAAAAACAGTTGAAATAGGCAGGCAAAATAGGCATTTAAAAAGGCACTAACAATTTCTAATTCTTAATGGCTAACACGACCATAGCGTAGCATTATACACTAGTTTCTATAGGATTGTCATTATGGCAGTGAATAATTAAATATTCGTCCAAATGTTGTAATGAAAAATGATGTCTATTGTCTGTAAGAATGTTCTTAAATTGGGAGAAACTGCCTTCCACTTCACAAAACGTGATGGGGCAACACTTCAGGGATCCAATTTCAGTTGGGGACCAAACCAGTCGGAACGCAGTAATGTCAATGTATTTTCCAATCAGTGCTTCTGATTACTTTTGCTTTGGCATATCTCCACGGTATACTTCACGTATTACAGCAGAAACCTCAACTCCATACTCAATTCACAAATTCACAAAACGGATACACAGTTTAAAACAACTACTCTAGTCAGCTACCACAATGATTCATGCGGCTTTCGAAATACATTTTTTACTTATTGGTTGATTTTAAATTATTCGATTTCTCCGACCTCTGGTGGCAGTAAAACGTAGCACACAGAATTATCGATAGTTCTATATCACTGCTGGATAAAAAAGAAACAAATTACAGATTCAAAAAAATATCGATAGAATGGTCAGTAAATTCAAGTATAATATATAATACGGATATTTAGGCAACTTTTAGGCATTTATAAACAAATAGGCATTTACTAGTGAAATAGGATATTATAGAATTCGCATATAATACTCACAATGTCTTAAAATGGATATGTAACCTAAAATCTTCCGCCTTCAGGTTAAGGATTAAAATAGGCACAAATTCGCAGCTTTATTATTATTATTATTATTATTATTATTATTATTATTATTATTATTATTATTGTGAGGTTCAAACCTGTCTTCGGACAGTTGACTAAATAATAATAATAATAATAATAATAATAATAATAATAATAATAATAATAATAATATTGATAATTATTATTGCTGTTGATGGAGCACGTGGTAAAAATGTTGCGAGTAAAAAGCGAAGCTAACCTCGTCCTTGACATTGACACTTGAACTGTCAAATTTTAAACGTTCCGTGTTCCTCGGGTTTGGTTAATATTTTCAGCGGTGTGAGGAGTGTTGGCACGTGTGACGTAATATCGGTCGATGTTTGTAGCTCTCTCCGAATTCACGTGTGTCATGACTCGGGTCGGTCCTCCCCCCCGATTACCTCACAGCTGGCATTGTTGGAGATGCCTGGAACCGGCCTTCACTCTGGCCTTAAACTTGTCACCGCGTGGCCCGCACGCCATATTCCGACACGCGATCCCTCGGGTGTCATTGTCTAGCTCACGATCGACAGGATTCCACGACTAACTGCAAATATTCAACTCATTACCTGAGGGTAGTCTTTTGATGGTATGGGAATAATAATAATAATAATAATAATAATAATAATAATAATAATATATAATTTATTTCCAAGAAACAGTCTGTCCAGGCATCCTGGATTGCCAAAAACACAGAATAAGACACATATAAGAATAATAACGATTACACTAAATAGATGAGTCAAATTGAAATGTGAACTTAGAGCTTAAATTTAAGAATTAATAATTTTGTACATATATTGTAACAATCACACACTAACGGATAGAAAGAGGGGGGGGGGATTATGATATTCCGTATAAATGAATTTTCAGAATTGCTACAGACCCTTTAATGCTAGAAGTAATTATTTTTGGAATGATGTCATGGATTCCAAATGTTTTGATAGTGTTTACAGTTGATCGTGGGATGGTGCCCCTCGCTCCGATCATTAAACCATGTACTTCCCAGGTGCCTTCCATCTGATATTTTTCTCGAAAATACGGAATAGTAGGCTCATAAATTTGTTGTTTCTCTTTGTTGACCTCAGATGGTTGTATCTGGCTCATCTCAAATCTAACAGTTGGGTCCAGTATAAAGCCTTTACTATTAGTCTTGTCTAGAGCCACGATGTCCTCTCTTCTAATTCCGCCGCTTTCAGACGCAACGCAGTGCACCTCTTCATGGACCTCAAAGGATCTTTTTCTAATGGCTTGTGCTATTAGTTTTCGGATGTTATGATGGCGTGAATTTCTCAGGAGTTCTCCATGCTGACAGGATCCTAGGACGTGTGCTAAGGTTTCAATCTCGTTGCAGTATCTGCAACGGAAACCGTCCACGGATCTCCCATGAAGACTTCTCACTGGTGCTACGTTAGCATTCATCTTAATTGCGTCCCGCCATTCAGAGGAAGACAGACCCTTCTTAGAAAAAATCCATAACAATAATAATAATAATAATAATAATAATAATAATAATAATAATAATAATAATAAACTGTAATGAGAACTAATCCACCAAAATGAAGGTCATTTTCGTTTTAGCACCCCAAAATTAGTAAGAAATTACTAATTTCATCTCCGATACATTTTGACTGTTGACTAGTGTTATTTGTTTTACGTGTCATACTTCTACTGGAGTGATACAATATCTCTCGCAGTTGTTCCTGACCCCTGTGATTTCTGGCCTCTGCTTTATGTGCTAATCTTCAGGTTTCGGATCGGGCTCGGGTAATAATTATAAGCTAATCTCGGGTTTCGGGTCGGGTACGGGTCTGGTTCAGATTGGGCTGGACCGGGCAGGGCTTAAGAATTTCGGCCCGTGCAGACCTCTACTGTACAATCCAACAACTTATTGTCCGTCCGAGAGGTTATGTCGCATCTTGGTTTCCCGCACCCTTGGTTTCCGCTCGTCCGTCTGTAAAGGCTAGTGGCTGGTATGCTGGGCTCTTTCCTCAAAATATATGCTGTACGGAATTGGAAGTCTACGTAATATTATACAACTGCTTAAAATAATTTAAGGAAAATGACCCAGTTAATTACAGACGTGGACAAATTATTAGAAAAATTGGAGATTTTTATTATATATTTTTACAAAATATTATTCTTCAATTTAGACTACAGTTGACATCTCTGCGTATTTCCAAATTATTCGAAAAATTGAAGATTTGTGTTGTATATTTTTACAAAATTTGACTCTTCAATTTAGACTACAATGGATATTTTTGCAAATTTACAAATTATTAGCAAAAGTAAAGATTTTTTTTGTATATTTTTAAAAACTTCGACTCTTCAATTTGGACTACAGGTGACATTTTGGATATTTCCAAATTATTAGCAAAACTGAAGATTCTTATTATATATTTTTATAAAATTTGACTCTTCACTTTAGACTGCAGTTGGCATTTTTGCATATTTACAAATTATTAGCAAAATTGAAAACCAGTATATATTTTTTACAAAATTTGACTCTTCAATTTAGAATAGCCTACATTTGACATTTTTGCATATTTCTATCTACTGTAATGATAGAAATATGTAAAATTGTCAACTGTAGTCTAAATTGGAAAGTCAAACTTTATAAATAGAATTATCATAAAAATCGTCAATTTTGTTAATAATTTGTCCACGTCTGTAAGTAACTGTAACCGTTTTGACAACTCTGCGTCATAACTACTCTGAAGGACAATAGGTTTGTTACAACTAATAAGGTAACCGAGGGCAATAAGGCCCACCTAAGAAATAAAATATTCTTACTTTGAACTGGCAAATTTTAAATAAATGAATAGCATACTTTCATGGTGATGCTATAATATTTTACTTCAAAGAAATATTCAAACAGACAAGGGCCTATAAAAGCTGTGAGCAATGAAAATTAACATCATGTCACTGGGCCTTATAACCTGCTGTGACAGATAATAAGGCCCACAATAAAGAATACAAGTATTGAACACAATTTGGGCATACAAAATCTTCAGTGTTTTTCTCAGTGAGACCTACACATTCATGTGCACCCAACATTCACAAAATACACACAATTCTCTTCGCAGACGGAACATATCCGCGTCTCCTAGATGTATCCAGATCCTGAAGTTGATGGCCCATCCAATGCTCTTTCTGCATTACGAATTGTCAATATCTCGTTTGCTTCATTTCTTGCAAAAAGATTGCGGTTCAGAGTTTGAGCTTTATAGCTCACGAACTTCTATGAACTTGTGGGGTTTTTCAGTATTTATTTCCAGCTCTGTCACTTCGCGCCAATTCTAAGTTATTAAATGCTCGTATGCTCATTAGCGAAAGTTTCACGGTAGCCCCAAACTTCTTAATGTTTACACAATAACGCACATTTAATATAATAATAATAATAATAATAATAATAATAATAATAATAATAATAATAATGGCTTTATTTAACCTGGCAGAGTTAAGGCCGTAAGGCCTTCTCTTACACTCAACCAGGATTAAAACTTGCTTAGATAGTTGAACATAAAACTGGATCGGAATTAAGTAATTACATACTGATACAATTTCGGTACATAATGAGATCAAAAGAGATAGTTACATAAAAAGTTACCTCATAAAATAAAAATAAACATAGTGGAATACATATTAATGTTGTTAGAATCAAATACAAATCACATAAAAACAGAAGCCGATAATTCAATAAAAAAATGTACACAGTAAAAATAAAAATAAACACATTAATATACATATTAGTATTACATTACAATTAAGTAAAATTTACATAATTAAACCAGAAACCGACAATTGAATAAAATGTACACAAAAAAATAGAGTGATCATAAAAAAACAACATAGTGGGATACATATTGGCGTTAAGTGATAAATAAACACGATTTAGATAATAAAAATAAGAAACAAAAAAAAATACAGTGGAACACATTCCACTAAATATTTGCAACGCGTTATGTCTGGCAACTCATCATAAGATATTTTTCTAATTTACATTTAATTTACATACTAATAACACATAGTAAAATGATTAAATATCTGCTTACATTTCGCAAAATTGTATAATGAAAGCACAAATATAATCATATATGACTTTGTTGCCACCAATCAGCCACAAACAAGAACGAGAAACTAATTTCTTCATACCTCAGTCGAAGGCAAGAAGAATTAGGTTTTAAGATCTATTGCTCTCTTTTGCAAAAGTATATAACTAATGGCAAAACTAAGGAATGGGCCTTATAACATGCTGAACCTTATTACTCCTGGGTACCTTAATTACCTTCCATCCACTGAACAATATAGTGAGGAATAACTCTTCTCGGGTTCTCAGCCAGGTGAGTTGGAGATTAGCTTCCAAGCTTTCGACGGCTAGCTCTACCATCTTCTTCATCCCTGAAGAAGATGGCAGAGCTTCAGGGATGAAGAAGATGGTAGAGCTAGCCGTCGAAAGCTTGGAAGCTAATCTCCAACTCACCTGGCTGAGAACCCGAGAAGAGTTATTCTATATCAAACGCCGGGAAAGTCTCAAGTCATGCAATATAATGAGGATCACTTAAGAGTAGTTCCTAAAAGGCTAATTTCGCCGCCTCTTCAGTGTTGCCAACTAATACCAGATATCACCAAAGAGGGTAAAATCACAATGCTACGTACTGAAATAATAACAACAATAGTAATAATAATAATAATAATAATAATAATATAGTGTCAACAATAACACTGTCTTGTTTATTTATCACATCTCATCTTTATGTTGCAAGATGTTTCCTAAATGGTTCAATAATTTATTTATGAAATAGTATATTTTCCTCCTGGACTTCTCGCATATTATGTTGGTAATTAGGATTAGTATGATCTAATAATACAATTTATTTTGTCAGGCAACATTAAATTTATTGCTTTCGCTAAAGAGTTTACGATTCATGATACCTAACCTAAAAATGTATTTACTTACTTGCATTTTCATCAGTTTGCTTTTACTGTAAACTGAAATCATTGCTGCCAACATAACAGTTAGAAAATAATTGCCAGTTGTAGTAATTGTCAGTACCCGAAATTCGAAAAGAAGTTGGTAAAAGAAAATTCAACCTGAGAGCTAGAAAATCACTATAATCCACTAGCGTATTTAGTAATAGTGGAAAAATGGTTAGGTTTCAGTCTTAGGATATTAAGTAAGCTGACCCGGACTACAGATAGCAACACAACACAAACATCCCTGGACATAAGGTCAATTAGACGCAGGACAATCTCCTAGACAACATAGAATAACCACAACACAAGGGACACTCCAAGCCCAGTCAGTGCTATAATTTTTTTTTAATTGATGACATCGAGAATCGAATCTGGGCCGTCTCGTCAGAAAGAACGTGCGTTACAACTGATCCATAACGGCGAACAGCTTTTTTTTTTTAAATCATGCTGCAATAATAGGATTGTTGTGGATAGGAGCTTGTGGTTGTGAACGCTTTTACAGTTTTGAATAGACAGAATAACTAGAGCCTGGGAACGAACCTGCGACATTCATCATGCGCATACAGTTAGAAGTGTGGTTAGCGATAATGACCACTTCCCTCAAAAAGTCCATTAGTGACGCTTCTTTTATTGTTGTTGTGGGAATTTTCATTTCCACATGGAATCACCGTGTCGAACTGTACTGTGTGATCGGATCGGATCTGCATTTTTAACGCCATTACATGCTTATAAAGGCAGAAGCTGCGGGGGGGGGGGGGCGAGGATTGGATGGATGCGATATTCAACCAACTGACGACGAAAAGAGCCAAATCAAATACGTATATTAAAGAATTTAATAACTTTAGCAACATTACTAGAGTGTATCTGAAAGTAAAGCTCTAATGGGAAAAGGAATTTCATTACACCAGCACTCTCCATTTCACATTACCTTTCCCTCATTCTATGCAATGTCATCTCACGATGCATAGTGGCGTACGATTATTATTATTATTATTATTATTATTATTATTATTATTATTATTATTAGCACGTATGGGCGACTCCAAAAATGCATATAGAGTGTTAGTTGGGAGGTCGGAGGGAAAAAGACCTTTAGGGAGGCCGAGACGTAGGTGGGAAGATAATATTAAAATGGATTTGAGGGAGGTGGGATATGATGATAGAGAATGGATTAATCTTGCTCAGGATAGGAACCAATGGCGGGCTTATGTGAGGGCGGCAATGAACCTCCGGGTTCCGTAAAAGCCAGTAAGTAACAATTTTGTTATTCTAGGTTTAATTTGTAATTCAGTAAATATAAAATATTCTTTGTTTTTCTATGATAAATTATCTAGCTTTAATTACTCAGGTAATCTTTTCGTACTTTGATTTTTATTGTAATTGTAATTGTAAATTTAATACTAATTGTAATTTTAGTCTTCATATTATAGTTGGAATCTCCTGGTAGAGGGGCAGAGAAGGCCTTGCGGCCTTATTCTATCAGGTTAAATAAATAAAAATACTAATAAATACTAAATACTAATAACTAAGTAAGTAAGTATTATTATTATTATTATTATCTTACAAATGGCTTTCAGAGAGCGCGGAGGTTCATTGCCGCCCTCACATAAGCCCGCCATCGGTCTCTATCCTGAGCAATATTAATCCAGTCTCTAGCCTCATATTCCCTCAAATCCATTTTTAATAGTATCCTCCCATCTACGTCTCGGCCTCTCCAAAGGTCTTTTTCTCTCAGGTCTCTCAACTAGCACTCTATAAGGATTTCTGAATTCACCCATACGTGCTACATGCCCTTGCCATCGCAAAAAAAATCTGAATTTAATGTTCTTAAATATGTTAGGACAAAAGGAAGCTTTTAATAGAAAAAGGAGCATCGTCTGCGGACCTCTAGAGAAATAACTATGGAAGAGACTAGTGAAGTGCTTTGTGTGGAGTGTAGCATTGTATGGGGCAGAAACATGGACATTACGACGAGGTGAAGAGAAACGAATAGAAGCATTTGAAATGTTGATATGGAGAAGGATGGAACGTGTGACATGGACAGATGGGATAAGAAACGAAGCTGTGTTGGAAAGAGTGGGTGAAGAAAGAATGATGCTGAAACTAAACAGAAAGAGGAAATGGAATTGGCTGGGTCACTGGTTGAGAAGAGACTGCCTTTTAAGGATGTACGGGAAGGAATGGTGTTCGGGGCAAAGAGTTCGGGGCAGAAGAAGATATCAGATGATAGATGATATTACGATATATGAATCATATGAGGAGACAAAGAGAAAGGCAGATAATAGGAAAGACTGGAAAATGCTGGGTTTGCAGTCAAAGACCTGCCCTTGGACAGAACACTATGAATGAATGAATGAATTATGTTACGTGAAAAACACAATGCGTGCAGTTCTGCGTTGTATAACTTTGTCCATTCTCCTGTAACTTAACCCTCTTAGCCCCAAATATGTTCCTAAGTAGGCCTACCACATTCTCTAACAGCCTTAAATTCTGTTCATCCTTGTTCAGTGAGAGACCAAGTTTCGCAACTATACAGAACAACCGGTAATATAACTGTTTTATAAATTCTTTCTGTATTCTTTTGAAAGCTTCTCAACCGAATAATAAATACGGTATTTATTTCGCGTTTAATTTTCTCTCGAGTGTCAATTATATTATCAAAGGATAAATTTCCAATTTTTATATTTCCATTCGGTATCATGTTCTGGTCACGAGACATAATCATATACTTCGTCTTTTCGGGATTTACTTCCATACCTATCTCATACTTGCTTCAAGTAAAATTCCCGTATTTTCCCTAATCGTTTGTGGATTTTCTCCTAACATATTCACGTCATCCGCATAGACAAGCAGCTGATGTACCCTTGTCAGTTCCAAACCCGCTCTGTTTTCCTTGACTTTCCTAATGGCATATTCTAGAGCGAAGTTAAAAAGTAAACATGATAGTGCATGTAATATCTTTAAATCTTTTAAAATTCCCTGTTATGAGATTCAGAATATTGTGGTGGAAATTCTGAAGGCCTCTCTTCAAATTCTACACTATCACTTAAATGTTAACACATAGCCTACATTTTTGTTTAAATGAACAAAAGCAATAATTATTTTACTCATATCATATTTATTTATATTTTGATGCTTGTAATTCCAGATCCTAGTGGTCAACCTCACATGATGACGGATGATTTTCAATAAATCTTAGTATTAATAACCCATTTTACTGAGCATAGTTCATACTATGAACCTCTAAAATATTTAAGGTTCCTCCTGATTCTACCTGTGTCATGATTATTCTAAAACAAGTGGCGCGAATCCGATGCTGACAGGCGAGCCACCAGGTCCTATCCCTATACGAGTAGTTGATAAGCCAGGAGCACCAGGACCTTAAACCATATATCAGATTAGAGATCCAATCTGCCCAAGACTTCAACCTAGCCTATTGCGGATAATAATATACTTTGCATACTTCCACTCGGTAATGAGTTTTGGAATAATATTCTAGGGAAATTCCACAGATAGTAACAGTATATTCCTACTGCAAAAAAGAGTAATTAGAATAATAGTAGGTGCCAAATCTAAGAAATCGTGTAGGACTATTTAAAAAAAACTACAAATGATGCTCATGGCTTGTCAGTATATTTTTTCACTAATAATCTTCCTCGTATGTAATCGTGAAAACTTTGTAACTAATTCAACAGTTCATAGCATAAATACACCTCAAAAATGACTTTCACACTTTCATCGGCAAGTCTATCCTGCTATAAAATAGGAGTGCGTTATATGGCAGTAAAATTTTTAATAGCCTCCCTATCGGTATAAACACTGAAAATCAAAGCATAAGATTACTTAGGGCCAAATTAAAGACGTACCTATTTTCTCACGCCTTGTATTCTGGAGGTGAATTCATGACATTCAACAACGCTTCATGAAATGGTTACTAAAACCTTGTGTTGTACTAGTTAACTATATTGTAAACCTCTTCTGCATATATTTGAACTAGACTGGTGACTATAAATTAAGACTTTATAGTAGTATTAAGTTTTTTGACTTGTTCCATATTCTAGCTGTGAAGGAATGTACGAATACCACGGTATGTTAATAAATACAATACAATAGATGAAATTGGATTAACTGAAATTTGGCTTACAGTAGGGGAGAATTTCGAAGCAATTAGGCAATCAGCTGAAGCAAGATTCGAACTCAAGTCCTACAGCTGCAACAGAGTGTCAGTCTCGATAGGAACCTTCCACTATGGCTGTGGCTTGGGTACGAAATAAGAATATAAATACACGTTGAGTGTGTATGAAGCTCTTTTAAAACGCACAGTTCGTAAATATTTTCAGGCCAGAGAGGCAAAAAAAGATGGGGCCCCTACTACCAGGAGCTCCCCTGTGCTGTGACGAATTCATTACGGTTTAATCAATGTAGTCTGCTTCAATCCCCTTCCAACACGGGAATCATATTATTTTATTTACCGGTACCGCACTTTCAACCATGAAGCACAACTTTTAACTTAATTTGTCTTTTATTTAAGGTGGGGACATGGGAAGTCTTTGAAGTCGCAACTTTTATCTTTTATGTCGTCCAAAGTTGTACCACAGTTCAATATATAGTCACGAAGCTTAATACATAGTAAATATGCATCCATAGATAGTTGCTAACCACTAGGATCGCTAACATCGCCTCATTACAGATAGTGCGAAATAGTACTGGCACAGTCTATTGTTCCTAACACCCTCACAACTCAAGCTTCACGAAAGTATATACTAGACTGTGGTTGTACTAAGCAACACACGCATGTATTGTAACAAGCACAATAGCGTGTTATATATTAGTTAAAAATATTTCTCGAAATAAATTATAACCTTTGCCAATAATCGTTCATTAGAGTGGCTGAAGAAAAAATGATGCTGAAAAACTGATCAGGAAAAGGAATTGGTTGGGTAACTGGCCGAGAAGAATCTGCCCACTGAAGGATACAGAAAAAGATATCAGATGATAGACGACATTAAGATATATGGATCATATGAGGGGATAAAGAGGAAGGCAGAAAATAGGGAAGATTGAAGAAAGCTGGGTTTGCAGTGAAAGATCTGCCCTTGAGCAGAACACTATGAATGAATGAAGTGAATGAACAGTTGTTTAGTCAACTGTCCGAAGACAGGTTTGAATCTCACAAGTGACATCAATAAAGCATAATGCAGGAGGCAACTAAGCTAGGAGATAATGGGTTAGGATGACCAGTCACTTTCCCCCTCCGTTGCATACATCGCTGAATAGTAACATACTACACTAATCGGACTTCAGATGCATAAACTTACACAAATTATTGTTGTTGGTCAACTATCTGAAGACAGGTTTGAACCTCATAAATGACACCAATAAGATATCACTCACGAGACAACTAGCCCAGGAGATAAAGCGTAGGGTGGTCAGTGTCTTTCCCCCTCTATTGCATACATCGCTGACGAGTATTACATTACACTAATCACAGTTCAGAAATATGTGTAAGTTATGTATATCTAGATTTTTATTTTATTTTAGTACGTTATTTTACGACGCTTTATCAACATCTTAGGTTATTTAGCGTCTGAATGAGATGAAGATGATAATGCCGGTGAAATGAGTCCAGGGTCCAGCACCGAACGTTACCCAGCATTTGCTCATATTGGGTTGAGGGAAAACCCCGGAAAAAACCTCTTGCCTCGACCGGGAATCGAACCCGGGCCACCTGGTTTCGTGGCCAGACGCGCTAACCGTTACTCCACAGGTGTGAACTGTATATCTATAAAATTAATATTAAAAAGTTATTTCAATGATTCGCATGGACTGCACGTACGTTTGCAACAAACTCCCAGTGAATCACCCTTTCAAAATTACACCAAACACGTAACATCACTTTAGGGCCGAATCGATTTTATTTAACGGCGATTTTGGTAGGCTCACGGGGAACAAGAAGCTATTTTGAGGTGTCAGAGTTGCGATAATACACACATATTTCATGACATGTGACAATTATCCTCATAAATCTACCACCCCTGGGATTAACGATAAGCAGACAACAGATATTCACTCTGCGTTGAGCCAGTTCAGGTGTCAATTTATGATGTACAGATCTACAAATTGTGTATGATTTTCTAAGCGTCGTAATGTGTTGATGTATTGTATCTTTTGAAGCACCAAGTTCTTCTGAAAACCTATGAGCACTTTTTTTGTGAATTTTCTTCCAAAATTCTGCGTCTATTCTGAATATTCCATACCTTACGTCTTCCAGGATTTTGTAAATATTTAATATCTGCTTCTCGATTATTGAAACGTTAGACCCATCGTTGTGTTATACTCTCACTAATGACACCTTCAGCCTCGAGTTCACATACCCTTCGAGCCGTGGTAGCAACTTTATAATCTTGTTTCCAGTAATTCTTTAGGGCACCGGTCGTCAGCATGCGCTGAACTGGGTAAAGAGTAAGGAGTGTCACGGAATATGCACCGTCGTGCAGAAAGGAGAGAGAGAGCATACCCGCCAGCAGTCACGGATTGCACGATAGTGCAGTGTCTTATCCGCGGATAAGAGACGCTAGTCCGAGAGTGCACTGTGTTGATGACCGCTGCTTTAGGACTCTAATCCGAAACCTTATCACCTCCATTTTACATTCTTTGTATTAAAAACTGACGATTGTTACATGTTCACAATACGTAATATTAAGCATTATGTCCTGTAAATTGCATTGCCCAACTAGAGAAAGTCATTAAAATCTTAGAAAATATGAAACTTAAAAAAAACCGACATTACTTACGAGAGAACTTAATATGAAACTATTTGAAGACGATAACGGTTGAGAAGCATTGTCATCCAGTCTGCGCTCAAAAAAGCTGAAAGCTAGAATTTATACAATAGTTGTATTACCGGTTGTTCTGTATGGTTGTGAAACTTGGAATCTCATTTTCAGAGAGGAACAGAGGTTAAGAGTGTTTGAGAATAAGGTGCTTAGGAAAATATTTGGGGCTAAGAGGGATGAAGTTACAGGA
Organism: Periplaneta americana; assembly: GCF_040183065.1. Classification (NCBI taxonomy): domain Eukaryota; kingdom Metazoa; phylum Arthropoda; class Insecta; order Blattodea; family Blattidae; genus Periplaneta; species Periplaneta americana. Next base: position 135,702,209 of record NC_091125.1, read on the forward strand.
GAATGGAAAAAGTTACATAACGCAGAACTGCACGCATTGTATTCTTCACCTGACATAATTAAGAATATTAAATCCAAATTATTCTAGGAATAATAAACAATACATTAAAAGCTAAATTGGTACAAAAATCTACAAGAATAAAAATATATAATACACTAGCATTACCCTCCCTTTTATACGGAAGCGAGATTTGGACATTAAAGAAAAAAGACATGAACAGAATCAAAGCAACGGAAATGAAAATTTTCAGGAGGACAGCAGGATATACTCTTTTAGACCGAAAAAGGAATGAAGAAATTTTAGAACAATTAGAAGTAGAGTCAGTAGAAGAAAAAATCAGCAAATACAAATTAAATTGGCTAGATCATGTAAGAAGAATGGAAAATTCAAGAATCCCAAAGATTATGATGCAGTATAAACCTAGAGGACATCGTCGACCAGGAAGATCTTTTAGAAGATTGCTAGATGGGGCCGAAACAGGTCTACAGAGGCCTAATTTGTGAAGGATGATGATGATAATGATGATGAAATCCAGAAGTTTGAGACGGGCAGGGCATACAGCATATGGGCGAATTCAGAGTGATAGTTGGGAGGCCGGAAGTAAGGAAGACCTTTGGGGAGGCCGACACATAGGTGGGAAGATAATATTAAAATGGATTTGAGGGAGGTGAGATATGATGGTAGGGACTGGATTAATCTTGCTCAGGACAGAGACCGACGGCGGGCTTATGTGAGGGCGGCAATGAACCACCGGGTTCTCTAAAAACATCCAATTGCGTAGCGGAATCCGAAGGAATGGTTTCTGCAGAGTTATTGCGTACATCCCTCAATGAACTAATATCTTTTACATTTACATATAAATTAATGACCCAATGGAAACTGGAAGCGTTGTCCTGAGTTGTGGCACGTTCTGTTGCAGAGCGATGAACCGCCTACTGTTTCTAGTCTGCCTGCTTGCCCCCGGGCTAGCGCAGGGTGAGATAAAGTCGGGAGGGTGGCGACCCATAGCGCCCCAGGGCGAGTCGGAGGGCCGATACATCGAGCAAGATGGCGGTCACTTGTCAGTGTCGTACCACACACTGCTAGCCGGCGCTGGAGGAGGCGGCGGTCTCGGGGCGCAGTCCCTAGCGCCCTTGCCATTGCAGCACTACCAGAGTGGAGGCGCCAGCCTGTTGCAGGACGGGGGCGGCCACGACCAGTGTGCTCTGTACAAAGTCGCCTTCGTGCAAGACCTCTACTTCCAGGTACGGCATCAACATTTCATCACTTTCAGCGCATATATGAAGTTCCTAATTTTATTTGTTTTTTGTGTATATACAGTAGAACTTGGTTATAGCGACCTCGTTTTGTGCGACACCTCGCCTATAACGTCAAATATTCTGTGGTCCCAACTAATTCCCCATAAGACATATGCTTTCCTATCTTGCTTAATACGACAAACGCTTATGCGGCAACCTCGCATATAACGTCATTTTCAACCTCAGTTTGGAATAAGATTTTCTAAGAACCAAAGCATTTTAAGAAATAATTTGTTGAAATCTGACTCTGACAAATTCTTTACAGTCCCCTTCTGTCATAGACCTCTGGAGTGCAGGCAGATTCCCCACCCCAATGTAACCTGCCCGAATTCATGCCGTATTAGGTCAGTTTCTACAGGAAGTTTTCACTTAGTGCATGCATTTTAACGCAGTATGGCCATTAAAAGAAGTGAGTGACGATTTAGAAGTCATTATAATTATGAACATGTTCTATGAAGCTAGGGAAGGGAGCAGTGAAATTGCAACTGAAATTATGAACATAGAAATTAATTTAGCCCTAGAAAGTGTGTAGTGGGCAAGTAGAAGACAACAGAGTAAGTGACTGATTACTTCACTTCTAAGTAAAGTAGTTTGGTGAGTACTGAACAAGCTGTTTTAATACAGAATACTGTATTTATAATTGTAGGCCTACGTGTATTTTATTATGTTCATTGTAGGCTTAAAAGTCAATACATAAATCTAAAATAAGTCTTATTGAGTTTGTTATTTTTCATTTTCCAACTCACTAGATTGATAATGTGAATCTCGGTTACTACGACATTCGTTTATAACAACATAATGTTTAAGGTCCCTTGGATGTCGTTATAACCAGGTTCTACTGTAATTTATTTGTTTGTTATTGAACATAACAGGCAATTACAATGTTCAAGACTGACAAAGTAATTTATAAACATAAACAAGAAAAAGGAAACAAACATGGGCTACTCTTCTTAAAAACCGAAAAAAAAAAACAGAAAAAAAGGGAAAGAAAAAAAAAAAAAGAGAAATTGAAAATAGGGTGTGAAAGTAGTTTCAAACTAACTAACAAAAATATTCTGTAAAATATGATGACTAGGGCTAGGATTTTGATGACCTATAGATCATGAAAAAATGTCCTAAAACAATGCATTTATGACCTAGAAATCTTTAAAAAATGCCGTTAAAAATGCACTAAAAATTGAACTTACATAATTGGCTTAGTAGGAAAAGAGGTTATGTGCTACTTAATATTTAGACTAGCACTAATTAAATTAAATTTTACATAATTTTTTCTAAGTAGTACACTTTAATTAATTATTTTACTTGATGTAGTTTATATGTATGATCGTCCACCTCTGCTTCGGCATGTGGACGTGAGGTCAGCAGTCAGCTGGTCGGTCTTGGCCCTTCATGGGCTGTAACGTCATGGATTTACTTTACTTTTAGTTTCCATGTAGTCTACCACAAGGCCACTCTTATTCGGAATTAGCAGGTATAGAGGAGTTTATATTGAAGGGGTGGTTGGACTGATCCATTACATGGGGTGTACTACCAGCGTATTCCGAATCTCACCGGTCCGGTGGCATCAATGACGTCACGTTGCAGCGAAATAAGGAACAAAACTGCTGGAAGGATCGATGCTGTCATGGCGACTGTACAAGTTGTTGTCTGTGCTACGCTAGCAAAATTTTGCGAAATTTTCGTACTCCCGTCTCGTTCAAAGAAAAGATAGCATAAACAATTTATTTCTTGAACCAGTAGTAAAAACTTGTCCGTTGACATGTTCGCTCATAAGCCATTAACATATTGTTTTTACGTTGTACTCATTACAAACAATTCAGCAGAACTAAAGCAGAACACACCGCCATGACACAACAGTGCACGATGTTATTCGTCTGCTAATTCCCGCCCTATACAAGAACCAATCAGATTCACTGATGGCGGCTGATGGAGACTGCCACCATCTCTGCAAGTTGATGGCACCGGTGCGACACCGGTGGAGCATCAATGACGTCATCGGTGGAATTCGGAACGCCGTGATGCCATCGGATGGCTCACCGGTGAGATTCGGAATACGCTCTACGTTAAAATGACAATATTTGTGTAGAAAAACGATTAAAATATTATACAAAATAATGGGTATTAATGGACAAAATATGTAAAGAAAATATCAAAGGAAATAAACATTATTTTACATTAATAATGGGGATTTATGGCCAAAATTAAATGAAAATGCCAAAAAAATAAATAAAAGAAAAGATGCTCTTATGAGTTGAAAGAAGCAAAAAATGCAAAAAAAAAAAAATACCCTAACAAATATGTCTCAAAACACTCAGTTTATCACATAACATATAAATACTAAATCAGCTATGTTTCTGGCTTACTATAAAAAAGATGCAATTTCATCAAAATCCTAGCCCCGATGATGACAAATATTTCTGTATTTAGAGAAATTCATATTGAAAATATCAACATTCGGATGAGGATGTAATTTATTGTAGAACTGTCGTCGTAGTCGTCTTCCTAACAAGTATTAGGCCGAGTGGCCTGTTACGGTCTCAAACTAGAATTTTCAGTCCATCTCTTCTTCGGACGACCCAGATATCTTTTGCTATGCTGATGGTAATGAAACAGTGCTTTTGGAATTCTGCATCGATCCATTCGTTCGAGATGACCCTTCCACTGAAGTTGACATTTGCTGATGAACTGCATAATGGGTTCTATTTGAAGTTCTTGCATTATGCCCTCATTTTTTTTATGATCCCAGCGAGTATATCCAGCTGTGGCTCTCATGAACCTCATTTCACTTGTTGTTATTCTACTGACATCTTTAGTCTTCACAGTCCACGCTTCACTTCCATTTGTATAATTGTAACATTTGGAAAACTGGAGAATTTTTGTGCGATTCAGTATTTGCCCTTGGTATGAAAAATAAATTTAGAAATTTTGTATTAAGCTTAGGTGCATATAATGTTATATATTAAAATAAACGAACACAGTCCAAATTATTGTTAATAATTTTATAAAGAAAGTTTAAAGATTGACAATTTCGTCTAATTTGCAAACTAGTAAAATGGAAATGTTGAAGCATTGTGGCATAACTCTCATAAGTTGGATAATTATTATATAGTCTGTAATATAACCATTTTAGAAATTCATTTTGAATTTTTTCTAGTAACAGAATATATCTGTTAGTAACTGGGTTCCAGATAACCGCAGCACACTCTAATTTACATCGAACAATGGAATTATATAAAATTATTATAGTTTGACTTTAAATTTACAAGAATTTCTCATAACAAAACCTCAATTTTCATAGAACAAATTTATAATATTATTAATATGACTATGAAATGTAAAATTACTGCTAAATAATACCTAAATCTTTATGTTAATTTTCTGCTGGTAAAACTTTTGCCTCCATTTTATACGAAAAGTTTTTCACTAACATTGTGCCATACGCTTGAATCTGATTTATAACATCATTGTAAAAGAAACAAGTTCACATAAACGTAGGTCATATTTTAAAAATTGAGCGAATTGCACCTTTCTGAATGTTAAACATAAACAAGGAAATCATTAAGGTTTAAGCATTTAAATTATTTATGAAAATGATACTGAGTGTATTATAAATTCATAAAGAACATTCATATTGTTACTGACCTGAAAAATCTGTATTAAATCCGGTTTTGAAAGACCTCATACCTTCTGCAGCAATACATGAACTCGCTCGAGTGTGAACTGTGCACGCCGCATTCCCTAACTTCCGTTGTGGATGCTAGGTAGATAAGTTGCACCGGTGGTGTTGCGTTATCTCTAACCCTGACCTGAAGTCACGAGTCTCGTGGCGCTGCTATCAGCTGTACCCCATATTGATCATCTGTATGGGCTTTGAAGGCAACAACGTTAATCAATTTCACTATACTGCCATCTTAAGGGTGACCACACGTCGCGATTAATCAGGATTGTCCCGTTTCTGAGCCTTGAAAAACTTTTCCCGGCTTTTTTTTTTCAATAAATAGGTTTTTGTCCCGATTTTTGGCGTAAATTTTCAAATTAAAAACTTTTTACAAGTGTGTCGATAAATTTTACTGTTGACATGGAATATATTTCTCTATTATATGGATTGTATCTATTAATGATAGCAAATTTTAGGTTGGTACAATCTATTTTGTATATCGATAGAACGATACTATTCGAGTTTTGTTTACCGTTTTTTGTACAGTTGCAAATTCAGCTAGGGTTTTAATCATTTTAATGCATCTTTATAGTGAACACTAGAAGTGTGTTTTACTCCTTATAACAATGCTTAAGAGACAATGTAAATTTACAGAAGAGATTGAAAAGAAATTTCCTCGTTTTAGAGCTACGGCAAATAACTATTCAGCTGAATATAACTGCAATGATTTTTATTCATATTTGCTTACAAAACCTGAGTTGCTAAATGTAATAGCAACTTCTGCTAAGTGTGATTGGAGTAAAGAAAGTAAATAAATTCTTCAGAAGTCTAATTTCTGATTTGAGCTAAATATTAATGAATTTTGAAGTGCATTTAATTTCTTCTTATTGCTATAATACTATTTTTAACAAGTATTATTTCAAATTATTAACATTGTTCCTTCTTTAATGTCATTTACGTTTCATTTTGGTATGTGTATCCGTCTTATGATTAAATTTAAATAAAACAAATACTGGATTTTATAAAAACATGGTGACCCACTTTTTCCCTAAAGAAAGTAATTGAAGTTCCACTTTCACTCAAAGGAATTATGGTCACTCTAGCCATCTACCGACTACAGAAGAAGTCACATTATAACTCTCATTTGAATTGCCTGGAGCAACTGTATTTACACGTGTTAACCACACGATACCTCCATTCTGGTTGGATGATCGTCCACCTCTGCTTCGGTATATGGACGTGAGGCCAGCAGCCGGCTGGTCGGTCATGGTCCTTCATGACTTGTCGTGCCTCGTATTATTATTATTATTATTATTATTATTATTATTATTATTATTATTATTATAATCATCGTCATCACATCTTACCGTTTTTAATATGGGGATGGCCGATCTGTTATATATGTGATCAGGGGCTGTACTCACACAGTTCCAGACGTCCAGACAAAGTGGAGTTCATTATGATGAGTGTTACGAAAGAAAGAACTATTCGAAATAGGACATTATGTACGTATGAACTTTTTTCTTCACAATGATGTCATCAATTAGATCCTGGATTATGGCACTATCTGTGTGAATTACCCTATATGTGACATAACCAAATGGCAAGCTCGAACATCTTCAGTGAAGAAATTATGGAATTATATCATCATCATCATCATCATCATCATCATCATACAAACATGGATTAAGCCCAACAGACTTGTTCCGTTCTGATGTAAGATAAAGCTGTACAATTCAAAGTTTCCTAGGTCTATCTTCTTAGCCTATTAAGATAGTTTTTTTTTTTTGTGAAATACGGGAGATGATGGTATTATAGCGAGAGAAAAAAAATTAATTCCGAGAAAGGCAACACTTCCACTACGTTTGTTCATTATAAATACCCATTAATCATGCCTGAATTTGAAGACGGACCTCCGCCATTCGACTCACGGTACGCCAATACTATAATAATAATACTTACTTACAAATGGCTTTTAAGGAACCCGAAGGTTCATTGCCGTCCTCACATAAGCCCGCCATCGGTCCCTATCCTGTGCAAGATTAATACAGTCCCTATCATCACATCCCACCTCCCTCAAATCCATTTTAATATTATCCTCCCATCTACGTCTCGGCCTCTCCAAATGTCTTTTTCCCTCCGATCTCCCAACTAACACTCTATATGCATTTCTGGATTCGCCCATACGTGCTACATGCCCTGCCCATCGCAAACGTCTGGATTTAATGTTCCTAATTGTGTCAGGTGAAGAATACAATGCGTGCAGTTCTGCGTTGTGTAACTTTCTCCATTCTCCTGTAACTTCATCCCTTTTAGCCCCAAGTATTTTCCTAAGCACCTTATTCTCAAACAGCCTTAACCTATGTTCTTCTCTCAGAGTGAGAGTCCAAGTTTCACAACCATACAGAACAACCGGTAATATAACTGTTTTATAAATTCTAACTTTCAGATTTTTTGACAGCAGACTAGATGATAAAAGCTTCTCAACCGAATAATAACACGCAATTCCCACATTTATTCTGTGTTTAATTTCCTCCCGAATGTCATTTATATTTGTTACTGTTGCTCCAAGATATTTGAATTTTTCCACCCCTTCGAAGGATAAATCTCCAATTTTTATAGTTCCATTTCGTACAATATTCTGGTCACGAGACATAATCATATACTTTGTCTTTTCGGGATTTACTTCCAAATCGATCGCTTTACTTGCTTCAAGTAAAATTTCCGTGTTTTCCCTAATCGTTTGTGGATTTTCTCCTAACATATTCACGTCATCCGCATAGACAAGAAGCTGATGTAACCCGTTCAATTCCAAACCCTGCCTGTTATCCTGAACTTTCCTAATGGCATATTCTAAAGCGAAGTTAAAAAATAAAGGTGATAGTGCATCTCCCTGCTATAGCCCTTAGTGAATTGGAAGAGCATCAGATAGAAACTGACCTATACGAACTCTGCTGTATGTTTCACTGAGACACATTTTAATTAATCGAACTAGTTTCTTGGGAATATCAAAGTCAATAAGAATATCATATACTACTTCCCTCTTAACCAAGTCATATGCCTTTTTGAAATCTATGAATAACTGATGTACTGTACCCTTATACTCCCATTTTTTCTCCATTATCTGTCGAATACAAAAAATCTGATCAATAGTCGATCTATTACGCCTAAAACCACACTGATGATCCCCAATAATTTCATCTACGTACGGAGTTAATCTTCTCAAAAGAATATTGGACAAAATTTTGTACGACGTCAACAAAAGTGATATTCCTCGAAAGGTTTTCCCCTTCTTAAAAACAGGTACAATTATGGACTCCTTCCATTGTTCTGGTACAATTTCCTTTTCCCAAATAATAATAATAATAATAATAATAATAATAATAATAATAATAATAATAATGAGGGAAATGCCTATGTCTTTATGTATTGATGATATTATGTGAAGGGGGGATAGTGATATATAGTGACAATGATAAAAGTAGTAGTTTTTGATAAATTGTGTACGATAAATGTCCGGTTTGTTTGCTGGAATATTCTTTCGGTATGCAAGACGTAAACTACATAAATTGCCAAAAATATATACACAGTGCTTATCGGTCTAGCATGGAAGAGGTTCGAATCCTGCTCAGAACACAGGTTTCTAATCGTTATTAAGAGCTCTGTGACAACACGGGATTCAAACCGGATATAGATTTTATTCTGAAGTCGCTTTGGGATGAACGGCCATGAAACAAGTCCCAGTGAGTGCAGTGGGTCGGTGTCAAAAATTATGGTTTATTTAACGACGCTCGCAACTGCGTTATATCAGCGTCGCCAGTGTGCCGGAATTTTTGTCCCGCAGGAGTTCCTTTACATGCCAGTAAATATACTGACATGAGCCTGTCGCATTTAAACACACTTAAATGCCACCGACGTCGGCCGGTATCGAACCCGCAACCTCGAGGATAGAAGGCCAGCGCTATACCAACTGCGCTACCGAGGGCGACGGTCGGTGTCAATCAGATGGGATTTTAAAATACTGTCTTCTGGACACGAGTAATGATCTATCGAATGAAGAGACTGTAGAATGCATCGAAACAAGGTTGGAAATCCACTCGAAGGAATAATGGCCAGGCGGGAGGGCTACTAATGGAGGCAAATGAAGTTATACAGCCTGCTTTTAGCGTGCGACTCTGCATTCAAAATTGCTCAACTACTCCGGAGCTGAAGGAGGGGCCAGCTGGGGATAGCAACACTACCCAGCCTCCCAAGACAGCGACATGTTAGACCCCTTCTCTACTACAAACTTCATGTTATGAGAGAACAAAGTAAGCTCGTTGGCACGCTGGGCTGCAAAGTTCGTGATAAAAGTGTTGAGTTTCGAGACATTCGCAGTGCCAATAATGAAAATGTATTATGTATGCAAAAGGAATTCTTTGAAGTACAATCGATTATTTAACTATGCTTTCTAGGAAAAAAACAAAGAATGTTCACACCTACAAATAACGAGGTACCTTAAATAACTAGCCTAAATATGCAAACAAAAGGAGACAGACAGACAGACAGACAGACAGACAGATAGATAGATAGCCACCGTCATAGCTCAGTCGGCTAAGGCGCTTGCCTGCCGAATCCGGAGTTGCACTCGGGCGCGGGTTCGATTGCCGCTTGGGCTGATTATATGGTTGGGTTTTTTCCAAGGTTTTCCCCAACTGTAAGGCAAATGTCGGGTAATCTATGGCGAATCCTCGGTCTCATTTCGCCAAATATCATCTCGCTATCACCAATCTCATCGGCGCCAAATAACCTCGTAGTTGATACAATGTCGTTAAGTAACCAAGTAAAATAAAAAAATGAAACAGATGGATGGATAGATAGATAGATAGATAGATAGATAGATAGATAGATAGATAGATAGATAGATAGATAGATAGATAGATAGATAGATAGATAGATAGATAGATAGATAGATAGATAGATAGATAGATAGATAAAGTATAAGCACAGTCTAGTATATACAATCACGAAGCTTGAGTTGTGAGGGTGCTAGGAACAATTGACTGTGCCGGTACTGTTTCACATTGTCTGTAATGAGGCGATATTAGTGACCCTAGTGGTTAGCAACTATCTATGGATGCGTATTCCGCAGGAATCGGCCCCTGAGCACGAGTTCTACTCTTTCAGGGGCGAGCTAAAGTTTTTCTTTATATATTATATTTTGTTACAATTATTAGCAAAATAATAAATAAATAAATAAATAAATAAATAAATAAGTAAATAAATAAATAAATAAATAAATAAATAAATAAATAAATATTTGCTACGTATTGAGCTTCGTGACTTTATATACTAGACTGTGGTATATGATGCGACGCATCTGGTTTTTCTTCATTAACGACAAGTAAGAAGGTTATTCAAGTATGAGCAGAACTGAACATTTTAAACAACTTTTCAAACGAAGTTTTTCCGACTTACATTTTGTATTGACAACCAAATTTTTGTAATTAATTTTTACTTTAAAGTACTAGCAAATAATCCGCTTATAAACATTCGAATGGGATTTCGATTTGGTGTCATTGAAGGTTTCTCCGTTACTACCCCTCAACCAGTAGTTGTTTCAAAGGTCTTTCTTAAAATTCACATACTGAAAAGTTGAACTGAGTTTCAAGCAACAAATGCTGACGTCTGTAAGTTCCGCTGGCTAAGGATGAAGGTGAAGACGACACGCTGAGGTGCGTTTGATGTAATTCTGCACATTACGTAGAGACGAGCAGCAGATGAAAGTGGTATACATCATACAATTCGGACTTGCTGCTGCTGTTGCCTCGGTCCTCACTTTCCCTGCCCGGAGATCCACAGGAGAAAGCGACGCCAGCGCCCCAGTTCAACGGCCACCCGATCCGCGCCCACCCCATTTAACGACCGCATCTTAAGCTGTAAAGAAACTCTTCCAATGTGGAAAGCGCCGTGTTGTATTGAGATCCGAATATCAGAATACAATTCTTTATTTAGTATCAATTTTCAACTGCAGAGACTGTTCGTAGACGATCAGAAGAGAATAAATTTTATTTTTAATTACATAGATTTATTCGTTCCATAATATTCTTACATTTGCTTTACAGCATAGAATAAAGAACATGTCCAATTCTTACGTTTAAATATAAATGCAATACATATTGTTGTTTATTGTTAATAAAATAACATTGACAGAAATACAATCTTAGTTCTTCCCTCAAGGAGTAAAAAACTCGTGCTCAGGGAGATATCTAAACACAAAGATAATTTTTTGACACAAAGTGGGTCAAGAAAAAAAATTACAGGAATAAATTAAATTTAAAAATACAATTTCAATTTTAACAATTTAAGTCATACAAATACATACATATATATATATATATATATATATATATATATATATATATATATATATATATTAAAACAATATATATTCTTTAAAAAATAAATTCCTAACGCTATTTTTGAAATTTCTGATATTGAAATTTTCCAAATTTGGGTATTTATCAATTATTTTATTGTATAACTTTGGACCAAAGTAGGTACCATGGCTCAGAGCTGTGCTTGTGAAACACTTTGGTTCCTCTAGTCGTATAAAATCGGATCTTTTAGTTCCATATTTATGATGATACAATTTGAATTTATTACGGTTTTTATGTATGAAGATTAATAATGCAATATAATAAATCTGTTTAATTTTCAAAACATTAAAATCAGTAAACAAAAGCTCAGATAAGTAATCAATTGGTTTATTAAGGCATATTTTAATAATTCTTTTCTGAATAAGTATTAGTGGAGTGAGATTAGAATTACAAGCATTTCCCCACCCTAAAATTCCATACTGGAGAATGGATTGAAATAAAGCTAAATAAATGAGATGTAGAATATTAATTGGTAAATATAACCGAAGTATAACAAAGATATAAATTGTTTTACGTAATCTATTGCATAAATATGTAATAAATGTTTGTTCCATCGTAAGTGTTGGTCGATTGTAATGCCTAAATACTTAACTTCTGAGGATTCGGTTAATATGGGACATTCACAATTTTGAGAAGAACAATCAGAATGATGAATTTTGAGCCTAAAGGAAGATTGAGGAGATTGAAGGCCACTGAACCTTAGTGAAAATGGAACAACAGTTGTTTTGGATGTGTTTAAGGAAAGAGCAAATGCAAATATGAAATATTGTTAAAAATAACAATAATATTTTATACAATGTAATATGTTTACCATTTAATAGTATTAAAATATTTACACAGTACTGTGAATTGTCAAGAATTCATCTACAGAATAGAAAGTGTGAGATATTAAGTAATTTTTTAGTTTTACCTTAAATAATCCAGGGTTTTGGCTATGATTCTTAATTCTTCAGGAAGACTATTCAACATTCTTATCGCCATGTAACGTACTCCCCTTTGATAGCATGATAAATTTGATGATTGCGTATGAAAATCATTCTTTCTGCGGGTATTTATACTATGTATGGCTGAATTAGTTGGAACATTTTCTTTATTAGATAAGAGGAAATTTATTATAGAGTGTATGTATTGATTTGTTAAGGTTAGAATCTCTATTTTTTTTTTTAAATAATCTACATGATTCTCTAGCCTTTGCTCCAACTATTATTCTAATGGCTCTTTTTTCTAATAAGAATATATTTTTACTATCTGCAGATTTCCCCAAAATATTATTCCGTAGGACATAATGAAACGAAAATAAGCAAAATATATTGTCTTTAAGATACTGCTGTTTAGAAATTGTTGTAATGACCTAATTGCGAAGCATGCTGAGCTAAGTTTGGGGGTTATTTCTTTAATGTCCCTTTTAAACTACAGAAGCTACATAGCGAGGATCGTATTATATTTGCGATTACATAGAATAAACCGTAAGTTATGTCAGTGATTTCAGGGGATTATTCTTCGAGATATTTTAAGTAAAAAAAAGTGTAATACAATTTAGCTCCTTTTTTGCTTCGTTTTCGAGATAAAAATTGTTTTATAAGAAACATTTCATAGCTTCTCTTGATAAATCCATTGAGTTAACTCACGATATGCTGAGTCAAGTTAAGAGGGCAGTGTATTGTGATAATAAATAATTGAAAAATTTTACTTTTGTCCTTTGAATGTGTAGGAATTTGATGCGAACAAATGTAACTCCTCGTTCTGAAAATGAATTTTAAGATGTTAAATTTGTTCGAATCAAATTTCTACATATTTAAAAGCCAAAACTAAAATCTTTTCATCGTAATACACTGCTCTATTAAATTTATTGAGCATATTGGGAATTGAATCAATGGCTTGCAAACAGACTATGAAATGTTTCTTATATAGAACAATTTTTATCTCGTAAAGGAAGCAAAAATGAGCAAAATTGTACTAAACTTTTTTGCTTGAAATATCTCAACGAATAACCCCTGAAATAAATAGCATTACTTACGATTCACCCTGTATAGAATATCTACTTAATAAATGCCATATTTAAAACAGACAGTATTTTGAGCGACGACATGATTTTTATTTTATTTTAGTAGGTTATTTTACTACGCTTTATCAACATCTAGGTTATTTAGCGTCTGACTGAGATGAAGGTGATAATGCCGGTGAAATGAATCCGGGGTCCAACACCGAAAGTTACCCAGCATTTGCCCATGTTGGGTTGAGGGAAAACCCCGGAAAAAACCTCAACCAGGTAACTTGCCCCGACCGGGAATCGAACCCGGGCCATCTGGCGACGACATGATGCCATATAGTTAAATGTTTACTTTGTGTGCGTTTAAAACTACAGAACCTAATGTTTAGAATTTAGATGATGAAATTATAACTAAATTTGCAAATTTTCATTCAGCGTTCGTTCTCAGGTATAGAGGTTTCAGAGACGATATTAGGCCTATATGATATGATATTTGCAATTTCTCATTTAACGTCATTTTTGAATGACAGGATCTATTCACAGACATTGAGATGATAATTGAAGGATTCAGAGCCATAGTGGTCCAAGAGCCATTTATTAAAACCGGAGAAAGCAAAGGTTAAAGTTAAGTGAATACCATAGGCTAATTTAATGAAGATTGATATGTAATTTAGTGTGAATATGTATATTTTATATTACTTGCTATATGTTTCCATTGAATTATGGTGAGAACTTCATTTTAACTCTTGTTTTCTACGGTTTTGGTAAGTGGCGCTTGGCCCACTATGGTTCTGAACCCTTCAATTTTAATCGAAGTTCAGTTCTTAATTTAACGTCTAATTTCACCTACATAGTGTATTCACAGATGATTATCGTAATTGTAATTTCTCATTTAACCTCAATTTTGAACTACAGGGTCTATTCAAAGACGTTAAGATGACAATTTTAATCGCAAAAATTTATTTAATGGAATATTGAGAATACACGCGGAGGTCTGGAAGAAAGTCCACAATAAGTATTCATAGTTTGTCAGACGAAGTTGGTACTTCAAAAGATACCATACATCGCCAGATTTTGCCGCTTAGAGAAACATACAAAAGCTGTAGGTCTGTATCTCATGAATTGACACCCGAACAGGCTCAACGCTAAGTGGATATCTGTCGTCAGCTTATGGCTAATCCTATAGATAACAGATTTATCAAGCGAATTGTCACACGTGATGAAAAATTGGTATAATATAGCAACCCTGAAATCTCGGTCCTAGTCATCCTGCCGAAATCGTTGTTAAACAAAATCTGTTCGGCCCCAAAGTAATGTTATGTCTGGTGGAATTTTGAAGGTGTGATTCACTGGCACATTTTTCAAACGGATATACAGTCTTGGAGAAAAGTTTTGTCGACAGATATTAAGTCCCAGAAAGGAGGCAGTGCGCATGATCAAAGAACGTGCGACCTGGTTCACAAGAGGAATAGTTGAGGTAATAATAGTACATTATGCAACGAGCCTATAATGGTACTAATTAAGACGCGAGGATGTTTATGAAACGAGCGCAAGCGAGTTTCATAATTTTCATACGAGCGTCTTAATTACCATTACAGGCAAAGTTTCATACGACTTTTTAACTTGAAATTATTCATAAGAATTCATGTTATTGTTATGTGAGTGCAATAGCCTACCTCATAAACTGTGAGATGTGCGCAGACGCGAAAGTATTGATTTTTTCCGGGAAACGAATGTCGACGACCTTGATATAATCTAGAGAGTAAGATAAAAATTAATCTTGATATAACCTTGAAATTGAATTCGACATTGAAAAACGAGATCACAAATTGAATTTATTTGAATATTATTTACAATTAACGCTAATTATTATAGTAACAGAACATAACCTTCTGCGACAGTATTGGATTTCCAGCGTCAAAGACGTTTCCCTAGTTGTCTTTCGATTGCATATCCGAGAATAATCGAAAACCTGAACTTTAATGAATAGGTGTACTTTAATGACATGCATTAAAGGACTGCTACCAGGTGTATAATTACTATATTTCGGCATGGTCGAGCATAAAATTAGTTTTGTTTCGTTGTATGTCTGATCATGCGCACTGCCTCCTTTCTGAGACTTATAAAATATCTGTGCGACTGTAAGACTGTACACTCGATCGATGCGGATTTTTAACGGCTAGAACAAGTTCATGAAGTTTTGAGAGAGAGGTACCCGACAACAGGACAATGAGAGACTCCATACCATTAGAACAACCACGAAAAGAATCCAGGAATTAGAAGGAATCGAATTGCTACCACATCTGCCATATAGCTCTGATCTTCCGCTTTCAGAAATTCCATCTGTTTCGATTCATTGACCATTTCATGCGTGGAAGAAATTTCTAAAATTTAGAAGCAGTTGAACTGGGTATCACCGAATTCTTAGCAACAAAAACTAGAAACTGGTACAATCACGGGATAACAAAACTAGCTGAAAGGTGGCTCAAGACAATAGATTAGATCAGTTTCTTGTCAGAACACACTGAAAGTAAATTTTTCCTCCATATCAACATTATTATGAGACAGTATTTATATATAAAAGCCGTAACTATACTTCCTGAAAGATTCGATGAAGGAATTTCCAGCATCGTAATTCTCGCAAAATATCGATCATGCCTGAGACTTAGATTCGTGTAGTAGTGGTGGTGGTGGTGTTGTTGTAACAACCAGCCTTTACCCCGAGGCAAAATTTGCATTTGTCAGACATGTGAAAAGCAAGCAATAATTTAACAAACGGCTAGTTTAGGAGGGGAAAGCAGATTAGGGCGATATGTGGGCAGGATCAAAGGGTGCGTTCTACGATACGCAATGAAGAACATTTTAAAATGGCGGAATAAACACGCACGCTATTATTAGTATCATGAATCGTGATCAGGTTTCCCTCTCTGCCGTAACACGAAACTGCATTATAATTCAAGCACAAAACTCAGTAAGTCATTAGAAAATAAATAGGCACATCTGAAACAGCATATAGGTTCTCACTGGATATTTTATTCAGTATTGCCCTTGGTAGCTCAGTGATTGTCATACTTGTTTTTTTATCAACTGCTATGATTATCTTGCATCTGAGTGAGGTAAAGGTGATAATTAGGCTCCGTATTTCAGCTATGGTCAGGTCGTCTGACAGCAGCATTGTTTATAACGAATGTACAGAAAAAGCTGTATGAAGTTCCCTTTGCTACAAGGATGGGCATGTTCTTCCATTATGAAAGAGACCCTGTATGTTTTAACCGTCGTCAGGCGGCACATAATATAAATCTTACATTCTCTTAACGATGATCGGCCGCAGTCGTCAAGTACATTGGCCACCAAGGTCCCCATACTTTACTGTCGATATTTGTCTATGGGGATGTGGGACGTATATAAAACTTATTTTCGGGGGCCAACTATGACAACAAAATTCCTTACATCGTCATAAAGTAAGTCTACAATTGAAGTTCTTTTCAGTTGGTTATTTAACAACGCTGTATCAACTACAAGGTTATTTAGCATCGTTGAGATTGGTGATAGCGAGATGGTATTTGGCGAGATGAGGCCGAGGATTCGCCATAGATTACCTGGCATTCACCTTACAGTTGGGGAAAACCTCGGAAAAAACCCAACCAGATAATCAGCTCAAGCGGGGATCGAACCCACCCCCAAACGCTCACAATTGTAAGACGATTCAAACTACTATCCAAACTATCGGAACTAGTTCCAAGACACTTTAAACTGGATTTTTAAATACTGCAAAGATTTAAATCGCTAAATTTAACATTAATATTACATACCAATTAAAGAAAAACGTTGCTAGTAAATAGCTCCTTCATGGCAACGTTTAATGTTCATTTTGATACCACAATAATGAAAATTTAAGAGAACTTACAAATGACATTCATTACTAAAAAAATGAATCCAAACAAAATACTAAATACAATTGTTTAGTCAACTGTCCGAAGACAGGTCTGCACCTCACAAGTGACACCAAAAAGGCACCAATTATGAGGCAACTAGGCCAGAAGATAATGGGGTAGGATGGGACGTAGTGCTTGATAATAGATGTACATATCAGCCAGAACCTCAATCAGAGGACCTAAACAAAATTCTAGATAATATTAATTTTTCTTATTGCCAGAAATAATTTTTGGGAAAATGTAAGAAAGTAATCACATTACTTATAATTTTCTAAGTCAATAGCAGTTAAATTTTCGGGGGAGGATAATTTTATTTGATTGTATCATTTTGATTCCACAAGGGTGAAAATTTAAGAGAACTAACAAATGATATTCATTATTTAAAAAATGAATCTGAAAACAATAAACACAATTCTAGATAATATTAATTTTTCTTATTGCCAGAAATAATTTTTGGGAAAATGTAAGAAAGTAATCACATTACTTATAATTTTCTACGTCAAGAGCAGTTAAATTTTCGAGTTGGGGGGGTGGCATTTCATTTGATTGTATCATTTCGATCCCAAAAGGGTGAAAATTTAAGAGAACTTACAAATGATATTCATTATTTAAAAAATGGATCTGAAAAAAAACACTGAACACAATTCTAGATAATATTAATTTTTCTTATTGCCAAAATTAATTTTTGGGAAAATGTAAGAAAGTGACCACATTACTTATAATTTTCTATTTCAATAGCAGTCCTATAATTTATCAGTGACAGGTTATCATATTTAGTACTTAAGGGTAGATGGTGCGACATCATAGTTATAAATGCTCACGCCCCTACAGAAGAGAAAGACGACCATATAAAGGATAGCTTCTATGAGGAATTGGAACATACTTTTGATCAGTTACCTAGATATCAAATGAAAATTTTATTGGGGGATTTCAACGCTGAAGTAGGACGGAAGGATATTTTTAGACCAATTATTGGAAAAGAGAGCCTACACGCAATTAGTAGTGACAATGGAGTTAGATAAGACAACTTTGCCACATCGAAAAATTTAATTGTAAAAAGTACAACATTCCCCCATAAGGATATACATAAATATACTTGGACTTCTCCAGATGGATTGACACACAACCAAATAGATCACATCTTGATAGATAAACGGAGACATACTAGTATAGTAGATATTCGAACTTTCAGGGGCGCAGACTATAATTCTGACCATTATTTGGTGATTGGAGAATTAAGATAAAGATTATCAGTAGCCAAGCGAGTAGAGCAACAAGTTAATATTACTAAATTCAATATTTTGAAATTAAAGGACGAGGAAGCTAAGCAAAATTATCAGATCGAAATTTCGAATAGGTTTCCCAATTTAGAAAGTTCCGACGAAGTTGAGAAAGAATTAGATGTTAATAGCGTATGGGAAAATATCAGAGACAGTATCAAAATTGCAGCTGAGCAGAGCATAGGTTATTATGAAACTAAGAAAAAGAAACCGTGAAGATTGTTGCATGGTAGTAGACAGAAGGAAACAGGAAAAATTGAAATTCTTACAGGATCCAGGTGAGGAGAAGAGAGATAATTATTTCAATGAAAGACGGGAAGCAAGTCGTACACTTAGGAATAAAAAGAGAGATTACTTGAAGGAAAAACTGAATGAGGTAGACACAAATAGTAAGAATAAAAACATTCGATATTTATAAAAGGGTATAAAGGAACTTAAGAACGGATATCAGCCAAGGGTAAACGTGATCAAGGATGAGAATGGTGACTTGCTTGCAGACTCTCCATCAATCCTAAACAGATGGAAAAACTATTTTGCGCAACTACTAAATGTACATAGGCCGAAATTGAAATACAAACTGTTGAGCCATTTATACCCGAACCCACGCTTTCAGAAGTCGAAATTGCGATAGAAAATCTGAAAAAATACAAGTCTCCAGGTATCGATCAAATTCCAGCAGAATTAATACAAGAGGGTGGAAGTGCATTATATAGCGAAATTTATAAACTTGTACTTGCAATTTGGGAAAAGGAAATTGTACCAGAACAATGGAAGGAGTCCATAATTGTACCTATTTTTAAAAAGGGGGACAAAACCAACTGTGGTAACTTTCGAGGAATACCACTTTTGTTGACGTCGTACAAAATTTTGTCCAATATTCTTTTGAGGAGATTAACTCCGTACATAGATGAAATTATTGGGGATCATTAGTGCGGTTTTCGGCGTAATAGATCGACTATTGATCAGATTTTTTGTATTCGACAGATAATGGAGAAAAAATGGGAGTGTAAGGGTACAGTACATCAGTTATTCATAGATTTCAAAAATGCATATGACTCGGTTAAGAGGGAAGTATTATATGATATTCTTATTGAATTTGGTATTCCCAAGAAACTAGTTCGATTAATTAAAATGTGTCTCAGTGAAACATACAGCAGAGTCCGTATAGGTCAGTTTCTATCTGATGCTTTTCCAATTCACTGCGGGCTAAAGCAGGGAGATACATTATCACCTTTACTTTTTAACTTCGCTTTAGAATATGCCATTAGGAAAGTTCAGGATAACAGGCAGGGTTTGGAATTGAACGGGTTACATCAGCTTCTTGTCTATGCGGATGACGTGAATATGTTAGGAGAAAATCCACAAACGATTAGGGAAAACACGGAAATTTTACTTGAAGCAAGTAAAGCGATCGGTTTGGAAGTAAATCCCGAAAAGACAAAGTATATGATTATGTCTCGTGACCAGAATATTGTACTTACTTACTTACAGGAGAATGGAGAAAGTTACACAACGCAGAACTACACGCATTGTATTCTTCACCTAACATAATTAGGAACATTAAATCCAGACATTTGAGATGGGCAGGGCATGTAGCACGTATGGGCGAATCCAGAAATGCATACAGACCGGAGGGAAAAAGACCTTTAGGGAGGCCGAGACGTAGATGGAAGGATAATATTAAAATGGATTTGAGGGAGGTGGGATATGATGATAGAGACTGGATTAATCTTGCACAGGATAGGAACCGATGGCGGGCTTATGTGAGGACGGCAATGAACCTTCTGGTTCCTTAAAAGCCATTTGTAAGTAAGTAAGTAAGTATTAATCTTTCTTATTTCCAGAATTAATTTTTAGGAAAATGTAACAAAGTGATCACATTACTTATAATTTTCTATTTCGATAGCAGTCCAATTTTCGGGGTGGGGTGGGGTAATGTTCGTTTAATTGTATCATTGTGAGCCAACAATGGTGAAAATTTAAGAGAACTTACAAATGATATTCATTATTAAAAAAAAAAACAGATCTGAAAACATAAAACACAATTCTAGATAATATTAATTTTTCTTATTGTCAAAATTAATTTTTGGGAAAATGTAAGAAAGTGACCACATTAGTTATAATTTTCTGTTTCAATAGCAGTTCAATTTTCGGGGGGGGGGTAATGTTCATTTGATTGAATCATTTTGAGCCCACAATGGTGAACATTTAAGAGAACTTACAAATTATATTCATTATTTTAAAAAATGGATCTGAAAACACAAAACACAATTCTAGGTAATATTAATCTTTCTTATTGCCAGAATTAGTTTTTAGGAAAATGTAAAAAAGTGATCACGATACTTATAATTTTCTATTTCAATAGCAGTTAAATTTTCAGGGTGGGGGAGGGGGGAGGGCACGACAACATAACAAGGTCGCTAAAGATGTTAAAATACTGCACACCAAGCGGGGAAAGTGGACACCTCAGTCCTCGCAAGAGAAGGGATCCGATCTCTTGCAATAGAAGTCACCTTGAAAAATAGTGCGCAGACTTCTGATGGAAATCAGAGAGAACTTTTCAATCCGTAATCTCGCCCTGTCAGAGATTGATAAAATCCATATTCATACATGAGCACTGTAACCTACATAAACTTACTGTGTTTGCCCCAGTTTTCGCCGTTTGTATGACGGCCAAGAATTACCTGCCTGATGTCATATCGCTTCGTCTAGAATTAAATAATATATGATAAGTATGAGAGTTCAAAATGACTTCCTCAAAACTAAGTTCCAATTCTCCTTCAAACAGTTTCTTACTGTCTAACAAATACGATTAGATATTGATATTGTTACATAACTTGCAATATTTTATAGTCACTTTTTTGGCTCGGTGTAAGACACCTCAAGTCGTCTTCTTGCATTGTTACGCTTTCGCTCACGGTTCGAGTCTCGAAGACTAATAACAGGTGTATATTAAGACGCCACAGGATTGTAGTGCAATATATTTCATTCTTTTTGTTCTTATGATTCACAGAAGTCTAAAAACGACTTGTTTTTGTATTCTTTCGCAATAGATTCTTCAACTATAATACACCGTGTTTCAAAATTACGATTACACTTTCGTAAGATTATTATTAAGTATTAATGCTTTGGAAGTAAATCCCGAAAAAAAAAAACAAAGTATATGATTGTCTTGTGACTAGAACTTAGTATGAAATGGAAAAATAAACAAATTGTAAATTTATCCTTTGAAAAGGTAGAAAAATTCAAATGTGTTGGAGAAACAGTAACAAACATAAATGACACTCTAGAGGAAATGAAACGCAGAATAAATTTGGGAAATGTCTGTTATTATTCGGTTGAGAAAGTTTTGTCGTCCAATCTGCTTTCAAAAAACTGAAAGAATTTATAAAACAGCTATATTACCGGCTGTTGTGTATGGTTGTGAAATTTGAACTCTCACTTTGAGGAACAGAGTTAATGGTGTTCGAGAATAAGGTGCTTAGGAAATTATTTGGAGCTAAGAGGGATGAAGTTACAGGACAAAGAAGAAAGTTGCACAAGTCAGTTCCTTTAACATAGGGTGACCAGATTCACATCGATACAAAAGAGCACACAAAGCTTCAAAAAGTAGGACATTGTTCGAGAAAAGGGGACAAAAATATGTATACTTAGATTTAGGCTTAGGCCTACATTATACTTTAAATTACGTCAATATCTATTTTATTACAAAATATTTACAGTACAGATTTAGGCTTATATCATAATTAAAAGTACGGTATGTTAATATCTGTTTTATTAGAAAATAATTATGAAAAAACTTAATAATAATGATTTTACAGTTAGCTACATATGAAAGTCAAGGGCGTTATAATTATTAAAGAGCACAGAAAATATATATTTAGATTCACTTTCGCACCTCGATCTCTCGATTTACTAGCTACCTGTAAGCAACGACCATGACAAAAAAGAACAAAAAGAGTTATGATCGTTGGCAAAGAGTATATTCCGTCGATGCTGCTGCCACCTACTTGGCAAGTTACTTGGAAAAGGCGTCAAATCAGATAATTTAAAAATATCAGACATACGAGTTACGAAAGGGAGGACATTTCTTGATTTTTTTAAAAATCCGCTCGGACCCCGAACAAGGACCTAAAAAGGAGGACATGTCCGGACAAAAGAGTACGTCTGGTCACCCTACTTTAACATGATACACTCCACACCAGTGGAGTAACGGTCAGCGCGTCTGGCCGCGAAACCAGATGACCCGGGTTCGAATCCCGGTAGGGGCAAGTTACCTGGTTGAGGTTTTTTCCGGGGTTTTCCCTCAACCCAATACGAGCAAATGCTGGGTAACTTTCGGTGCTGGACCCCGGACTCATTTCACCGGCATTATCATCTTCATTTCATTCAGACGCTAAATAACCTAGATGTTGATACAGCGTCGTAAAATAACCCAATAAAATAAGAAAATAAAAACATGATATGAATTATATTGTTTATGGTTTACTTTTTAATTGTCTTTTAAAACACAAATGAAACTACTTATTATACACGCAAATAAGAAAATAACTTTGCATTATTTTCTAAGAGCAGTCTTTATAAACGTAAGAGTAAAAAACGTCATCGCAATGTTTTTTGTTACAAGGGTTAACATCCACAGTCTGCTTGCTTTCGCTGGGACAGAACTCCAGTATTCCATTATTGTCGCGAGATTAATAATGGCGCATCTGCAATCCTACGGAATTACTATCTCATGTCAACTGTCTTTGTTTCCACCCTCAGCCAGATGAGCACAAATTGAATAATTCATTTTCATTTCTAAGCGAGCAAATGGAGAATTCAGATCGCGTAGGTTCAAATAAAGTCGAACCATCTCCCTCTCATCCCCCACTTGAACCAAGTTCTACGTACTAGGAGGGGAGTCATTAACATACCACGTAACGAAGCCGACTGTGATGACGATAATAACACCAAAGGTGAAGCGAAGTTTCCAGTTTCCCAACGCAAAGACACTACAAGGAGAAGAATATTATCATCCTCTAACTCTGATACTACGCTAAGTTCTCACACCAACAATTGTCTCCAGTTTGCTCATGAAAAATAGTCCAAGACGAATGAGGAAAACTATACATGCCAACAGAAGCTAATAACTTTTAATTTAAGGTACTTTGTTCTAATTTCTGTTACAATCAATTTTTCCTTTAATAATATACAATGACATTAAAAATGTTACGAAGATGACACACATTTTCTCATACATTTTATACGTTTCCTAACAATTCAGGTAATTTATCATAGAAAAGGTCCAACGCAAGGCCGTAAAATGCGGTACAGTAAAACCCTGATTATCCGTCATCCTATTAACCGACTGGTGGATTATCCATCTGTCTTTCTCGCTCGCAGAAAAAAAAATGAAGTACTGTACATTATATTACTACGAATTTTTTTACAGAGTATTTTTAGAGACCTTTACCCTTACGCGTTATGGCCTACTCTTCGAGTGGCCGTACTGTTTATCTTCTAGGTAGAATGTTTTCTACAGGTGTCAAAAGAAAACATGTGGTACTACAGAAAAAAGTGCAAGTAATTGAGTGGTTTGGGAAAAGAGAAAATGTGGTTCATCTCACATCACAATACGAGATATGAATTACAACTGTAAGCGATTTAGACTAATGGAAATAAAAATATAAACTGTATAAAATTTGTAAATCTACAACGTGAGACCTCTACTGTTCCTATCTTTCCACAGACAGTCGTCATAAGTTTTCTTGCCCATTAAAAACCCGTCGTTGAAAACCAGACATAAGTACAATATATAATGTTTTAATAACTGACTTATCGAAAAATCAAATATGAATTGTAAAAAGACTTAAATTAGTGGACTTCCGATCCACTACCTAGCGTATTAAAAGAAAAGACCATGGAGGAAATTACGAAAATATTTTGTACTTAGTTTATGAAAACTTTTAAGGTACGGATTATCCGATTTTTCGATTAACCGTTCACTCCATCCCCTTCATTACAACAGATAATAGAGGTTCTACTGTAGGTCAAAATGGGGAAGGGACATGGTGAGGAGATAGTAAAAGACTTAGGCCCGATTGTATAAACCATTTAATCTTAGATCAGAGGTTAAATTGATCCTTGTTTCAGCTGAACTTGGAATTTTGTGTTGTATAAAGTCTAATCTGAGATTAATTTGTCTCAAACTAAAGTCAACTTTGACTGAAGAAATTTCTCCGATTAAGTTAGATGATCCAAGTTCAGTTATTTATTTTCCGTTTGAAATATACGAGTGACAGGTTGTGCAAATAAAATATCCATTATTATTAATATTAATAGATATGTTAGGTACATTTATATATATTTATTTCAATTTGTTGCCTTAATACACAAACATTCTTATATTTTATAAGGCTCTATCGTGTTCAGTAGTATCAAATAACATAACCTATAATTATATTATGTTTATAACAACCATTAATTATTAATGGATATAATAGATACATTCATAAATGTTCAATTAACTGTATTACTAAACGAAAATTGTCGTTTTATAAAGCTTTATTATGTTTAGCAGTATCAAACACCATAACATGATAACAACTTGGAGAACAGTCAGCCTTCTTCTTATTGTCCGCCATTATTTACAATGCACAAAAAAAACAGTGTCTGCAACAGAGTGTACGGAAAGTCGCCAAAAAGTAGTTGTAAAGTCGCTAGATTTCTCATTATCAACAAAGAAAGCTTACATTTTGTCACTATGGGGTGCTAAAAAGTTCACTAAATCCCTATTTAAGCAATATAAAAGTTAAAAGAAATTGTTGTTGAAAAAGAGTTAAAGTCGCTAGATTGGCAACACTGAACAAACCTGTATAACATGGTCCGCGCATCACGTATTTCACCTGTTTATGCGATGTTGCCAAATCCTTTTCACGTGAACTTAGATTGCATTTGAACCAAGGTAATTTGATCGCAGAAAACTTTTATACAATAGAAGAAGTGTCTGAACTCGGTTCACTTTTCGATCTTCGATCAAAGATGATCTTTAGTCAGGGAGTTTTATACAATTGGGCCTTAGGGTGGGAACTTCTCAAATCAAGGCGACGAAAAACCAGACTCACCGCATTGTTTAAGGCACAAATGGGACACAAAGCATGGACCGATATCAATGCTAGATTAGTAACACCATCATACTTAGGAAGGGCTGATCATATTAGGAAGTTTAAATGTAGAAAACAAAGAACGGACGTGGCAAAATTTTCTTTTGTTAACCGCACAATAGTAGACTGGAACAGCATACCTGCGGCAATCTTTCAGGGTGGTCCTCTTAAAATCAATACATTTAAGGAAAGGTTGAGAGGATTAAACTGAAAATATAATTGGAGGTGCAGTGTAATTATTTAAGTTGTGTCATGTACTTAATTGAATTAATATATAATTAAGTTGATATGTAATTATTAAGTTGATATGTAAAATAATTAATGTGATATGTAATTAAGATGATATGTAATTTAGTTGATATGTGAATAAATTAAGGTGATCTGTAATTAATTAAGATGATATGTAATTAAGTTGGTATGTAATTAATTAAGGTGATATGTAATTATTTAAATTGGTAATAGTTGGGTGAAATAGAAGTACTTATAAGTTAGATTTAGATTTACTTTTGCTTATCGTAGGCGTTATTATAGAATAGTTTTTAATTATAGTCCTAGGTTTATTGCATCTACTATTTATAGATTTACGTTTATTTTATTTTATTTCATTTAGGTTTATTTTATTTTATTTCATGTAATTGTAATTATTGTATATTATACAATCACTGCCACTGGGTGTATACCCAATTGTAGTGTTCATACATACATACATACATACATACATACATACATACATACATACATACATACATACATACATACATACATACATACATACATACATGTTGAGGATATTTATGGAGATCGCAAAAATCACGACATAATAGATATACGATAGATTTTTATTAATCTTTGCAAATTAAATGACTCTGATTAAAAATATGCGGATAAAACAATCGCGACAAATCGGGAAATAGAGTTCCAATAGCGAAATATGAACACATTCGAGAATTATTACTATTGCATCGTTTTATGCGAATTTCATATTAGTTATTTTTTGTATTCTTTTTTCACTTGCATTTGTTATATATCCAAGTAGGCTACATTACATGGTTATTCCAGGTGTTCTGATTACATTAGTGAACTGCAAACACGGAGAATTAAACATTTTACTAATAATCTGAAGTGCTAATTTGAGGGCTGCAAGTTTTTTTTTTTTTTTTTTCGTTTTTAATGAATGTGTGTTAAATACAGTCTCAATCCAACAAATATTACCTATTGGCCATGCAGCACCTCTACCAGAATCCAACGCATCTCTAATGTTAATTATTTGGAAAGTAATATTCATACTCCAATTTCAAAATAATTGTATTTTCCAAAATTTCCATTAATCTCCGCCAAGAGAACAAATCAATCTCCAACAATCTCCGCCGATACCAATATTAAAAAAGCACAAATGATAAAATTGATCTCCATAAACATCTGCCCCTGCGGATGCTACTTTCAACTATTATTTGAAAAACAAACAAATGAAATTTAATATACAGAATCTCAAAGTCAAACTCGTTCAGTGAACTACAAAACGTTATAAAATATGACAAATAAATACGTAAGTAGGCCATTCAACCAAACAAAAGTTACACCTTATAATACTACTCAATATGACAATTAAATACATAATATACGTATTTAAGATATTTTATATCTTGCAGCAATACTAGAAAAAAATATGTGTTTAGACGCAAAGAGAACATTTTCTGTCTCAAAATAAAACTCGTACACTCTCTGACTCTAACATAAAATAAAAATAAAACGTTTTACAACATTCTGCACAGTGTAATACGATCTTTTCACTAACCTGGCGATTTCTCTTAAAGATTTATCCCGTTGACGATAATGTATGATCGTCTCACGTTCAGCTCTAGAACTCTGCCCATTTCGACGACTCATGATAGGCTTAAACAAGCAGTTCTCTCTCGGAGCGAAACACGTCTACACAGGAGGAAAACTTAAGTACGAATGAAGGATTAACATTGTGTGTACCGTATTTATTTCTTTTATAAATCTACAGTACGAGTTTTTCTTTAACCTTGGATTGCTGTGAAGACAAATACGTTATTTAGTTTACTTTTAATTTGCTATTCTATAAAATTAATGTTTTTATCTCCTAACGTTCATAAAGGAGGCCATTGTTTCACCGTTTTCAATTGCAAAAGCCAATCTTTATATTCTTACAAAGAAGAAAGCACGTTGCTATGTTGGTACAAAACAAAAAGCACGTAGCTATGTATGTAAAGTTACACAGTTTCAATTTAATTTAACATTACACCGTATGTCAGTAATACAAACACATTAATAGAATCTTTTTTAATTATAATACAATTATTTGTCTCGTGATTGGAATATTCTACGAAATGGAAATATAAAAATTGGAGATTTATCCTTCGAAGAGGTGGAAAAATTCAAATATCTTTGAGCAACAGTAACTATAAATGACACTCGGGAGGAAATTAAACACAGAATAAATATGGGAAATGCCTGTTATTATTCAGCTGAAAAACTTTTGTCATTTAGTCTGCTGTCAAAAAATCTGAAAGTTAGAATTTATAAAACAGTTATATTACCGGTTGTTCTGTATGGTTGTGAAACTTGGACTCTCACTTTGAGAGAGGAACAAAGATTAAGGGTGTTTGAGAATAAGGTTCTTAGGAAAATATTTGGGGCTAAGAGGGATGAAGTTACAGGAGAATGGAGAAAGTTACACAACGCAGAACTGCACGCATTGTATTCTTCACCTGACATAATGAGGAACATTAAATCCAAACGTTTGAGATGGGCAGGGCATGTAGCACGTATGGGCGAAGGCAGAAATGCATATAGGGTGTTAGTTGGCAGTCCGGAGGGAAAAAGACCTTTGGGGAAGCTGAGACGTAGATGGGAAGATAATAATAAAATGGATTTGAGGGGGGTGGCATATGATGATAGAGACTGAATTAATCCTGCACAGGATAGGGACCGATGACGGGCTTATGTGAGGGCGGCAATTAACCTACGGGTTCCTTAAAAGCCATTTGTAAGTAAGTAAGTAATTACAATTATCACAATTTTGAATATTTACACTAGATAGAGCAATGGATGAAATTATATTTTATTTTCAGTATTAATGTCTTCTTCACTACATTGTATTTTTTTTCTCTTCATACAAATATCATAAGTACCGGAGTCCATAGACCAATATCGATGGGCTAATTCCAAAGGGAAACAACTCAAAATTTAAAGTTTTGATAAAGCAGCATTTTAAAGCCCCATGTTGCTGTGTAAAATCCTATTAACACTCTCTAATTTTAAACTTACAGCATAATACAGTCATAATTAACAGGATTTGGAGTAATTTCAATGATTCTTGGATTTTTCACGGCAACATGGAACTTTTTTTTTTAGTTGGTAGTTTTAACTACACTATCAATCAACTACTGGGTTATTTAGCGTCGGTGAGAGTGATGACAGCGAGATGGTACTTGGCCGAGGATTTGCCATAGATTACCTGACATTCGCCTTATGGTTGGAGAAAACCTAGGAAAAAACCCAACCAGATAATCAGGCAAGCGGGAATCGAACTCGGACCGGCAGACAAGCGCCTCAGCCGACTCAACTACGACGATGGCTAATATGAAGCTTTAAAATGCAGGTTTATCAAAACTTTAAGGGTGCTATGCATAGACATTTCGCTAGCCCGCGCTACGAGCGTGCTAAACTAGCCACGGCTATCGACTGGTTACTTGTACAGGATTCATATCATATCATATCATATCATATCATATCATATCATATCATATCATATCATATCATATCATATCATATCATATCATATCATATATCATATATCATCATATATCATATCATATCATATCATATCATATCATATCATATATCATATCATATATCATATCATATCATATCATATCATATCATATCATATATCATATATCATATCATATATCATATCATATCATATCATATCATATCATATCATATCATATCATATCATATCATATCGCTGGTTTATGAATATGGAAAACGTTAGTTCGCTGATCATCCACCGGAAGCCCGCACTAAGAATGTCTATGAATATGGCCATTAGAGTCTATATCCAAAGGCATAGGAAATCATTTGAGATAAGGTAGCGAAATGGATTTTATTATTATTATTATTATTATTATTATTATTATTATTATTATTTTGCTTCCAGTACATCCAATACAAGACTTCACTGCCGGATATGAAGGAATTCACAGTGTGCCTCTGGCACAAGTTCTACAACCACTCCAATGACCATCCACTCTTCTCATATGCTGGTACGTATGGATGATAAAATTTTACACTCTTTTAAAAATGTAACTCCTCTTTATCGATTATAATTAAAATCATTTTCTTTAATGTATCAAACAAGACAGAACTAATACAATTCATACTCTGTTGTTCGCTGATGATACAATTGTAATTCCAGAAAATATAGCAGTAACTTCACTATGGGGTACTGAAAACATAAATTCCAGTATACAGCGTGACTCAGAAGTCCGGCGACATAGACAAACTCCGTTATTACTGTAGATAGCGAAAGATGGAAAGAGGGGAAAGTTGTTAGAAATATGTAGTTTTCAATCTAATGTTCTTCAATTTTGACGTATGATGCATCGTTGAGGCTGGTACGACGTATCCGTTAATCCCAATCCTGCCAAATTAGCGGCTTTTCTGCTAGTCCCAGCGGATTTTATACGTGTTACATAACAGACAAAAACAGACGACATGCAGAGATTAGCGATAAAATTATTTAACTTCTCACAGTGCAAAGATGCGCGCGCGCGTGTGTGTGTGTTTGTTTGTTTGTTAGTTTGTGTATGTATGTATGTATGTATGTATGTATGTATGTATGTATGTATGTATGTATGTATGTATGTATATATACACTGCAAGTGAGCAAACACCGGATGGCAGTGGTAACTTAATTACACACAATAATTACAATTAATACACAATAGAACAATTAATAAACAATAAACAATTAATCTATACTAATAATAAATCTGTAGCCGAAATTTTTCTGGTATTTTTCGATTTTCCAAAAATAATTGGTCCTAACATATATAATTAACCACCCTGAAACCGAAAATCGCTTTTTTGAAATTTTTGTTTGTATGTCTGTCTGTCTGTATGTTTGTTACCTTTTCAAGCGATAATGGCTGAACGGATTTCGATGAAAATTGGAATATAAATTAAGTTCGTTGTAACTTAGATTTTAGGCTATATGGCATTCAAAATACATTATTTAAAAGGGGGGTTATAAGGGGGCCTGAATTAAATAAATCGAAATATCTCGCTTATTATTGATTTTTGTGAAAAATGTTACATAACAAAAGTTTCTTTAAAAATGATTTCTGATAAGTTTTATTCTCTGAAAAAATTTTGATAGGACTGATATTTAATGAGATAAATAAGTTTTAAAATTAAAATAACTACCATCTAAGGCCGTGTAATGAATTAAAAAACAAATGACTTCGTCTATAAGGGGCCTTGGACAGCAACAATCGAAAGCTATGAAAGATAGCCTACAGATAATGTTTCTGCGTTTCTATGAAGTAATATCGGAAGCTAAATTAACCGATTTTTATAATTAATTATTATTTCACCATTGGAAAGTGTAGTTTCTCTAGATGGACATAATGCTATAATGTTATTACAGTAACTTCTGAGTGAATCGAGGACAGGTAAGATCAAAATAGCTTCTTATGCACAGAAAACTTGATAGGCTATTCTGTATATTCGTTTCCTGTATCTCCTAAACTAATTTTTATGACCAAATGAGTGGTCTCTGGATCAAAATGATCGCATTTTAATTTTTAATTCAATTTAAATTAAGTAACATAATAAACGATTTATCCTTCTATCAAACACGAATGTTCCCTGGATCAAATGTCCTATTTTAATTATATAATTAATTTATATTTATTTCTAACGGGTGCAGCGGAGCGCACGGGTACGGCTAGTAAACAATAAACAACCAATACACAATAAAACAATTAATATATAATGAACAATACACAATAAAACAAATAACAAACAATTAATTAATACACAATAAAACAATTAAACAATTAATTAATACACAATAAAACAATTAATAGACAATATAATTATTACACAATGTATAATCAAAATATACAATAATTACAATTAATAATAATAGTAATAATAATCATAATAATAATAGTTAAAATAATCTAATTAATAAGTGAACCCAATTTTCAATTACAATTTACATACGTATAGGCCATATACAATTTTGGTATTGATATTGACACTCTTTCACTTCACTCTGATCTCACTCACTGGCACTATGACACATTTCACTGTCACTTTAGAACACATTACCTGGCATACAGTATAAAACCTTTATTTTCACTGACAATATAAATTATGATTGAAACTATTCACAGCCACTGTAAACCACAACTTCACTGACTCACCTCGCATCACTGATACAACAATTCAAATAAGACAAACAATTACACCCTTCTTTCTTTACATTGATAACATAAGAATTCAGAGGAATTTCATTCTTGCCTGGCAACTTTCTCTGAACTTGTATTGGCAACACTGTTAATTATAATCATATCGTAATTTATCCAGTACACTATGGTAATTGCGATAACGTAAATGCCCCATTTAAGGAAGAAGCATGTGGCAATAGGGCATTTTGCGTTGTTATTGAGGCTTGTATCAATGTACAATCTCAAAGGTGCATTCTAAGTTGAAAATTCAAGCATGTTACTACATATTGCTGATAACTTTCCCCTTTTTCTATTTTTCCCTATCAGCATTAATAACGGAGCTTGTCTATGTCGCCAGATTTTGTATCACCCTGCATAGAACCGAAACACAATCCCTTCCTTCTTACACCCACAAACATTAAATGTTTTTACAATTATGGTGACAGTACCTTTCACTATTTAAAATAACGGATTTCCCTTCTCTTTTGCCTCGTTGAGATATACGTACAATAACAAACGTATAATTCTACTGTCACTTGTTTCGCCTTAAAATCATAGTAATACATTTCTACACGCATCAATACAAACAGACATAAATTATATACACAGATACCAAACTCTGGAGATGCTTGCAGGTAAAGAATTAAATTTATTTTTTTTTTGTTTGTCGGTTTTCTATTTAAGGGCTGCAATGAACCTCCGGGTTCCTTAAAAGCAGTAAATAAGTAAGTAAGTAATATTATTATGACCATCATCATCGCTATTTCTTCCTTGCATTAGTTTAATAAGTGTCTATAGTGTTCTTTTGAGTCTGTTGATCCTCTATAGGGCTTTAATTTAATTTGTACTCCCTCCGTTCCAAAATATGGTATAGTAACAAACAAAACAAGTTTGATTATTGTGGATGCGCGCACGAAATGTTTAGGGGTGTGGTATTCTGTTCAGTAGTGAAGGGACTATCAGATAGTGCATGTTTATAATCTTCTGTAGTGCACCAAACTGTAATATTTAAATAGTTTATTAAGAACAGAAATCAAATGGGCACCTGCTGTGGTGTTCCTGTTGTAGAAAATGTAACACCAACCCAGCCAATTATTTTGAATAGAACATCTAAGGCTCAACAGTCGTACAAAAACGGGTTATAATTTATTTCAGTTTTTATGTTAATTTGGCTCTCTCAAAACAATTTTTGTTTTTTAATTTATTAATTTGACATCACACAGAATGAAATGTACCTAATTCTTGTTTTTTTCTTATGTAAATTTATCAAACAAATAAATATGTAGAAGATGTATTGAAGCTACATTATATTACTGAGAACATTAATAAATGTATACCATATTGTTGAACAGAATTAATGACATCTTTCTATACGATATTTTGGAACAGAATTAATGACATCTTTCTATACGATATTTTGGAACAGAATTAATGACATCTTTCTATACCATATTTTGGAACAGAATTAATGACATCATTCTATACGATATTTTGGAACAGAATTAATGACATCTTTCTATACGATATTTTGGAACAGAATTAATGACATCTTTCTATATGATATTTTGGAACAGAATTAATGACATCTTTCTATACCATATTTTGGAACAGAATTAATGACATCTTTCTATACCATATTTTGGAACAGAATTAATGACATCTTTCTATACCATATTTTTGAACAGAATTATGACATCTTTCTATACCATATTTTGGAACAGAATTAATGACATCTTTCTGTACCATATTTTGGAACAGAATTAATGACATCTTCCTATACCATGTTTTGGAACAGAATTAATGACATCTTTCTATACCATATTTTGGAACAGAATTAATGACATCTTTCTATACCATATTTTGGAAAAGAGGAAGTATTATTTTTGTGATTATTTGCATTTTTTGTGTTGAGGTGTGCTGTCTGATAGAATGGAAGAGAAGGCCTTATGGCCTTAATTCTGTCAGAGTAAATAAATAAATAAATAAAAAGATAATTCTCTCTTTTTTCCCCTCAATAGTTATTCCCTATCATAGGGGCAAAATTCTAGTCAAAATCTTATTTTCAACAGATTTCGTAGTTTTTTCGTCAGTGTCCAGGTTTTTGTTAAATATCACAATACATGTAGGATTATTGTTTTGTACTAAACTTATTGACAGTATATGATGATTCCTCTCCTGATCACTCTTTTCTTCTCTTTCCTCCAATTTAATTCTTAAAGTAATTTTTCCTCAGTCTCCCTGTCTATTTTAATTTTTCTTCTTTTTTCAGCTAAGCAGTGCAAAAATCAATACATCAGTCCGTAGTTTCACTATAGCTCCTGCCTCTCGTCATATTTTTATTTGTCGCATCTCCTAATAATGTGATCTCATCATTTCTCCGCCCCTGTCTAATGAGCTGACGCTCTTCTGTCCACAGTGCCTAACCAGCCACGCGCCATCTACCTGTGGGTGTCGAACAGTCCCCGCAGCAGCTACTTCAGCCTGTCGGTGGAGAGTCACACGTTCTTCAGGCTCAACTACCCTCTGCGTCTCAACCGCTGGTACCACTCCTGCACGTCGTGGAACGGGCGCACCGGCGAGTGGCAGATCTGGATCAACGCAGAGCGGGTCGGCAGAGGCTTCCACAACAGGGTGAGCCAACACACAATTCAAAGACTTCGCACAGCAGTTGCACCCATAGAATTTTTATTTTACTGCCCGTGTCTCACGTCCTGAACCGAGAGCTCCCTAGTGCTTATAACCACACCTCTTAGGTCTGCTCGGACCGGCACGTCAGTTGCAGCGTGTGGCACGGCAGCATAATATATGTGCTGAAAACATTATCCTATGCCATTGCAGGGGTCTTTACTGTTTATAATACTGGATACTCTAAGCGTGGTTACCACTATCGCTATTATCTCTGATGACGATGGCGATGTAAGTACACACTAGGCCACTCTTCGTTCAGTCTGGACAATTGCTGAATTGCCATAGAGCAGCATTTCTCAAAGTATGTTCCGGGGTTCCGTGAGCCCTATATGATTTTAAATTTTGTTTTATACTTTTTTTACTTGGTTATTTAACGACATTGTATCAACTACTAGGTTATTTTGCATCGATGGGATTGATGATAGCGAAATGGTATTTGGCGAGATGAGGTCGGGGATTCGCCAAAGATTACATGACATTCGCCTTACGGTTGGGGAAATCCTCGGGAAAAAAATCGAACCAGGTAATCAGCCCAAGAGGAAATCGAACCCGCGCCCGAGCGCAACTCTGGATCGATAGGCAAGCGCCTTAGCCGACTGGGGTGCTTCGATGGCTATTTTATATTTAGTGGATACTATAAAATATATAAATGTTACGAAAATATGAATCAATAACATGAAACCACCGACAATAATAATAATAATAATAATAATAATAATAATAATAATAATAATAATAATAATCCAAGAATACGCGTAATAATAATATTCCAATAATACGAGTATGCGTAATAACACTATGTTTAGGCCTAATGAACATCTAAAACGGAAAATACCCATAATACCACTTTCATCACTGGATTCTCTGCGTATGTGTCCACTAAAACAAAATACCGAAAAGACAAAATGCAGAAGTATAGCATAAATGAGACTACAACTTTCCGCCATAAAACCAGATTGTAGGCTTAAAAAGCAAATACATTCGTCCCACTGAACAGAATTAGAGATACTAGCTCTCACTTGTCTGTTAACTATTAAATACTAATAAAATATTACAAGGATTCCGCAGTTACACTTTAGATTAAAAGGGGTTTCGCGGTGGAAAAACGTTTGAGGAACCCTGCCATAGAGGAAAGAGTTTACAGATGTGTTGTACACGTGACAACTGTAATCGTCATTAAGTCGATAATCTCAAGTAGGGACTGTAGCCTACAACTGGTATTAGTGTTTAGTTACAGGAATTGATAAGTAGGACATAATTTGTTTTGTGAGAAGACAGGCTATATATTCGCTTGTCCATGGCTGATCTTGCTCCATAGCTGACGAAAGGAATCCTGAAAAGGCCGATGTGTTGAACGTAGGATAGTAGGCACATGCGGTACACAGGACCTCCCACTCACTCCCTCTGCCTCTCGCCCCGCAAAGAAACAGCTCAGGAAGTGAGGCACGGGCAGTATATCGTTATGACCAGGCTTCGAGACTTGGGACCAGATACAATAAGTTTACTGTGCTTGTACTATAGGTTGTTGACTCGCTGCAGGTAGCGAAAGGTAGAGATGTGTTGAGGTAACAACGTTGCTATTTAGAGTAGAGTACGGTAGTATGGGGAAACACACACATATGTACATTCTGAAAGTAAATATACATTACACAATGACAATGTCAAAAGAATGTGAAAGCATTTATTCTCCTGTCTTTTATAAGCATTTGTGCTTAATTATACACAGTGTTAATGGTGGAAATAAACATGTAGCAATTTTAATTTTTTCATTTATCCTATTGGTCGCCTTTAGGAAGTACAGTTACAGTACCGAATTGCAATGTACTACAAGATACATTTTCAGTGTCTTAAACGTAAATCGGTTTCGGTTATCTGCCAAACACAGTTTGTACTGTGAAAAGCTGCTCTCTACGTCGCATGACGTGATAGGAGCAAAACGAAAAAAAACCTATCATCATTGCAGTCTCTAAGAGACAGTCCTTTATTCTCGGGCGACTCTATGTCCACTAATTTGCTGTTTATATTACACAATGTTCCATATCCGTTATTTTTACATAAAATTGATTTCCACTTCTCTTTCACACGTTCAGTAACCGGTGTACTTGGTGTCTCATTAATTCTCTGTGTCATTTCCTCAATTAATTTGA
Organism: Periplaneta americana; assembly: GCF_040183065.1. Classification (NCBI taxonomy): domain Eukaryota; kingdom Metazoa; phylum Arthropoda; class Insecta; order Blattodea; family Blattidae; genus Periplaneta; species Periplaneta americana. Next base: position 135,739,254 of record NC_091125.1, read on the forward strand.
GGGCTTCCGGCATCTCTTGCTCTGACTTTTCTAACCGTGTAATAGTTTCAGACACAGTTTTAAAATAGGTTTGTATGGAACCAAATTATTCGTCAGAACCTTCAAATCCAGAGCGTTTTCCTTTGCGTATTTGTTGGCATTCATTCTACAGTACCCCCACCCACTGTACGCTTTACCACTATACTCAGTACGCCGTTATGCTGATTTCCCACTGAACTACTCTATTGGGTCCGAAGTCTCGAAGCCAGGTTATGACCATCTATTCTTCTGCGAATACTGAATCGACGTTTATATTCTAAGATGGAAGAACAGTTGGCTTGAGGAAGGGAAAAGGTACGAGAGATGAAATTGGAGTGCTATAAACAATCCGCGAAAGATATCTAGAGAAGAATAAAGAAGTGTATATATTATTTGTGAATCTAGGAAAGGCGTTTGACAGAGTGGATTGGAATAAATTGATGGGGATCCTAAATTGACGTGAATTGGAAAAAGAAGAGTTGTTCAGTAACCTGCATATGAAACAACAAGTCATAGTCAGGATAAACGAAGAAATGTCAGAAGGAAGTGAAATAGGGAGAGGAGTACAACAAGGATGCCCTTTATCCCATTGCTACCGGGTCTGGCGGATGTCCAAATTAGGATTTTGTTTTACGACTTGAAATGTTTACTTGAACAGTGGTATTCCTGGTTGTCAAGCACGGTAGTAAAGAAACGTGTAGTTAAGCCCTTTGCCTTAAAACCGTCTGCCAGATGGTCATTCATTCATAGTGTTCTGCCCAAGGTCAAGTCTTTCACTGCAAACCCAGCATTCTCCAGTATTTCCTATTTTCTGCCTTCCTCTTTATTTCCTCATATGATCCATATATCTTAATGTCGTCTATCATCTCATATTTTCTTCTACCCCGAACTTTTCTCCCGTTCACCATTCCTTTCAGTGCATCCTTTAGTAGGCAGTTTCTTCTCAGCCAGTGACCCAACCAATTCCTTTTCTTCTTCCTGATCAGTTTCAGCAACATTCTTTCTTCACCCACTCTTTCCAACACAGCTACGTCTGTCTGTCCACTTCACACGCTCCATTCTTCTCCATATCCACATTTCAAATGCTTCTATTCGCTTCTATATATTCATTAATTTAATTATCCATTATTTCAGTTACTCATTAATTTAACAGAATATTATATATATTATACAGACGAGCAGTGACAAAACTGCAGGACGGACGGCAGGCTTCGTTGCATCTCTCTATATCTAAATCCTGAAAGATCAGTATAATTAACTTTAGGAAAGTATTGATTAATAATTTCTCGGACAAAAGAAATACAACTGAGTAAATCGATATTAATTAATAGTAAATATTATTATGATTCATATTTTATGAGAAATCGATATACGTGGAATGACGGCAAGCTGAATACCAATCGGTATCAAGGGACCTTTTTCGCAATTTCACAATATTTTTTCTCTCTACTTCGCATAATGGGATAGTACAAAAATCAAGGATTGAAACATATCCAACAAAGTCAAAATCGTTCTGATCCTGACTGAATTCCTCATTAAGAAACTCTACCTCACCAAACAAATAATATATATGTATTTTTTCTGCTTCAGCTGGTTGGTCACGTGATACCAGGCGGCGGCATCGCCATTACTGGTCAAGAACAGAGACAGTACGGAGGAGGCTTCTTGGAAGGCGCCGGAGCACCCAAAGGATCCGGAGGAATGCTTGGCGAAGTTACGCAACTGTACCTCTACAAGGCAGCGTTGGCACCTGGCAAGGCCCATCGTGACCACAAGCATCACCACGGCAACCACGTAAGCACAACAACTCCGGTACCACCACCAGTCTCCACCGGTCCTCCACTGCCAGAACATCCACTCCTGATTTCCGGACAACTGATACCGCAGCTCAACATCCAGGCAATGCTTGGTGGAGGTCCAAGAGGTCAGAACCAAGTTCTACCACCACCTCTCCAAGGAAGACCTCTGCTACCTTCTCCCTTACTCCCTCGACCAAGTCTAGGAGGTGGTACCAGTACCAGCAGTATCAGCTTGCCTGGTGTGTCGTCGTTCTCTATTCAGCATGTTTCTGGAGGTGGTTCATCACCAGTGTCTCTTCTTAGTGGAAGTGGCAGCAGTCTCCTATCACAAGATGGTGATTCTCTTCTAGACGTCCAACACTCTTTGTTTAAGCGCGATGAAGAACAGGGAACAGGAGTGGCTGGACAAGAATCTTCATCTAGATCAAAACGCAGTGCCTCATACAAGAACAAGAAGGATTCTAGACCCAAAAAGTACTCTAGAGCAATGGAAGATGCCAAGAAGAATCGCGAAGAATACAAGAGCTTGTCAGACTTCCAGGAAAAGGCTATCAAGCACAAGATCATAAAACGAGCTATCAACTTTGGCGATGACGACGATGACGGCAACGGACAATACTTCGAGTCCCAAGGAGGGTCATTTGGAGGCTCTGCTATTGGAATTATTGGAGGAGATTTCAACCCGATCAGCGCGCCCCAACAGCAAGAAGACGAACAAAATCCGAGCGGTGGTAGCTCAGGTGATGAGGGTTATCCCAGAGAACCAGCCGAAGGAGAAGTTACACAAGTGATGAATGTATGTTCGGGATGCGCACCTGAACCTTTCAAGAAAGCTGAACTCATATCTTGGAGACATACTCCTAAGAAGCTTTATTCCGGTGCTCTCTACACTTTGGCAAATCCCGAGTGTAAGAGGTTTTAGGTCTAGCCCAGACAAACAACTTGTTAGTTAATGTTGCCATTAATGTTGGTTCACAGTTATGAATTACAAGACGAAAATGAGAAAGAGACATTTAACGATATCAATATTAAGTACTTTGTTCTCTCATTTCAGAAGTACATATAGCGGATGAAACCTGATCTCGAAATGTGCATGGAAATGCACATTTTTACTGTCCTTGGTACTGAAGGCAAATTATGGCTTCACGTGTATTTATTTACTTGTAGAGAGCTTTTCTTTTTAAATTAATGAACGGCTTTTGTAAGCATTCAATATCCAACCAATTTTCTCCAAGCAATACACTTATGAAATCTAACAAGAAATATACTGTAAAACCGCGGTTACTTCATATTATTTAAAAATACGCCACAGAATATGATCAGAAATAATCTGCAAGGATTTTCTTCTTAAATTCTTTACTTAAGAATTCTCCATCAATAGAATGTTTGCAATCGTATGTTGAGAGAAACAGTAGGTGTTAAGCAATAAATGTTTACTACATAAATAAATCTGAAACAGATATCCCCAGACAAATATTTTACGGTACTGGTATTAAAAGATCAACATAAATATATTATTAAAACTTGTTCCGTTTCAGAGAAAATACACAGTAAGAGCGAACGGTGTCTTTAGTATATTTTAGAGTCCCTCGATAATAATTGAATGTAGGAGTTGAGACAATGAGCATATTCCTTCTGATTGGTTAGATTCAATCATGACTTCCATTAATATACTAATAATAAACCTAGGTACACATATGTATTCAAAAATAAATTAGACGGATGAAATAATAAATCCTTCATTATCTGTAATGTCTAGACTCTAGAGATCCTTCCTAATCAGAGCTGAGGCGTTGCATGGATTCTGATCCCATCAAAAATTAAAATATACACCGTCTTTCAAAAGCCTACAAAACATTTTAGAAATTCACCACAAATAAACTAAGCAACGAATGAGGGAGAAACTCTCCAAGTCATTTTGTGTATTGCAATTCCTACTCAAGAGGTTCGTCGATTATGACTGTACAGCCATGATTTCGAGCTGAATTCCATAAGGCGGTATCAAGAAACTATATGATAAATTCCAGGTTTACATGAACATGAACATGAACATGAACTAGCTGATGCCACAGCTGAATGAAGGCAAGGGCAATGACCACATCTTTCAACAAGTCTGGTTCACTACCGCAAATACGTGCGAAGGTATCTCAACCAAAATTTGCCATAAAGGCTAGGATGCACAAAACAAAAAGATGAGCGTTAATGCCGTGGCCACCACGGTCACCGGATTTAACCCTGAATTTTTCTTGTTGGGGTACTATCTTCAACTGTATCACCACTGCTATGACTCTAGTCTACTGTGATATGCTGACATGCACGTAGGGTTATTATGGATTTTCACTTATCACACAGATATCTTGCTATATCAGCAGAGTAGGAAAGATTGAGCATCTGTGAAATATGTAAAAAAGCTTGATGAGTTTGTCTCTATTTAAATATAATAAAATTTGTATCAATTGTATAATTTATTTGTGGTGAATTTCTAAAATGTTTCACGGACTTATGAAGGATCGTGTATAATGATTTGATAGCACTGAGAACGGAAAAACAAATCTCTTACACATCTGTACAATTTAGGCCTATACAGATATTAAACAAATCCGATACATAATTTTATAATATATTTTTACAGTTAGTTTATCATTGAGAAATAAGAAAAAGCCTGTTAACTTATATTTACTAGAAGTAAAGCCATTGTAAATGCTTAATGGATTATGAATAAGGTAGATGATATTTGGATCCTGTGTCTCAACTCTCGTGTTCAATTGTTATCGAGAAACTCTCGTATGTTTTGCAAGAAGCACATTCAGATAGAATAGGCGCTTTACAGTGATTCTAGATAATCATAAAATCCATGCCACCAATATTTACGATAAATTAATTTCAATTTTCGTAAAATTGCTGTATAGAAATATTTTATAAGTGTCAGTTACATGATTTTATATGTATAACTTTAAGTGCATCAGAACAAAAGAAAACTTTCAGCATTGTACACGATACGGAGGCTAGTTTCAACTTCATTTGTGAGATATACGCTCCTAATTATACCTACCTATTCTCTCTCGTGGAACAAATGAGTCTGTACAAAGAAGTAACTTTTGAGCCGAATGAGTTCTGTCAGAAAAGCTATATACTACGGACTGGAAGAGCTCTAAGTGAAGACAGGACTTCTAATCCAGAGCATCTACGAGGTTTCTACAGGATAAAGTACCGGTGTTGCCCGGAAGTAAAAGACGGCCGAGGCGCAATGCTCAACACCTGTTTTTAAATATCAGAAAACATGCAGATCTCTCTCTCTCTGTTATCTGTGCGGCTCAACGGTTTTTATATAGGATGTAAACTATATAAACTGCCAAAAAATACTGGTGGTAGAGCATACATAACTGAAGACAAAATTCAAATGCTTTTCTATAACTATCATGGTTTTCCCGAAAAAAAAAAAAGTTTTGTGAGTGTAACTTTTTTAGAAAAGAGAATAGACAGTCATTATTTACGATACTTTGCCCGATATGTGCGCTGAAGCAGTCGTTTCTTACTCTGTTGTGTATTGATATGTGTTGGGTGCAAGGTCATTGACAATAACATTTACGTTCAGTCGAAATTAATAAAACAAATAATTAAACTACTATCAATCTTAAAAACATGTTATTTTACAAATTAAGAATATAATTATAAGATATAATTAAATTTCAGTAGATATTTTGTTCAGTAGATCGATATGTACTGGCTATATAATTTTGGCAGTTTATATTGTTTACACCCTGTATAAACATTTTACTTTCACGAGAGTAACTTTAAATAATGTTGTTTGGATTTCTAGATGCTGTGATTCTTTTTACAGGAAAACCGGCTCATAGTATAATAATAATAATAATAATAATAATAATAATAATAATAATAATAATAATAATAATAATAATAAGTAATATTTGGCCATTAAACAATAATCAACTACAATAGGCGAAGTTATAAGAACATATACACAGCTATAAAATTAACGAAGATAATACATAAAATGTTATTAATAGTTAACAAAATTAAAATTAGGATTGAAATTAAATTTAGCATTAAAAGGATTAAAGTACAATCACAGTCTAGTATATACAGTCACGAAGCTGAATATATAATAAGTATGCATCCCTAGATAGTTGCTAACCACTAGGATCGCTACTATCGCCCCATTACAGACAATGCGAAATATTACCTGCACAGTCTATTGTTCCTAGCAACCTCAACACTTCGTGACTGTAATACTAGACTGGTACAATCTCCCTAAACTCTAAAAATTCCTCGATGGAATAGAATGGGTTATCTAGAATTTCTTCTGTGAGTACTCTACGTGATTTATTATGTTTCTTATCAAGAAGACTTTCCGTTTCACGTAATTTATTTACTAATCTATTAATCGTAGTTCGACCTGGAACTCGAACATCAGGAAGTCTCTCTTGAAATAATCTCCTTATGGCACTCGCAGGTTCTGTATGGACGTATGGATCATAAATTAATACTTTTTGGGGAACAGAATACCAGTACATGAATTGAGTCATTTTTACTTAATACGCACTGTATTGCGTCACCTAACAAACACGTGTCACGTTTGCAATGAAGCTTCGCGCGGCCTTGAGTCCCCCATCTCCAGCTGGCCGGCTAAGAGCCGTGAAACCTGTTCTGCTGTATACCGTTCACCCAGTGTAAGCCACCTATGCAAATAAATTACTGTGGTAGAAAGTTAGTTATAGAGGTGTATATAAAAAATTACAATGATTCATTCTTTTCTTAAGTCTACATAATGGAGTATCGTACATGAATCCCTTCGAATGCTATAAAGCAACATCAGTCATGCGACCTAATTACGACAAGCTGAGAACGGTAAATTTTACAGAAACGAAACAACCTGAATTGCTACTATGGGAGTTAACAGGAAGATATCTTTCAGTCCACAGTAAAATAACGATAATATGAGATCTCGTTTCTAACACATTCTCCATCACTGTGAACCAACTTAAAATCTGTTACATATAAGTTTGTTGAAGAACTTCCACATTGTGATCTGCATCACAAGATTATCACACCAAGATTTTTGAACCTTCAGCAAAGGAAAATCAACTAACATACCTAAATATACGGGCTCAAAAAAAAGTACATATGCACTTACAATCTAATTCATCAAGATATTTATTTAGAACTTCTATTTATTATCATATGTTTTTAATAATATTCACAGAAAAAAAAGGATAGAGCTTTCTAGATTTTCTAGCTATATTAATGCTGTTATGAGAACTATAACTGAAAGAAAAGTAGGTATTCAAAGAATATCTGCGATGTACAGGTTTTGTCCAACGAGACTTTGTAGAATTCAAGGAAAAAGCTGGTGATTTTCATTAAAAAAAATCAACAGATGACTTAGGCTATGGCTGGACATCTCTGGCTGCAGAAAAAAAAGAACTATTATTTTACACATGCAAAGTGTTCTGCAATTAATCATGAAATCAGTTCCAAAATATTGCAAATGTAACTATTCATACCATAGCTTTATGAAGTTCCCATGGCAGCAAATAGTACATTATGCAACGAGCCTATAATGGTAGTAATTAAGACGCGAGATATTCATGAACGAGCGCAAGCGAATTTCATAATTTTCATACGAACGTCTTAATTACCATTATAGGCAAGTTTCATACTACTTTTTATGCTCGACCAAATTTCTAACTTGAAATTATTCATATGTATTCACGTTATTGTTATGTCAGTGAGTGCAATAGCCTACCTCATGAATTGTGAGATGTGCGCAGACGCGAAAGTATTGATTTTTTCCGGGAAACGAATGTCGACGACCTTGATATAATCTAGAGAGTAAGATAAGCATTAGTCTTGATATAACCTTGAAATTGAATTCGACATTGAAAAACGAGATGACAAATTGAATTTATTTGAATATTATTTACAATTAACGCTAATTATTATAGTAACAGAACATAACCTTCTGTGACAGTATTGGATTTCCAGCCTCCGTGACCTTTCGATAGTTGTCTTTCGATTGCATATCCGAGAATAATCGAAAACCTGAACTTTAATGAATAGGTTACTTTAATGACATGCATTAAAGGACTGCTACCAGGTGTATAATTACTACATTTCGGCATGGTCGAGCATAAAATCATTTAAGAAACAGCTAACTTTTATAACATATGGCAGTAACCATGCCAATCGATCTTTCGTAACTTCGATTTTTTAAAACATTTTAGAAATTGGTGACCAATAAATGTCAGAAATTAATAAAATACACGTACATTAATACGAGAACAAATAATATGAAAGTAGAAGTTGCTGGGCCAGGTATTCTGTTTTAATGTCCGTTTTTATTCAATGATTTATTATAGCCCAAATTGAATCGACATTTTCGTGACATATTAAGTGGCAATGTCATGAAAGATTTAACAAATATAGTCTACACATTGTAAAGTATGATAAATAACTTGTCAAAATGAAGATATCGAGCGCATAATCTGCCAGCACACTATCGCATCACAGGAACAAAATTAATGATGGAAACGATGTACCAATTAAAATATGAAATACCTATTCAATTCTAGGTTATGCTGGACTATAGAATTAATGCGGGCCATTACAAAACAATCACTTTTACGATCGTAACTTTCTAACTTTGTGCACAGTTACATAATGAAACCAAAACATAAATTTATAAGATAAGGCAATCAGTTTTACTTTCTAACGGGCAGTTGACAATCTTCCACGTTAAAAGTGAGAATGCAGATTTCTTTCACCAGAATGTGAGTTGCTTTTAATGAGCTGTTGGTTCGAAATTCACCCACCTCCATCTTCACCTCACAAATGCCCACTTCCAGGGCCCCATTAATTATTAGCGAGTGTTTGCTGGGATAGGCTGCCACTACATTATAATGCTTGTTTCATTCACCACATCATTAATCATTTAACAAGAGATTTCCAAACAAAATACATCATGTACCATGTCATTCAACTAGCGCAGCTGTACTACCTATCATTGTACCATACTGTATGTACGTCTGCGGATTTATGTAAAATAAATATACATATTTTTGTGTTTATTACGTTATTACACTGTACCTTTCTAATAGTTGTCAAGGAAGAGTAATTTACGTATATTTTGTTTCTTTCCTTCCTTTCTTTCCCTCTTTCTTTCTCTCGTTCCTGTATGTACAGACGTGGACAAATTATTAGAAAAATTGGAGATTTTTATTACATATTTTTACAAAATATTATTCTTCAATTTAGACTACAGTTGACATCTCTGCGTATTTCCAAATTATTCGAAAAATTGAAGATTTGTGTTGTATATTTTTACAAAATTTGACTCTTCAATTTAGACTACAATAGATATTTTTTCAAATTTACAAATTATTAGTAAAAGTAAAGATTTTTTTGTATATTTTTACAAACTTGGACTCTTCAATTTGGACTACAGGTGACATTTTGGATATTTCCAAATTATTAGCAAAACTGAAGATTTTTATTATATATTTTTATAAATTTTGACTCTTCACTTTAGACTGCAGTTGACATTTTTGCATATTTACAAATTATTAGCAAAATTGAAAACCAGTATATATTTTTTACAAAATTTGACTCTTCAATTTAGAATAGCCTACATTTGACATTTTTTGCATATTTCTATCTACTGTAATGATAGAAATATGTAAAATTGTCAACTGTAGTCTAAATTGGAAATTCAAATTTTATAAATAGAATTATCATAAAAATCGTAAATTTTGTTAATTTGTCCACGTCTGTATGTATGTATGTATGTATGTATGTATGTATGTATGTATGTATGTATGTATGTATGTATGTATGTAGGTATGTATGTATGTATGTATGTATGTATGTATGTATGTATGTATACGTACGTAGGATAAAGGTTGGTAATACAGTGATTTAGAAAGGGTACAGATATAATAAGACATTTAGTTATATCCTCACAGCACATAGTGGTGCGCGACAATGATAGTTCGTTACTTTTAAGAAATAAATAAAAGTTGTTTTGATTTATTTACTTACCGCACGTGTGTTGTAAGTTTAACTTACAAGACCTACCAATAACATCGGTAAGGTTGTTAAAAACACGATCGGCCAAAAATTTCTATTACAAAAGGCCACAGAGAAAAGTGAAGGAAATATTTAAGGGGACTGGGTAGTGATGCCTGTGCGATTAAAAAATTTCAGTACAAAAGTTTAGTTCAATATTTATAGGCGTTTAGTGCTCAGATTGTATAAGAATTTTCATGCTTATACAATCAATCATTGTGAATTCAGTGGTATAAAAGACAATTAGTTTCGTATCCAAGTGCAAAAGAAAGGTCCTAACTGATAATCTGTTTTCCCACTTTGCTAAATATACCTCAATCTTCAGGTGCACATTACTTGCTACAATCTGCACTCATATACCTTGAATTTTTTTAACTTATCTAGTAATGTATATTGTAAAGTCTAAAGCAAAGTTTAGTTAAATATTTCACCCCTAGTGAAACGGAAAAAATATTTAACTTTGTTTAACATTTCTTGAAATTTTTTCAATGCATATATATTTTTTTCTTGTGTTATGTGTGTGATATTCTTAAAACGGTAGGTCTACTATGTAGAACTCAGGCTGCAGAAAACACTGTAAAAATTTGAGGTAAATTTATTCAGTAGTTTCAGAGAAAAATGCACTTAAGTATGAAAAATGTCAACTTATGGAAAACTGCATTAAAAAAAAAGAAAGAAGGATGTATGAATTGCATGCACCACCAAATGTAAAGAGGTTATTTAGGGGGCTTATCTGCAGAAATACCCCCCCACACAATATTTATATTGTTTTAAACAGCAAGTTTTGTACTTTATTTTTAAAATACAAAATATAAAATCGGACTTTTGATCCCTAATCACTTACCCGGTTCCCTTAAGGATTCTTTGCAATTGGTCAGCCTGCACGAGAATGTTTGCAATTATCTTACAATTACCTTCAAACTATGCCACAGGCCAAATTCTCTTATACCCGCACCCATCTCAACCATCACTAGGCATTCACCGAGATGGGCATTCGCAAAGAACTATTATTTGGAACCTGCAGTCTCAGATGTTGGTATTCTCGGGTCACGGCATCATTACTGACAACCATGTCATTTATTACCCATGTGTTACTTCTCGTTTCACTTTCACTCACACAGGCGTCCAGCCTGAATTGAATTTTTCATTATTAATGTTGTCATTATTGCAGGTATCAGATTTCGCATCTCGCTAGTCATGACCAGTTAATTACACCCGTAACTCCGTCTTCCTCATATCGCTCCATTAACATTCTCGACAACCATAAATCTGAGAGCGCTGGGGCTAGGCCTTCTGTTTTGGGGTTCCTGAAGGCAAATACGTCCACCTGAGATGCTAATATCTATCTCAACTTTCTGAATGTAAGAATATCCAGGGGCGGCTCGTCCATAAGAGCTGCGGAGCTGCAGCACTCCTTGCTTTGAAATAGTGCATATATGTAAGGAAGTATAACAATGAAATTTACGCTAAGCATTTCTGGTTACGTGGATGTGAACAAAAAAAAAATCTGTATTTTGTTTTCCTTGCCTCCTCTTCGGTGGTGATGCTGCATGGACTAGGGGAGTGGCGTGACAGATTTAGGACATTTGCCCCTAAAAAGGAAAATGCACGAATCTTCGCAGTCTCACCTGAAAAATGTTGTTTCATTGGCTATGTTAAGCAACTCATACCGCTGTGCAATTAAGTGAAACGAACAGAACAAACATTCTCAAATATAATCAAGAAGTGAAAAAAATCGTGAAATTATAAAAAAAAAATGTTGGTTGTATCAAATTTTGTGGCCAATATGAACTTCCCCTTAGGGGACATGATGAAAAAACGATTCGAAGAACCCTGATGTGTTTCGTGGGTTGCTACAGTTCGTGATTAATCTAAACGAGCCTCCCAAAAATCATTTGGAACATGCCACTGTTTAAGGTTATTCTAAGACAATTCAGAATGAACTGGTAGATTGTAAGTTGAGTGTCTGCCGATCTGAAATTCAGACTGAAATCGATGGTATTAGTTTTTCTTAGGGATTAGCAAATGGTCCCACAGACATCTCCCAACTAAGTCAGGAAGTTTTGATTTTTCGATATGTAATGCATTTATTTTTGTCCTATACTTATTAGTAATGATATCAAGAAGTGAAATTGTATGTACCGAAATCTACTGCAGCTCTCCCAATCCACAAGTTCACGAGCCGCCACTGAGAATATCCATTATTTAAAAATCTACAAAGATTGTCCAGAGCCGAATATAAGATGGAAACAGATAATAAAACAAGGATACTTGAAAAACCAGAACAATAGACGAAAATTTACTCCACTTGAGTTTCGTTGGCCATAAATCTCACACGACCTGCTATATATTCATCCAAAACAACAAAAAACTATGGTTGTATGAATTTCCTTCATTTGAGTTTACTTTAAAACAGAACTCTAACAATGAATAATTATTTGTGAGTATATAATGTGGTGAGTTATGCATACAAGGACTGCGAAACAGTTTTTGAAACATAGAATTTACAAAGACGAAGAGAAGACGTAAAAGAAGAAAGAAAAGAAGAAGAAGAATCCGGCAATGTACTTAATATTACAGTCATTTTCAAGGCGTTGAATATAATATTAATTTTTGTGAGAAATATTAATTAAGTCATGAACGTGTTTGTGACATGATGTCTTACCGGATTCTCGTCATAACAACAGACCACCACAGTCTAGTACATACAGTCACGAAGCTTGAGTTTATGAGGACACTAGGAACAACAGACTGTGCAGGTACTATATCGCGTTGTCTGTAATGGGGCGATAGTAGAGATTCTAGTGGTTAGCAACTATCTATGGATGCATATTTACTACGTATTGAGCTTCGTGACTGTATATACTAGACTGTGAGACCACCTTTTACTGCTTTGTTGCTTTCTTTGGACTTAAACGCATTTATTAAATCAGCGGAGCAGTGTATGTTCTTCTATAAAGGCAGATTCATAATTTTAAGTAATAGAGAAATGCGTGTAAGTAAACATATAATATGATTTTTTAAAATTAGAGAACTACAATCGAAATAAAGTACAGATTCTGAAGTTATTTTATACAGGGTGATTCATGAGGATTTACTGCCACTTACGGAGCTTATTTCCAAAGACATTGTGTGTAAAAAAATGTCACATAAATATGTGTCCTAATCTCAATATTTTCAGAGTTACATTAATTTTAAGTTGTTAGTAAAATATCTTTTTTCTTTAGTTTTAAGAATAAAAGAATATTACAAATAGAGAATGAACTATTCAGAAGTATCATTTCCTTAATTGGCTAGTGTTCTGAAGCTAAAATTGTGTTTTTAATTGCTTTGTAAAAATTTTGTTTTTCAATTTTTAACTGAAAATTACATTATTCTTACGCATTTATCACAAGAATTGTTACAAATCATACAACTTTAGCAACTTACTTTTTTACAATTTAATTATGCATCCTAATGTACAACAGTGACGTGATTTGTAACAATTGTTGTGATAAATGAGTACGAAATACGTAATTTTGTAATTAAAAATCGAAAAAAAAAATCTGCACGGAGCAACTATGGAATTCACAACACATTTTTAGTTTCAGAATACTACTAGCTAATAAAAGAAATGATACTCCTGAATAGTTCATTCCTGATCTGTAACATTCTTTTATCCTTAAAACTAAAGAATACGGCATTTTACAAACAATTTCAAATTAATGTAGCCTAACTCTGAAAATATTGATTTAGGACACATGTTTATGTGACTTTTTTGCTCAGAATGTCTTCGGAAATAAGCTCCGTAAGTGACCGTAAATCCTCGTGAATCACCCTGTATGTATGGTAGATCTATAACATTTTCGGCTTTAGTCTATTTTTGTAACTTAATAACAAGCATTATTTTCTACTTTACATAATTATTTATATTTTCTACTAGTTTAACTGTACACTGTTTCTATAATTTCACTTCATTTAAACGTCTCTCGTCACTTAAAAATATTTCCTCCAAATGTGAGGTTAGCTTGCCTCTGTTCTCTTCTATCCACAGAAACAAGGACTGTCATAGCAATCGTCTTCATCATTAGTTTCACAACTCAAATTAGAAGTCGGGTGCGTATGATATGTAACAGTTCGCTGGCTCCCCAAATCACACCTCGCTGTGACAGCTGGCTCGGCCCATTATCCGGCACTTTTCCGAGTTCCTGTCTTTCCCGCCCGTCACATCGACAACTTAACTCCTATTTCATCTTTCTTTACTTTTTGATGTCTACTTTCTATCAGGGTCCAAAAAATTGGAATCGTGAAGGAGACACGCACTCGTACATTTTCGTAGGGCTCGAAATGGATGTGTTCACGAACCTGAACGCTCTATTTTCGTTGACACGGTGCTGTTGATGACGACAACGAAGAAGTTAATGACCAGTGAGATGACGTCGAATATGGGTAGGCCTATATACAGGGTGTTTCCGGGCTGGTGTTACAAACTTTCAGGGATGATGGAGAAGGGCACATTTGAAATAAGAGACCCTGGTCCGGAAATGATTGAGTCGAAAGTTATAAGCAAAAATAGTTGTGTGGAAATGGAATTGTAATTTCGCACCACGTGCCCTCATTCCCTTAACCTTTGGAACAGTCGTGGAAAGATGGTATGGGCCGGATGTCTCCTACGTGGGTAATTGCCCTCATACAATCTATGAGCTTGTCTACTGTTCCCATTGGCTCATCCGTATACGAAAATCAAGTTAATCACGTTTAGAAATATTAGAAATAATCACCACCACCAACCTAGACTTAATAGAATGTCAGAAAAAATCATCGTTGATTTTATTTCTCACCTTCTCATGCCCAAAACTGAATTCGTTAATCAAAATTATAACTAGAAACTAAGAATTACATATTAGTGTGCGTCTACAGTAAAAAAATTGTCATTAAAACTTATTAATTTTGTTAAGAGTTACTGGTCCACACCTGTGGAGTAACGGTCAGCGCGTCTGGCTGCGAAACCAGGTGGCCCGGGTTCGATTCCCGATCGGGGCAAGTTACCTGGTTGAGGTTTTTTCCGGGGTTTTCCCTCAACCCCAAATGCTGGGTAACTTTCGGTGCTGGACCCCGGACTAATTTCACCGGCATTATCACCTTCATTTCATTCAGACGCTAAATAACCTAGATGTTTATACAGCGTCGTAAAAAACCAATAAAAAATGTTATTCAGACTTCGTGAAATTTAAATAGGTGAATATCGATTACTGCAATAAAGAAATTGGATGTTATTCAGTAATGCCAATTGAGAAAATCGAAATACAGGTTTAACAATGTTAATTACATGTACTACGCTTTTCTCTTGTTATGATAACAAATACATTTTCATTATCTGCTGAAATCATAATTTAATTTAAACATTTTATAATATAATTACAAGTAACCTAATTAATAGGTACCTACATTAATTAAATGAACACTGTTACGAAAGAGTGTCATTTTCTTTAGATACGATGGACATGGAATTAGAAGATAAAGAAGTAGATGTTGATGTGGAAGTACGATTTCGCATTTTATTTACTACAATGGATTCATGCTCATCGATTTACGGGGAAACAGTTGGCAACACTGACTAAAAAGAACGACCATGCGATAAATTGATAGTGATAAATCAAGCTGCAAAAATTATCGCGATGTATGACTGTGATTGGTTGGAATTCAAATTTCATTACACTTCATTGGTCGAACATGGAATGACGTCATATAAACGAAATAGTCATTAAAACTTATTAATTTTGTTAACAGTTACGTGTTTCTCTATGTTTTTTAAGAAAATCGCATGTTTGTTACAGGTTTTGTTATTCATCAACAAGTTTTCGTTAAATTTTGTGAATTGAATTTGTGCTGTTT
The DNA here is from genome assembly GCF_040183065.1 of Periplaneta americana. Classification (NCBI taxonomy): domain Eukaryota; kingdom Metazoa; phylum Arthropoda; class Insecta; order Blattodea; family Blattidae; genus Periplaneta; species Periplaneta americana. The sequence goes on from NC_091125.1 coordinate 135,755,030, forward strand.
AGGCTACCAATTACCCCTAGCGGAAAGGGAGCATTAGCTGAGGTCACAATTCACGGATGCGGTGTCTAACCAAACAGTCGGAAGACCTACCACGAATCGAACTGATCCTCTTGATGTCGACGCCATCTGACTAATCCATGGTTGGACCAGCCGTAATGAAAATTCATTAGAATTCAGTGACGCAGTATGGTTAGGTTCGACTTGTGTGCAAACAGTCTGCTTTGCAAGTACAACAGAGACAATCTCGTATGGACATTTACATAGTAGATTGTATGTAGTTCAGTGAACTACAAGTGTGAAGAAGAAGCTTTTGAACCTTGTACCAACTAATGTAACTCTATGAAAACTGTAATAATTCTACATAACAGAAACAATATTGCTGCTCTTAATTTCTGTCTTATACTCCGTTCATGTATCTTACAACAACGTTGTGATTTATGGTGATACGGCGATAAGGTAGCCAGGATGAAAAGGGTGTTGAAGTGCATACAGTCTATACTGTACTTATGTTTAGTTACGTAATAGAGTCGTACTGATAGTCATTTTTTTTATTTTAGTAGGTTATTTTACGACGCTTTATCAACATCTAAGGTTATTTAGCGTCTGAATGGGATGGTGATAATGCCGGTGAAATTAGTCCGGGGTCCAGCACCGAAGGTTACCCAGCATTTGCTCAAATTGGGTTGAGGGAAAACCCCGGAAAAAACCTCAACCAGGTAAGTTGCCCCGACCGGGGATCGAACCCGGGACACCTGGTTTCGCGGTCAGATGCGCTGACCGTTACTCCACAGGTGTGGATTACTGATAGTCATGAGCAACACATTGTTATAATTTCAATTTCAACAATGTAACAAAAACGATTATATGATCATAATCTACAGACTTTACTCTATGTATTGACATATTGTGACGGCATTAACTTCTATCATGTGACCACAGGCAATGTTTGCAAAATGGTCGACAACGATGGTTCGTTTCGACAGCGTGCTGTCATTAAATTCCTTGTTGAAGATGAAAAATCTGCTGCTGAAACTCTCCTCAGACTTCAACGTGCAAACGGAGATGTGTGTATGGGCGCCAGCAGTGTTAGGAGATGGGTGAAACATTTCGAAGATGGGAACACAAGCATCCAAGATGAGCCTCGTAGCGATCGCCCTAGAACTGCCTCCACGGAACGCAACAATGGAAGAGTTGATGAGTTCAGGGATGCATTTTGGTTGAATTTCTTGAACCTGGACAGACCATAAATGCTGTCCGCTGTGTTCAGATAGTTTTGAAGCTCCGTCGTGCATTTCGCGAGAAACGCCCTGGAAAGAAGATCATCCTGCAACACGATAACGCGTGGCCTCACACTGATCGTGTCACCGTGGAGAAAATCAGAACATTTGGGTGGGAAACTATTCCGTATTCTCCCTACAGTCCCGACTTGGCACCCTCCGACCACCATCTTTTCAGTTCTGTAAAGGAGCAGCTGCGAGGCCAACGCTACGAGATGCTGGAGAACATCCGGAAAGCAGTGCGTCAGTGTCTTCGGGAAGATGAAACGGACTTCTACAGCAAGCGAATTTTCAAACCTATAGACCGACGGGAAAAATGTGTGCAAAGAAATGGAGAGTATGTTGAAAAATGATAGAAAATCTGTAGATTAAGGTGATGTATCTAGTTTGTCTAAGAAATAAAAATTAAGATTTATAACAATGGGTTGCTCATGACTTTCAGTATGACTCTCGTAATTACACATTTTTTTTCTATTTGATTACAACTTATAAAGGGTACACGGGAAAATAATCAAAGTCACAGCTGTCTTAAGGATGTATAAGTCGTGATAATTTTCCTTTATCAGTTTTGATAAGAGAAATACATAAATGTTTCAGTAATATATTGAATTAGATGATATCACCTTAGGATAATTGTGACTATGATTGTTTTCCCCGTGTACTCTTCGTATGAAGATTCCAGTTATGTGCACTAAATAATGCTTCACCATTCAGATAATGTAATTTTTATTCTGCATGTCTTTGGATATTATTAGATTTTTCGATAATTGCATAATACTTAGAGGCTATCGTTATAAATGTACATAATTTTAGATTTTCACAGAAAAAAAAATAATTAAACAATTTGTTAGTACTACCAACTACGTTTAAGTCAAGACATAACAGATCAGCATAATGTGTATGAAACTTAAAGAAACATCTAAAGTAATGGGACAAAACCCACTTTATTACAACTTTGTGCCATGGAATACTGCCCGTAGTTTTCTCAGACAGGGCAGGAATCTTTAGAAAATAGGGACAACCGGTTTTACTTCCCTTCAAACTGAGGACTTCTAACGCACCCTTACAAAAACTATCGTCGAAGGGACAATGGGATCATGTAAAAATGATGAAGCAACGACTAATATATAAAGACAGGCAAACGTAAACACTCCGAAAAAATCTCAGTCTCTTTAGCGAGAATCTCCCAAGATCTGCCAAGAATCAAACTCCAAAACTTTAGGTGAAAAGTGAGCTAACAGGGCTGCAGTTGGGCTACCTTTCATCTCCCAAGTGAAACTCGCTGCCTCTCAATTCTTGAAGTGGAGCTGGGAGGCTGGAGTGAAGTCAATATGAAACTTGTGTAATTAAGTCTGTGATTGAAGGATCACAGCAAGTAGTGGGAAGGGACTAGTTTAAATCTTGGGAAGTAAAGTTGTGGATCTATAGCTTCTTATGCAGCTATTGGATGAGGATCCAATTCCTAGGAATTACAGCATTTCTGAGACAAGAGGGAGCAAACTTAGACGACACAGGGGTTGCAAATATGCTAGATTAAAATATAACCAAGAGGATGACGGTTTTGTTTTACCAACTTCCACAAAGTAGAGATGATGCTTGGACTTCTTCCATTGCTAGTGATGCAAATAAAGACTTATTTAGTCCTTTTAACGACCTCAACAACTACCATACTTTACCAAACTTATTTTTCAAGTGAAGAGAAAGACAGAGCCAAGTTTCAAAACATTCAGAGGTTTACTAGTTACTCAACAACTTCCAAGCAAAAGACACTAAAACGGCGTACATATTTCATGCATGCGGAATCTGTTTTCACCTGAAGTGATACCATAACACGTGACGATGAGTTAAGGTTGAGCGAGTTGTTTGTATGGTGCAAAGAGAATAACTGAATAATACAGAGTGTAAACAATGTAAGCTGCCACAAATACTGGTAGTAGAACATAAATAACTGAAAAAAAAATGAAACAACATTTTTCTGTGACTGTCAAGGTTTTCTCAGAAATAAATGCGTTTCGTATGTTCTGACTTTTTTTAAAAATGGGAATAGACCAAAAAATGTAGATTTGGAGAAGGTTTGAACGTGTGAAGTAGACAGACATAATAAGAAATGAAGTTGTGTTGGAAAGAGTGGGTGAAGAAAGAATGATGCTGAAACTCATCAGGAAGAGGAAATTAAGAGCAAATGCTGAGTAACTATGGTGTTGGCCGTATGAGGCCTTGTATTGTCTTTTGCCATTAGAAACTTTTTTAAGAGAACAAAAATGGCGTAATCGCAGGGAGAGAGGCCTGGACTGTATGTAGGATGACCGAGAACCTCCCACTTGAATTTCTGCAATAGTTCCTTGATTGTGTTGGCCGTATGAGGCCTTGCGTTGTCGTCTGCCCTTCACAGCCTTTTTTATGGGACAAAAAATGGCGTAATCGCAGGGAAAGAGGTCTGGACTGTACGGAGGATGACTGAGAAGCCCCACTTGAATTTCTGCATGATAGCCGTGATTCTGTTGGCCGTATTAAGCCTTGCATTGTCGTGGAGCTGAATGACCCCTCCGGTTACCTTGTCTGGTCGTTTTGATTTCATCGCTTGGCGAAGAGTGGGCAAGGTTTGCGAGAAACGCTGGGCATTCACTGTTGTCACGTGCTGCAGGAATTCTTGTTGTCATCACTTCGAACCAGAATCGAAACGACAAAGATTGCAATGGAAGCATCCAGGGTCACCACCACCAAAAAAATCCGACGCCATCCACACAAGTGCAGAACAGGTTATGCTGATGTTCTTCTTTGATCAAGACGGCCCTCTTCTGATAAACTTCCTGCAGCACAAGACAACAGTGAATGCCCAGCGTTACTCGCAAACCGTGACCACACTTCACCAAGCGATCAAGTCGAAACGACCAGGCAAGCTCACCTGTGGGGTCATTCCGCTTCACGACAATGCAAGGCCTCATACGGCCAACACAATCACGGCACTCTTGCAGAAATTCAAGTAGGAGGTTCTCGGTCACCCTTCATACAGTCCAAACCTTTCTCTCTCTGCGATTACGCCATTTTTGGTCCTCTAAAAAGGCTGTGAGGGGCAAAAACGACAATGCAAGGCCTCATACGGCCAACAAAATCAAGGCACTATTGCAGACATTAAAGTGGGAGGTTCTCGGCTACCCTCCATACAGTCCAGACCTCTCTCGTTGCGATTACGCCATTTTTGGTCCCCTAAAAAAGGCTCTAATAGCAAAAGACAATACAAGGCCTCATACGGCCAACACAATCACGGCACTATTGCAGAAATTCAAGTGGGAGGTTCTCGGTCACCCTCCATTCAGTCCAGACCTCTCTCGTTGCGATTACGCCATTTTTCGTCCCCTAAAAAAAGGCTCTAATGTCAAAAGACAATGCAAGGCCTCATACGGCCAACACAATCAAGGCACTATTGCAGAAATTCAAGTGGGAGTTTCTCGGACATCCTCCATACAGTCCAGACCTCTCTCGTTGCGATTACGCCATTTTTGGTCCCCTAAAAAAGGCTCTGACGGGCAAACGCTTCACCTCGGACGACGACGTCAAGTAATACCACCGGAACTGGTTTACAACGCAGCCCTGGGAATTTTACGAGACAGCCATTCACCGCCTTGTGTCGCAGAGGGACAAGTGCCTCAACAGCCAGGACCAATACTTTTGACATACAGGTACTGGTTTCTGTTCCTAGGCCTCCGGCTCGTTTCTTTTTGAATGCTCCTTATAAAATGCTCCATGCACCATATTGTAAGAAATTTTCAATATTTATTTTTATTTATATGTTCAGAGAAGGTATATAAATAATGATAAGTATTAGTTTATTATGGGAATAATATAGTAATACAGTTATCTTGGTTTTAATTTCATACTTTTAAGGGCGCAAAATCAAAAACTAACATCGGAATATCAAAATAAAGATAATAAAAATGGAAAAAACCAAATTTTCATTTTTTCTTCAGTTTTGTTCGAAAATTTCACCTCTGCCTCCCCTTAAGGAAAAGTCAGAAAATTGACAATTAAGTTTATGTTCATCAAGTAAAATGTGAAAATAGTAACACAGATCGTTCGCTCATCTTTAAATATTAAACAGGCATATGAAACAAAACTCATCACTATATTAGCGACTTATAATACAATGAAATGCAACAGTGGAAACAATGTGAGTGACTCTATCTAACCTTAAAATTGCCCTTGACAAATGCTTTAGGTTACTTCCCCTTTATTTACTAGCTTCCCCGAGAAGATCAATATCTGGGGAGAGGAAAGGACACAACAGCGAAAGAGACGAAATACACGGTAGAGTGTATGTATAAAAAACTACACCACACATGGAAATACATCTGGTTAAAGGTACGGCAGACAGAGGAGCGGGAGAACAAACTGCACCTACATCGTTGCAAATGTCTCCATGGCAACACTGTATGTTTGTCGCATTGTATTCCACCACGTTAATTACGTATGGATAGTCCTACACTCATACTAAGCTAATCAAGTTCTGCTAATTTGTTATTTAACGATGTTGTCTCACCTGAATTAACTACATAACCATTAATTACAACGTAACACGTACGTGTCATATTCCTTAAGATGTGTTTATATTACAAATGATTCAAGCACATTTTGAACGCGTATGAAAAATATCTCACACAAATCTAAATATTTGTATAAAAATTGTTTTAAAATGTTATTTATTTTCACTTCTATTTTTGATACAAACTGTTTTTAAGCGAAACGTATATATGTCAGAGACACAAGAGAGAAAAATCGTAACGTTCTGGCATGAAAGGGTTATCCGACGTCACTCGTGGAAACCCTCTTTCGGAAATCAAGGTTATCAATCTGATGGTCGTATGGTTGCCAACACTGGTAAATAAAATTAGCAGTAAATTTATACATGTAAGTTTGGATCAATACCGGTATATATTCATTCATTTATAGTGTTCTGTCCACGGGTATGCCTTTCACTACAAACCCAGCATTTTCCAAGCTTTCCTATTTTCTGCCTTTCTCTTATTCTCCGCATATATTCCATTTATCTTAATGTTTTCTACCATCTGATGTTTTCTTCTGCCCTGACGTTCACTATTCCTTCCAGTTCATCCTTCAGTAGGAAGTTTCTTCTTAGCCGGTGACCCAGCCAATTTATTTTTATCGTCCTGATACATTTCAGCATTATTCTTTCTTCACCCACCTTTTAGCACAGCTTTATTTCTTATTCTGTCTGTCCATTTCACATGCTCCATTCTTCCCCATATCCACATTTCAAATGCTTCTATTTGTTTCTCTTCACTTCGTCGTAATGTCCATGTTTCTACTTCATACAATGCCACACTCTATACAAAGCACTTCACTAGTCTCTTTCTTAGTTACTTTTCCAGATGTCAGCAGAAGATGCTTTTGTTTTCTAGTGAAAGCTTCCTTTGCCATTGCTATTCTCCTTTTGACTTCCTGGCAGTAGCGCATGGTACTCCGTACAGTAACACTCTATTACTTGAAGTTAGCGGTATATTTTCATTCATTCATTCATTCATTCATTCATTCATTCATTGTGTTCTGCTCAAAGGCAGATCTTTCACTGCAAACTCAGCTTTCTTCAATCTTCCTTATTTTCTGCCTTCCTCTTTTTTTAGTTGGTTATTTAACGACGCTGTATTAACTACGAAGTTATTTAGCGTCGGTGAGATTGGTGATAGCGAGATGGTATTTGGCGAGATGAGGCTGAGGATTCTCCATAGATTACCTGGCATTCACCTTCCCCTTTGTGTCCGGTATATATACAGACGTGGACAAATTATTAGACAAAATTAATTATATGTGCAACAAAGCTGTATTTATCGGCAGAAATAATGAACAAAAATGTATTTTTCACAGAAATAACGAACAGAAAATAGAGTCTGGCAGTTACTAATATTTTGTGAGCATTCCCTTATTCTTTATTAACACGTTGATTTTGTCAGGGATGCTGGAAACCAAAATTTGACACCTTCTTTGAATATCAGCATCATTTAACCAGATATCAGACATTGCTTAAATGAGTCCATGTTTTGTTGTAAGTCTCTTTTTGTTCACTTTCGTGTACAGTATAGATCACAGATTTTCAATTTCGTTCATGTCCGGTCTTCTTGCAGGCCATGGAAGAACAGACTATTGAATATCTTCTGCAGTATATAATTAAAACACCAGTAGTACCAACACAGCCAGACAAAATATACTTAGCCATTGGAAAAATATACCAGAAGATGTAAACAATCACATTTACAATAGAGACTCTGTGAATTATACCGATAGTTGATATGACGAATTATATTATGTTTCCAAGAAAAACGTTTTAGTCTAATAATTTGTCCACGTCTGTACAAGGTGATTCACGAGGATTTGCCGTCCCTTACGGAGCTTATTTCGGAAGACATTCTGAGCAAAAAAATGTCATATAAACATTTGTCCTAATCTCAATATTTTCAGAATTACACTAAATGCTCGGTTTGGTGATTTCAAGCGGCCGGCTAGATCCCCAGACCTTACAGCTGCTGATTATTTTCTGTGGGGACACCTCAAAGAAAGGGTGTTTCAAACCAGAGCACTCTGGATCCAGGAGCTGAAGAACGAGATACAGGCAGAACTCTCAGTTTATTGCAACGTGTCATGAACACTTCCCGGGTAACATTGCAACAAACCATCAGATACCGAGATCACTTGAAATGTGTCATTAAAAAATTATGACATGCCAATAAATTACATTGTTCAAGCCATATCCTGTGTTATTTTGATATTTCTAAACTTTGTAGTCCCTTTAGAGCAAACAGCCTGCCGAAATTCGTCAGAGCCAAATGCCGGAACCTGCATTTATGATCTGGTTTTGTAATCTGCGATAAGTGAAATAGTCAATGGATGAGTAAGTCAGTCTGTCTGTAGGTAAGTCAATCACCGTGCCAGTCTGTGAGTCAGTTAGTTGCCTAGATGATCACGGTAGTCCTAATGATGTAGGCTTTATGAAGATTTTCAATACATTTTTTATGTTAGGCAAGATTATTAGGCCGAAAGAAGGAAGTTGTAAATAGTCGTCGTCTTCCTAACAAGTATTACGCCGAGTGGCCTGTTACGCTCTCAAACTAGAATTTTCAATTCATCTCTTCTTCGGACGACCTGGAGATCTTTTACCATGCGGATGGTAGTGAAACAGTGCTTTTGGAATTCTGCATCGATTCATTCTTTCGAGATGACCCTTCCACTGAAGTTGATATTTGCTGATGAACTGCATAATGGGTTCTATTTGAAGTTCTTGCATTATGTCTTCATTTTTTTTTATAATTCCAGCGAGTATATCCAGCTGTGGCTCTCATGAACCTCATTTCACTGCTGTTATTCTACTGACATCTTTATTCTTCACAGTCCACGCTTCACTACCATAGCTTAATACTGGCTGTGCTAAGGTTTTATACAAGCCTATTCTTGTGTCTCTTTGTACTAGTGAAGGTTTCATGATTTTATTAATGATCCCCATTGTTTTATTATATTTACATATTTTTTCAGCAATATCTACTTCATCATAAGGTGATAGTGTATAGCCAAGGGAAGTGAAAGTATTTACTCTTTATATTATTTTATTATTCAAACAGATTTTACTTGGTACAGAGAATTTCCCACAAAAAGACATGATTTTCGTTTTTCCAATATTAATTTCCATGTTATATTTTTCACTGATCATATTTAAATCATCTTCAGTTGATGCTATGAGAACTATATCATCAGCGAAAAGTAAAGCATCAAGCTGCAAATTTCGATTAATTGGAATAAATCCATGGCGTTTCTGTCGCCAATCTTGAACGATTCTGTTTATATATATATAATGAACAGAAGTGGCGAAAGACCACAGCCTTGCCGTACTCCATTATAAATGGGTCGCCATTGTGAAAGTCTATTGTTGCTTCGAATTGCTATGATGGTTGTTTTATATATGTTGTAAATATTTTGTATAATCTGTTGAGGTACTTGATCATCTGCCAAAATTTGAAGTAATTTATTCCGATTAACTTTATCAAAAGCCTTTTTGAAGTCAATGATGCCATATGCGTTTCTAGATTAAATTCTCTATGTTTCTCAACCAGTAATTTCAATGCAAAATATCCATCACAACAGCAAGTTGTAAATAGAACAATCTTAATATACTGTATGCCTATTGCATAAATAATGCTGAAACTCGAAATTCAGACACATCAGTAATATGAATCAAGTTTTATATATACTGTTTTCGCTGTAAGAAAAATCCTAATGTAAACATAAGCACGTTGCTATCATACCCGTGATTGGCTCCCAGTCGAAACACTCGCATGACGCAGGAAAATATAGTTCGTATTTGGAAACCATAATCTTGTGTTATTTGACAATAAAAAATTGAATTCTAGTCGTTAAATACGATGAAACATAGAACTTCAGTCATATGTAAAACTTTATGTAAAAGAAAGCTACTTTTATATTTTGTTACGTACTATTAACGCGGATGAATACCAACAGTAATACCGAGGTAGTCTGTTCTCGTAACAAGCTGGCGTCACGTAAGCACGTGGTACTGAAGTATGGCTTCTGCATCCTCGGTGTGTGTGTTATTAAACATAGGAGGGGAAACCCTCTCAAAACCGGTGAAAAACAAATAGTCTTAAATGTATATAATAAGTTAAGTGAGTTTTAATTACAGTAATTATAAAGTAAATGTTTCCTACGCAAACGAATGCATAGTAGTGAGGTTAGGCCTACTTGACGAGTAACGGGAAATGTTTAACATGAAACAGAATGTACAACAGTAGGCGGGAACACGTACTGAGAATCTATGGCGCCAAACAGCGGCCAATGAAGCCTCACTTCAGTCACGTGCTATTGTTTACATTAGGATTTTTCTTACAGCGAAAAGATTATAGATGATGTCATCGTTTGAAAAACTATATATCTGAAAAAAATCGAAGGAGTGCTGAAGCCAACAGAAAGCTATAAAGTTGGCTGAAGCAAAGTTCTTCCAAGGTTATGCATTGATCTCAATAGGCCACAAGATGAGAGATATTTAATTTTGTGTATTCAGCAAGGATGGTAATCTTCCAAAAATTACATGTAAGATATGAAACCCCCCCCCCCCCGGCCCCCGAGAAGTCAGATTGAGCACACAGCTTTTGGGAGCACAGATAAAAACGGTGGGGAATAGAAAGAAGGGGAGAGGCTTAGAAATATTTGAGTCAAGTTGCGAATGGAAGCGATGGGGAAGAATCCACCATTATACAGGGGTAGAAACTGAATGTTTTCTGTCAGGGAAGGAAAGAAAACAGCCTGTATTAAGTGTGCCTCTTTCACATCAACGACCTCTCCCTCTCTCGTCCCAATATATCGAGATATTTCAACATAATTCTAATTTGAATTTCAAATATGTGTATCTCAATGGGTTTTTATTCTATTTGTCTTGTTTGCTTGAATAAGAATTCTTATGAAATCTTCTCTTCCCTCGTTAAATATATGAAGCAATTCATCTTCTCCATATAATCGCAAAATACATTCTATGAGTGAAAAGCAAATAGAAAACTCCGAATGTTTTGTTCCTCTGCTTGAGAAAATTGTAAAACTTTTTATGAGATTATTTCTATGTCGGTGTGGACATAATGGGAAACCACGTAAGCTTCAGACGCTCCTCTTTCCCTGGCTGAAAATGTCAAACTCTCGAACGCAAAAGCTCTTTAGAAAGTATCCAATCCTCTGAACTGTCACACGTCATTTCCAGTCTTGAACCTCAAAATGTCTTTGCGATAACTTCGCTGATTGCTAGAGTTTACAAACGCTCGCTGTTACTGTATATCGTAACATGAAAGATGGCAGTTGATGATTCTGTAAAATGTTCCTTTTCAACTACAGAAGCAATTTAGAAACTAAAATGGTTGACTTTTAATTTCTTATTTAAAATTAACTTACAATATTGTTATAGAGGCAAGTGGCGAGCGGTACCGTCACGGTTAAAGCACAGTCTACTATATACAATCACGAAGCTTGAGTTTTGAGGGTGCTAGAAACAATAGACTGTGACGGTACTATTTTGCATTGCCTGTAATGAGGCGATATTAGCGATCCTAGTGGTGAGTAACTATCTAATGTTTGCATATTTACTACGTATTGAGCTTCGCGACTGTATATACTAGACTGTGGTTAAAGTGTAAAGCTGCAAAGCGGCAGGTCGCTGGTTCGATTTGTGATAAGGCCATGGATTTTCCTCATTGTTCTATGGTCCTGCGTTTACTCAACCAACAACAGAAATGAATACCAGCTGTATTTCCTTGGGAGTAAAGGCGGTGAGCACTTAGATGTCCCTACTGTCATTAATGGCGATTGTCTGAACAGATGGGAGTCTTAACCTCCTACCACCACGTGGGCCTTCATGACCTATAATGGGGGTGAATGAATTAATTTTTATGTCATCACAAAGAGATGGCAATCGCCAATTCTTTGAAACACGGCAAATCTATTACAAGAAGGAAATATTGTGATTGATAATTTCTCATTTACAACACAGATTGTTCCGAAACTATGAAATTATAATTGATTATTCCATATTCAATACAATTTTTCAACTACAGAAGCTGTACAACGTCTAATTTATGACAACTGAAAATATATCATTTAATATTCATTTCCAGGTACAGAGGCTGTGCGGAGATGGACAATAACTGGTAATTTCGTACTTAAAATTTTCCTCCAAATGAATTATTCAGAGATGAAGATGACGATAGTAGTAATTTTGTACTTAATATTTTTCTTCAAATGAGAAATTATTCAGAGATGAAGAGACGATAGGTAATTTTTAATTTAATATTTTTCTTTAAATGAAGAATTATTCAGAGATGAAGAGACCATAGTAGTAATTTCGTATTTAATATTTATCTCCAAATGAAGAATTATTCAGTTATGAAGAGAGAATAGTAGTAATTTCGTATTTAACAGTTTTCTTCAAGTGAAGAATTATTCAGAGGTCAAGAGACGATAGTGGTAATTCTGAATTTAACATTTTTCTTCAAATGAAGAATTATTCAGATATCAAGAGACGATAGTGATAATTTTGTATTTAACATTTTTCTTCAAATGAAGAATTATTCAGAGGGGAAGAGAAGATAGTGGTAATTTTATATTTAACATTTTTCTTCAAATGAATTACTCAGAGATGAAGAGACGATAGTGGTAATTTTATATTTAACATTTTCCTTCAAATTAGAAGAATTATTCAGAAATGAAGAGACGATTGCGGTAATTTTGAATTTAACATTTTTCTTCAAATGAAAAATTATTCAGAAGTGAAGAGACGATAGTGGTAATTTCGTATTTAATATTTTTCTTCAAATGAATCATTATTCGGAGATGAAGATAGTGATAATTTCGTATTTAATATTTTTCTTCAAATGAAGAATTATTTAGAGATAGAGAGACGATAGTAGTAATTTCGTATTTAACATTTTTCTTCAAATTAATCATTATTCGGAGATGAAGATAGTGGTAATTTCATATTTAATATTTTTCTTCAAATGAAGAATTATTCAGAGGTAGAGAGACGATAGTAGTAATTTCGTATTTAACATTTTTCTTCAAATGAATCATTATTCGGAGATGACTTTTTATTGGTTATTTAACGACACTGTAGGGGCCTATCAACTACTAGGTTGCTTGACGTCGATGGGATTGGTGATAGTGAGATCGTATTTGGCGAAATAAGGCCGAGGATTCGCTATAGATTACCTAAAATTTGCCTTACGGTTGGGGAAAAGTTTGGAAAAAACTCAACCAGGTAATCAGCGTCAGTGGGAATCGAACCCTCGGCCGAACGCAACTCTGAATTACAAGGCAAGCTTAGACGGCTGGTTTAGAGATGATAGTTGGCCATTTCGTACTTAACGCTTTCTTTCAAATGAAGAGGTGAAGAGAAGGTAGTTTTTGATTTCGTTCATTTTCTTCCTAAAGGAAAAGAAGTTCACAGATAAATAAATGGTAGTTGGTAATTTCGTGCTTCAATTTTCTTTCAAATGGTAAAATTCTTCAAAGATAAAAATCGGCAATTTCCTCTTCAACGCTCCCTTCTAACTAATAAAACTGTTCGGAAAAGAAGAGATGAGCATACGATTATTTGTTAACGTTCGTTTTGTAGTTCTCGGTTCTAGCGGTTACCATTTTAGTATTACAATTAATATTCAGAACGAAGAGATCGTGATGGCAATTATTGCATTTTTTAACGTCCATTACTACTACACAGCTCATTCAGAAACGGGCTGAAAATACGATCATAACAGAATTACATAACGATGCAGCCTTGCCCACCAAAAACATGGTAAATCTTTCGGGGTATGGAACATCCAGCTAAACTAGTTACGGTGGGTCTCATGTGTAATTCATAAAAACACATTTTGGACATCCTTGATCTAATATAACTGCAGATCCAACCTCAAAGTCACTATGGGCAAAGACTTGAGACTTGGCTGGACCAATCAATGATGTTCACTCAACCTGAAATAAGTTGCCACCCCCCACCAATCCCTCCGCCTTTCCAACTCTCGCAAAGCCACCAAATCAAACTTAGCAGACGTGTGAGATCTCCGCTCTATAGCCGGTGACTCTTTTCCAAACCCAAGTTCAATGTAATTTTTTTTCAAGTGTCAGTTTAACTGTTTTCATCCCTCATAGAGAACTGCTGCTAATACATGGGGATGTGGAGCAGTTATACGTTTGACTCATCTCCAGCACTTGTCAAAGAACGATCTGCTTGCATTGCATGTTTCCATAGAAATGAAAAAAAAAAAAAAAAACTAAAAGTATGCGTGTGAGTAGCAAGCTTTACACATATGAATAATATGCCGGTGTACACAGACAGAGATCAAAGACTTGCAAATAGCCACTAATTAGGAAATTCGTAAGAGTGACGCAGAATACAGAGATGCTTGCCTTACGTGTTAACCAATGCAATGCATGGTGTATTTTCATATTACGTGAATTACCCTCTGGCCCCAAAAAATGTATGAAACTATTTCTGTTTTTATATGCTAATGTTTGTGCCTGCAACGTACCAGGAATTTTGAATACTTCTATCAGAAAAAAACTCTTTCTCAATTTTGAAACTTGTATAAGAAAAAAATGTTTTTGGGAATATCTACGGGCAGATGATTGATGATTGACGACTGATGATGACGATAACGAAATGGAGATAGTGATCGTGGTGATGATGGTGATAATAGTGGTGGTGAACGAAATTGATTTGATACATACCGGTAATTATGAATATTCAAGTTCTGTAACAATGTACAGTAGAATTCCTCGTATCCGGCAACTGTGGGACAAAGCCAGTGCCGGATAACTGATTTTGCCAGATAATTGGAAAATACGTTTATAGGTTATGTGAAGAGACACTGCACTGCACAAACTTTTTTTCCATGTTGAAATTAGGTAATTTCCATATGTAGATATTTAAAAATAAAGTTTTGAAATACATACAATGTTTACTTTTAGTACTGAATACGGTAATGTACATTCATCAGTTCATAAACATTGCAATAGAGTAATACATAATACCGTAAAAAAATACTAAAAGTTTTCGTTTTTTTTTATTTTATTGGGTTACTTTACGACGCTGTATCAACATCTAGGTTATTTAGCGTCTGAATGATATGAAGGTGATAATGCCGGTGAAATGAGTCCGGGGTCCACCACCGAAAGTTACCCAGCATTAAAAGTTTTCGTAACCTTATGACAATTTATTTTAAATGGTGGTCATGTGAGTAATGTGACGTGAAGAGCAGTGTAGCCAACGTCGTAACTACGAAGACGATGAAGTAGCGCTCGATGATTTGAGCGTAAGAACATTTCGCTTGCGTTTCGTGGACTCTGTTGTGCAACAGCAGCGCTTAGCGGTAATAGCCATGATATTATCACTTGGATAACATTTTTACACGCTGTAAGAATAGAGAATTTCAGATTTTTGTATTTAGACTCATCCAACACTCCTTCGAAACGGGCGAGTTCAAGTGGTAAATTTAAAGATATCGGCTCTACGCACTGTTTGCAAGGTCCAAGTGACAGCTTACCGATGCTACCCAATCTACTCCAGGGACATAACGGGGTTTTCTGTCTATGTTTTCAAGCGTGAACAATGTAAAGAGTAAACATAATATTCGGAATGTGCGATCCACGAAAACCATTCACATCTTCGTCTGACTCTTCCCTTTTGCATGAATGACTATTTTTTTCCGCCTAGCTAAAAGTGCCATTGCTTTGGTATTGACGGTTATTTGGTTGCCGGATACGAGAGATTTTAATGTAAATATGAAGGACCGAGCAAACTTAAAAGACAGTACCGGTACTCAATTTTGTTTGCTCTGTGTCTCATATAAATAAAGCACGTGAGTGGCAGGCTTACATCTATGTATAGTGTATATTTTACTTCATGTAGTACAAAAACTGAATGCACAGACAGCATTACAGGAGGCCCTTGCCCTAATGGGATTTCATGGATAGTTCTTATTCTTAAGTTGTCCACACCTGTGGAGTAACGGTCAGCGCGTCTGGCTGCGAAACCAGGTGGCCCGGGTTCGAATCCCGGTCGGGACAAGTTACCTGATTGAGGTTTTTTCCGGGGTTTTCCCCTCAACCCAATACGAGCAAATGCCGGGTAACTTTCGGTGCTGGACCTCGGACTCATTTCACCGGCATTATCACCGTCATTTCATTCAGACGCTAAATAACCTAGATGTTGATACAGCGTAGTAAATAACCCTAAAAAATTTTTTTTTAAGTTGGGAGATTCATACAAAACGTTCTTGATGTAAATTCGTAAATTCTTTAGTGTTTCCTGCCATAAATGAAATATAACCCAATTATGATGTAATATAAAGTGATGGAAAATATTCATTTAATGCAGAAGAGTAGCATTCCGTTAAAAGTAACAAAGTATAAACAAAAAGAGTTATGGAAGGTCTCTCAAAAAGTGACTTGATTGTTTCGAGACTCTAACAAACTAAGTCTAATTTTAGACGGAAATTAGAGTGAAAATGAAAAAAAGTAGAAAAACAGATAATACGAAGAAGAGTTGAAAACGACAAAAAACCATAAGTCACAGAATAAGAAAATAAAGAAATTTTGTAATGAAAGAGACTAAAAATCTTATAGCAATGCAATATCACAACAGTCAAGTAATATGATGTGTCATATAGAAACAAGGTGTTCGTAAATATTATAATTATTTCTTTTTCACTATCTAGCAAATTCAATTAATTGGGAATGGATATAGAACAGGTATATCGTATTGGGAAGTATTTTTTTTTTTTTTACAAAATAAGCATTTCATGAAATTATCTAATGATGTAAAACTATTTATGTATTTTCAGCCGAAGTAACATAAAATATTACAAAACCAATTAATGAATAAAAAAATCCAGGATTTTCTCAATTTTACAAAATGATACAGAAAAATTTTCATTACAATTATACATTGATAATGTGTACGTCCTATGCATGCTTTAGAGCACTTAAAAATCAACCAGGATTTGGATTTTTCTTCTACCATGAAAACACATTCTTAATAAATATAATATAAATTAAAATAAAACTATTACAGGATTTATACTAATGAAGAATATTTTATTGTGTATTATTATCAAGTGACAAGAAACACTGAAGATCGATACTTTTAAATAAATACAAAACATAATGGAATTAAATAAAATATGCAACTGTCAAGAGAATTTCTAATTTATTATGAGTATTTGTGGATTGTTACTTTTTCTTTATAAAATAGCAAAAACTGTTAATATCGAAACATCTAGATATCACAAAAACAAATCTACCATAAAAAGTAAAATGCAATATAAATTGTTAATATAACATAAAAAGGTTATAAAATATTAATACTTTTCTAGTATAGCCTCATTAAATTATTAGATATGAAAAAAACTCTAAATGTCTAAATAAAAAGAAAGATACATTTTAATATTTATTACTGCGTGAAGTATATTATTAACACTGATATTTGTTGTACTTTCCAACTTTTAGAACTATACTTTCTGAAACAGCCAGAATACTTATGAAGCTGCAACGTGCTGGTTTGAGTTGAGATAATATTTCCACACAATGAATAAATCGATAAGACAATATACAACTATAAAACCCCAGCATTAATACACCACTAAAACAAGAAACTGTAAAAGAATGTACTAAATCCAAAGTATTTAAGCACATAATTTTAACTGTTGAGTTAAAACAATAACATCCAAAACTACTCCGCCAAATTCTATTTCTTACAACATTGGATGAGGTCCAAATCATAATTCAAATAAGAAAATAAAGCTATTTACTCTTCTTGACACTAAAATAAAACTCATAACTTATGTTCGAAATTACAACCAGCCACTAAAATGTTCTTTATATAAAATATTCTAAGAATATTAACCATTAAAAATGTCTCTTAAGTTTTCTTACATTAAATATTCTTAAAATACTTATCATTAACAGAGATATTTCGATCTGTAACTGTCTTTGTAATAGTTCCACGTCATGTCTCCTATTATATTGTTACATTGTTTACATCATTTTGCAGACAGAACAGATATTAGTGTTTCGATATACAAATTCTGTGACACCTCAAGTTCGTAAATTCGGTAAACACTATTACAAAATCAATTCTCTTCAGTACACAAAGTTACACATTTAATTCCAGCAATGGAACATAGATCATTAAGACATACAACCTATTTTACACACAAAACACAAAAATTACTGAAAACTGCTGGAAGTGAAACAAGAATAAGAAACAGGTCCTTCCTCTCTTTGCAGACATGGAGCCATTTATAATTAAAATGAAGTCATTGTTAATGTAAATCAAAATACATCTCAGCTTAGTTCTAGTAAAGGTTAGCCTAGATTTTAATAAAAAATAAACAGATTACTGGTTCACTTGCAGGTGTATGTAGAAGTAATTATAACATTGAATAAGGACTAAGGAAAATTCAACAATCAAAGAATATCTTAAGATCTGAAAGTCTTAAATTTTATAAAGGTTAAGAAAACATGCTGATGATGATGTTTTTAATGAAATCATTCATCTGCCCTCTATAAGGTTGACCACAAGGAAACAGATATTGTAACAGCTCTTTTACAGATTTGAAGACAATTAATATAGTGAAACAAATATAAATTAATTTGACAATAAATATTTAAATACTGGTTTATTCAAAATTATTTAAAAATAGATGAAATTGTAGAATTTGCAGTGAGTCCTTTAAGATACTGATTAAAATCTTTTGAATAATATGGTAATTGAAACCTAAAGATTTCAATATTTCATAGGCATATTTTGATAGAAAGTCTTGTGCGCCAAAAAGAACGCCTTGAACATTTCATTTCAGTTATGACAAATAATTACTCTGAACATTCGTTTCTGAATACATTAATATACAGACAGCTAATATTTTTTTAAATCTCTTTAGACTTTCAAACAGATTCTTTCATAAGACACTATGCTGTGAGTTGCTTTTTGGAGGGGGGGGGGGGGACATATTTAATTTCAGGTACCTACATTTAACTTACAAAATAATATAACTATTGTTTCGAAATTTTATACGATGCCAAATCAGTCTATTAATCAAAATTGTATAACATTAAAGTAACATATTAATACCACCGAAGTGAAAACAAGAAAAAGGGGTTAAATTTGCATTTAGAAGTATTAATGGTAATATGTCTTATGTGTCCGATGTAAGGCCCTTGCTGCACGGTTTTATGAACAAGACAGTATTTTATAGTCCACAGTCTTTGTATCCATATTTTTAGAGTTACTCTACCTACATTATAAGTTTTATAAATTTAATGTTTCACTTTTACTAAATTTGTTTTGTTTTTAGTGAAACACTATACACAACATCTGAATATAAATAATTCTAACTACAAATTCGTTGCTGTTTTGTTAATGTATTTCCTAAGTTTTTGTAAAATTATATACACTTTTTTTTTATTCTAGACACAATTAAAATTACAAAATCTTAAAAACAGTTGTTTTATCAGCTGGGTCCCTATAAAGCATTTCATAAAAATACATATTATTTTTCATGCATAGGTAATTAAAATCTATTAATTCAAAACTCTTATTTTTAACGAAATAAGCTTTCATCCAATTTGATGACTTTTAGTAACATTACAGTATATCCTTAAAAATACAGTAAAAATCCAAACATTGCCATTCATTGATTAATCCTGAAACTTTATAAACAATGGAATACAGGAATATGAAACTTCTTTTCTCGTTATCTTACAATAATGGAATGTACAAACACTGAAGGTCTAGATTAATTTATGAGCGGAAAAATAGATACTTTTCGGTTAATCAATAGAAAAAATTACAGAATAGCAAGTAACAAGAACGACTAATTTGAGGTTAAACAAAGATTTGTTGAACTTCTGAAATAGATAACTAATTGATACTTGGCTTTAAGTAGATAATACACCATTTCGTATAGAGAAAGAAGATCCTTAATGTTTTCCTTTAAACATTATTGAATTTTGCCTAGAAGTGGACTTATTATAAATTTCATGACATTTTCATTTGTTCATGGCCAAAGGTCATTATTGTGTCATTTCAGGCTTTCATGTTATTGGGATTTTGAAGAATATATCACGGTACAGCCACCCGTTTATGGTTTTAATCTATTGGGTATATTAAGCTTGAATAGCTCAAACCTAGCAGAGCAGGAGACAATAGCTAGTTTACCAAGCATTTACATGATATAAACTTGATGAAGAAATTTGCAAGCAGTTCTTAAATTTCAGAAGAATCGTATCAATGAAAGACTGAAAAACTCGTATTTTTAATTTACATTTTCATATGACAGTATCTTCGTAATGTTTCACGATTTTCTTTAATTAAATTAGAAACTATCACAAGAATTGCATTTCTTAAAAAACGCACTTTTTTAATTAACAGAAAATTGCAATTTATTGATTTTACATTTATTACCAGTATTCTATTTCTGCTATGGGGGTAAATGAAGGGTTCAGAGCCATAGTGGGCCAAACGCCATTTATTAAAAATGGAGAAAGCAAGAGTTAAAGTTAAGTGAATACCATAGTTTAATGAAGATTGACATATCATTTAGGTTTAATGAGTATACTTCAGAGTATATTTCATATTACTTGCTATATGTTTCCACTGAATTATGGAAATAACGTCATTTTAACCCTTGTTTTCTACGGTTTTAGGAAATGGCGCTTGGCCCACTATGGTTCTGAACCCTTCAAATGATAGATCGGTTAACTTATTAGGAATCAAAAGAGGTCAATGTCTTAAAACATTATATTTTTTCCCCAATAGAAATACACCACATACATTCAGGATAATTTTCATAAGAAATAAACAGCTTGCTTTCATCTTACTGATTTCAATTTGATACTTTGTAAATAAATAAAGAAGGCTATTGATCTAAATGTTGATTAAGAAGATAACTTTGAGTCCAATATAAGATTTGTTTTTAATTTTCGACTGTGAAAGAGTGTAAATTCGTACGTAAAAAGAAAATTTCAACTCTAAAATTACATACCGATACACATAAATAGAGTTTAACTTCTTTGTTCATGTGTTGGGCTAAGAACAACATTTTTAAGATTTATATGCTTTCTTTGTTGTCCATTACTGAGTTTAACAAGCAGATATTAATACAATATTTCTTGGCGAGTATAATATTATATAATTTGTTTTCAAATTAATACAAAATTTTCTTTCAAATCTGTAGCAATGGAGAGAACTTGACATCGTACGGAAAAAGGCAGCAAATGAAGAAATCACATTCTCTGTAACAGCAGGACTTCCTTTTTCTATCTTTCAGCTATCACTGGAAGTGCTCCGATCAAAACAAGACTTTCAAGTATATAATAACTTTTTGAGGCAGCAAGATATTGCTCTCCGTGTTAGGCTTAGAAATGAAGCTAGGAGAGAAAGATTTTCAGATGAATATACATTTTTTACTTGCAGCACTAAGAGAATTTAAAGTACTCGTAGGCGTTGAAAGACAGTTCTAATAAAAACTTTAAACATTTTGCATCAGCATGATTTCGTCTTCTGTTTTTATATTCATTGGTGGGCTCAGAAATTTAGCTAACAGAACAAGATTTTCAGATCAATATATATATATTTTTAATCATTTTAGATTTGTGGATATAAAAGGGAAAGTTGAGCCGGTGTTGGGTACAGTCCCTGGGTAGCTCAGGCTGTAGAGCGTTGGCGCGCTCAGCCAAAGGTCTCAGGCTCGATACCCGGCCCCGGAACAATTTTTTCCTTTAAATTATTCAAGTCTGAAAGCCAGATTGAAATAAAAACTAATTCTTTTACACCAGCATGTTTTCATGTATGATTTTGTACACCCCGGGCTCAAAAATGTAGAGAGGCCCTCGCATTCACTTCCAGCAGTCTTGCAATGACAATGGAGGAGATCCCTACCTTTGTCTTGTGGATGTGCTGGTGCTGGTACTCGGAATCGAACTCAGGTTCACTGAAGTACGACTGATCCTGGTCCCACATGGGAGGGGCCACGACACCGACTCCTGCCCCGGGCAGCACGCCACCGTTCATGTCCGTAGATTCAAACAGCCTCAGGACTGAGCGATCGCGAATATCTCGTAAGTGCGACCTGCAAAAAGCGAATAAAAATCACACTCGAATTAAACAAGAGCAATAGAACTTGGATTATTACAATTTTGCACTACAGAAATGCTTCCAATTTTCATGCATGGTGAGATTTTTATTATTTTTTACTGAAACTTCGATATCCTCCCATATCACACACGGGACTGACATCTGATTTGCGTTGCTTCATTTTATGATCAAATTAAAGTGAGACATGGAACCGTGTCTACTGAGGCATTAGAACTTCGCAAAATAAGACAAAAACTGATAAGTCATGCTCATGCTAACACATTCTCTTAGTGTAGGAGAAGACAGAATTCATTCCAGTTAAATATCGATTACTAACCTAAGGAAACAAATATATTCTTAAAATAATGTCTATGCGCAATGTTACTTATGTACGTACGTTTTTTCATTTGTTTTTATTTACGTGTGTGGAGTGGGAGAATATCGAAGTTTCACAATTTTTTACTATTTCTTTTTCGTTTTCGCTATATCCATGGCTTGGCGCACACATATTAAGTACAGAGAGTTAAATACAATATACAATTAATGATGAGAAAACCTGTATTATTCTGTAAAAGTGAGGTGAACAACAATACAGTGTAAGATTTGAAGAAACATTTACTTAACAAAAATTATTTGACAATAATTGTTTAATTAGTTTTTATTTCTTATTATAATTCCTTATTTAACGACGCTGTATCAATTGCGAGGATATCTAGCTTCGGTAAAATTGGTGAAAACGAGATGAGACCGCAGTGACCATAGATTACCCCACCACATTCGTCTTATAGTTGAGAAAAACCTCAGAAAAATACAATCAGATAATTAAACCAAAAGAGACTCGAATATGTGACCGAATGTAGCCTTGGATAAGGCAATCAGATCTTTACCTTTAAGTTATATAGGTGGCCTCGTAAGTTTTTAAGCATTAAAATTAAATTAAACAAAAATAAACTTAATACATGTGTGCGCTGAGCCAAAAACATATTTCATATATGATCTCCCTCTCCATTCCACTCTTCCCTCTCTCCCGCCTTTTCTACTTCTACCCTTCTCTTTCTCTCGTTCTCTTGACAACACGGTAGGCCTAATAACAGAGTTATAGTAGAATGATGGAAAGGGAACGGGAATATCCCGAGAAAACCTATCTTAATAAAGGCTTTGTCCATAACATTTTGCACTTGGAGCGGACAAAGTCAGTCAGGTGTTCACCATACCTCTAGTCCTTCAGTTAAAGATGAGACAATATTATTGGCATTATTATTATTATTATTATTATTATTATCATCATCATAATCATCATCAAAATTTATGGGCTAAATAAAAAAATAATGAATGAATAAATAAATAAATAAATAAATAAATAAATAAATAAATAAATAAACGTACAAAAAAGTAAGTAAGAAATGAAATAAATAAATAAATAAATAAATAAATAAATAAATAAATAAATAAATAAGCAAGCAAGCAAGCAAGCAAGCAAGCAAGCAAGCAAGCAAGCAAGCAAGCAAGTAAGCAAGCAAGGAAGTAAGTAAGTAAGTAAGTAAGTAAGTAAGTAAGCAAGCAAGCAAGCAAGTACGTAAATAAATAAATACATAAATAAATAAATAAATAAACAAATAAATAAATAAATAAATAAATAAATAAATAAATAAATAAATAAATAAATAAATAAATAAATAAATAAATAAATAAATAAATAAATAAATAAATAAATAAATAAATAAATAAGGCATTTAAACTTTCAGTCAAGAAGAATTACACATACATGTGTAAAAATTACTTAAAATATTTATTTATTAATATACCCTTATTATTAGAAAGTGGTGCTGTCTCTTTTCATTGATGATTTCCAAGTATTATGGAGGGTTTAAGATGAAATAACTAGGGAACTTCCTCATCTGCAATTCAGTCGACTGCTTTTTGCATTTCTGGTAGAATATTTATTGTTAAGGGTAACTAAAACTTGGATTATAAGTGCATTTGATATTAATAATGTGTTTCTGTAGTTTCTATCTGCTTCGAAATCTTTTAAATTTATATTTTTAATGCCTCATATTTCATAACTTTACTATATTCTTTTTTTAACAGTTAGTAATAACAGGAATGACAACAGCCATCCTCCTCATCGTTGTCGCATATTTTCACTTGTTTGCAACTCCGGCTACTATGTTATAGCCCTGGCTGATAAGACTTTCTCATGGAACAATTGCAATGAGGTTATGTTGGAAATTTAGTGAGATGGTAGAGGAAACGTGACTACCTAGTGTAAGACTGTTCTAGCGCCTCTTAGTCTACAACAATCTCAATTGAACTCGCTAGAATTTGAACTCATATTCCCAGAATTAAATTCCAAAGCTCTAGTTATTTTTCAAACGAACTCCATTCGTATAACCATTATCGAAGTTTCTTTATTATGTAATTATTTTCTGATTAGAGTCCAATTTTTTAATTTGCGGTGGATTGCAACATAACCAATTCCGGACACCGAAACACTGGAATTACTGAGTGAATTGAATCCCTACATCGATGCCAAAACATGTATCCATTTATCCCTAGTACTGGGTGTTCAGTTCAAAATGTGTCTTGGCTCGCTGTATGCCGTCATGTGGCTATCTGATGAGCCTAGAGAATTCAATCTTCCTACACTTCCGCAGCTCAGGTGTATAATCTAAGAGGCAGAGAAGTTGGCTAGCAAGTACGGCGTTCATTCTGAAGAGTACGTGCCGATACGTACGGTAACGCCGGTAGTGGCAGGAATGTGAACTGTTTGGAAATACGTACTGTCGGGATATGGGGAGAGGGTTAAGACGATTACTTACGTATTTGTTGACATTAACTTCGACGGTCAACATGGACACGGAGCATTTGATTTGTGTTGTGGAATGTTACCGTACGCAACCGATGATAACAAATACCCTGCGTACGACTTGCCGGCGCAAAACACAGTTCGAAAGAGGTTATGGTAGCACACAGACCGTACAGACCGCCATCTGTTGCTACGACGTTCAAGTTATACCGTACACGTTCTCAAGTTCAGATTGAAGAACGCCTTAAATAATAGGCAACTTCTCTAACATATAAAATGAAACTCGCTTCAAATCGGTGACCCAACAACAGTGACGTCATGACACACTTTGAAATGAACACCCAGTATAAGCTACTACTGCACCATTTCACTAACCGAGAGAGAAAATTGTATAGTCTCTGAAAATACAAATGCAACTACCAGAATACAAGAGATGTACTCACAGACCTGGTCAAAGAACTAAAGGTATTGTCAGTCAGCCCAGTCTTCTTCTTACTACCGGTACCTACTTCTCAATCCTTTCCTTCTTCCTTAATATCTCTCTTACCTCTTTCTTACATTAAGAGCCAAAATTGTCTTGGAAGGAAAAATTATTGAACAGATAAATTGTTTCAATTATCTTGGGTGCAACATTTCTTATATGAAGAATGAAGATATTCAAAACAAGATTAATAAATTCAGCTGGTGTCATTAATAGAGCCCTAAAAAGTACTAGAAAAGAAACAAAAATTAAATTTTATAAGGTAATGGCAGTGCCAATGTTGCTTTATGGCTCTGAATTTTGGATCCTGACTAAAAAAAGAAGAAAGAAGAATAGAAGCAGCAGAGATGAAATTTCTAAGATCTGTAGCAGGTTACACCTTACTGGATAGGAAAAGAAGTGATGATATAAGGAGGGAACTAAGCATTTTTAAATTAATAGACAGAATAAAACAATATAGAAACGATTGGAAACAACATATAACAAAGAATGGAAGTAGACCGCATACCAAAACTGATGATGAACTATAACCCAATACGTAGAAGAAATGTTGGTAGACCGAAAACAAGATGGGCTCAACAGTGTTAAAAAAATGAGACCGGAACGAGTCTTATAAGGCTTAATCCATGATGCTGATGGTGATGACCTCTTTCTTCATCCCTCCCTTGTAAGTCTCACTTTTTCTTACTCTCTTTCTCTCTCTGTTCGCCTTTCATTGTCATTGTCTTCTTCACTCAATATCGTCCTCTTAATTTTCTCTCACTCTATCTCTCTCCACCCCTTTTATCGCCATTTTTATTTTATTTTAGCCTTATTATATTTTAATCTCTTTTTATAACCACCTCCTTCATTTCGTATCTGTCTCCATCACTATTGGGTTTTTCTCTTTTGGTCTCTTTCAGTCTTTCATGCTCTCATTCTGTAATATTTTTCTCTCTCTGATCCCCTATCTCTTAGTATCTCCCTATCTCCTTACTGTTCTCTTTTAGTCTCTTTTCCCCTATTTCTTTTACCGTCTCTCTCCCTCCCAATTAGTGGCACAGCAACGAGTGTGGAAGGGGTGTAAGATTACTTACTTACTGGCTTTTAAGGAACCCGGAGGTTCATTGCCGCCCTCACATAAGCCCGCCATTGGTCCCTATCCTGAGCAAGATTAATCCAGTCTCTATCATCATATCCCACCTCCCTCAAATCCATTTTAATATTATCCTCCCTTCTACGCCTCGGCCTCCCCAAAGGTCTTTTTCCCTCCGGTCTTCCAACCAACACTCTATAGGTATGCATTTCTGGATTTGCCCATACGTGCTACATGCTCTGCCCATCTCAAACGTCTGGATTTAATGTTCCTAATTATATCAGGTGAAGAATACAATGCGTGTAGTTCTGCATTGTGTAACTTTCTCCATTCTCCTCTAACTTCATCCCTCTTAGCCACAAATATTTTCCTAAGCACCTTATTCTCAAACACCCTTAACCTATGTTCCTCTCTCAAAGGGTGTAAGATTATCACCTAAAAATTCAGACGGGTAAGTAGTATAGTTTTTACTCTCCTAAAATGTTAGTGAGGCATACAGTATAGTTTTAAGACTTCTTTGTGACAAAAATTTCAAGTTTATAATTTATTTTAATGAGATTTAAGAACTTCAAGGTCACTTTACTCACTTACTTACACATGGCTTCCAGAGAACCCATGGGTTCTTTGCCGCCCTCAGACAAGCCCGTTATCGGTCCCTATTCTGAGCAAGATTAATCCAATCCCTACCATCATATCCCACCTCCCTCAAATCATTCCTATGTTATCGCGCCAAAGAATCAGTCCCATACCCAGGTTATGTTGGGGTTTCGTAACAAGTTTTTTTTACGGGGTCACTTTACTATAATAAATAAAATAACAAAATTCGGAGTACAGCGAGAATCACATGAAACGAATGTTTTTTTTTTTTTTGGATGTGGTTCAAAACACCAAAACACATTAATTCAGAAGCAGTTTCAACATTGTCGAAGTCGGACGCTCAACGTGTTTTATTTGTTCTTCAGTTTATTTGGCTTAGTGTTAATTTAATTAATTTGTTTTATAGAGCAAGTTTTTTTTATTATTTATCGATATAAGTTTTAAAGCTATTGCTATGAAGAAGTCTGTCAATAATTCCAAGGTCAAACATTAAAAAAAACACATGCAAGATAACGATAAGGACATAAATATTTATACAGAATGGGTCGTCCAAGGCTAGACCGGCGTCAGAGGAAAGTCGTATGCGTAGTAACTGCTGTGCCATCGCAGTGATCAAACCTCTTGCTCGCGTACGTTTCGTTTTAGTTATGTAAACACGTTCACACAGTGAGGGTTCAACTGTATACCGTACATTTAGAGAGCAGTAGTGTGTCCATTATGAAATATAGCCTGAACAATGAATGTTTATTTCCGACAACTTTGTGAAATACGAATCTTCGAGAACAGTTGTAACAAACTTCCGTCAGTCATTCCCTGATTCGAAAGAGCCTTCTAAAGCAATGATTTATAATGTAGTGAAGAAATTTCGTACAACTGGATCAGTATTGGATAAGAAACGAGCATCTGTGAAGCGTGTTCTCACTGAGGAGATGTCAGATAAAATTGGCCACCGACTAGAGAGAAGTTCTATGACATCATTCCGCCGTATAGCTCAGCAGGTAGGGGCGTCACAGTCTTCAGTGATGAGAGATACGAAAGAATTAAAATTAAAACCTTAAAAAATTCGTGTAGTTCAGAGTTAATGGAACCCGATTATCAGTGCTTAGGTTTTACATGTGGTTCCAGCAGTCAGTGTATGATGGACTACTTGACCCCATCTTGATTTTTTATTGTGACGAAGTATATTTCTACCTTAGTGATTACGTGAACACGACATAAAAATAGGGGTATGGTGTGCAATGAGCGGACGAAGACTGATTGGCTCCATTTTTTTTCAGGAAACAGTCAACGCACAAAGATATACACAATTCAAACTCCGTCCTTTTTAATGAGCTGAGTGAGGAACTCAAACAAAATATCCGGCACGAAATTCGAGCCATTTTGGAGAACGAACTGCGGTGAGTTGCTGGACATGTCTTCAAGAGATGTGCAGCCTGCCAGATATCACAAGGACGTCATTTCGAACATTAATTGTGAATTCGGTAAGTACATCATTACGCAATATTAACCGCAAAACCGTGGAACGAATCCTCCGCATATGATAGCGTCCTTGCGTATGAATCAGGCGCCGTGAATGCGGTTAGGATTCTAGCCCTGTCTGGTTCACGCTTTACATTCTACGATTTCAGTCATAAGTACTAAAACTATTATCAAAAGGATAAAAATAACAGATTTAATTAAAATAATTAATGTTTCAAGTAATATATTTTTAATTGTTTATAATTAACTTTATACAATTTAACATGTAACACAGGTTAATGTTACTAAAAATATTTATTTCAAATCTATTAACTTCTTTTCCATAATTCAAATTTGCTCTAATCCTCCCATCACAATGCAGGTTGTTTCTGGGATAGTGTTGCTAACTTTCAGGGATGATGGGGAAGAGCACATATATCAATTTGAGATAAGGAACCCTGGTCCGGGTATGACTGAGTCGAAAGGTATAAGTAAAAACAGTTGTGTGGAAAAGAAATAATTTTATTCCTCTGTACACCTTATTTATGTGTATTTATCTGTACATCTTACACATACTGTATTCATCTGACGTTGTTTACGTTGTCTACTTACAGTAATCCGTTCAGTGCGCTGTCTGAGGGATGGTAACAGGAAACTACACTAAAGCAATGCAGATAGCGTAATGTGTAACGGACATGGTCGGTCCTGATATGCACGTCTGTAGACAGCAGTGTATGTGTACAAGTTGCAGTGTCCAGTCGATCCGTCCTAGTGACATGGAGGAATACAAAATAGCGGAATATGCAGACCTGATTTTCAAATACGGATGAGCCAATGGGAACAGTAGACAAGCTCACAGATTGTATCGGTACAAGTACCCACGTAGGAGACATCCGGCCCGTATCATCTTTCCACGACTGTTCCAAAAGTTAAAGGAAGGAGGGCACGTGGTGCGAAATTACAATTCCATTTTCACACAATTATTTTTGCTTATAACTTTCGAATCAGTCATTTCCGGACCATGGTTCCTTATCTCAAATTGATACATGTGCCCTTCCCCATCACCCCTGAAAGTTAGTAACACCAGCCCGGAAACACCCTGTATAATGATAATTTGTTGCGACTTGTCACGAAAATTGCACACAACAAAATTTTTACTCCCTTAAACAAATCATGCAGTTGCGCCACTACTCCCAATGTGTTTCATTCTCTTTATGTATTAATCTCTTTCATTTCATTCTCTCTCTCTCCCTCCCCCCCTCTCTCTCTCTCTTTCACGTTTC
Organism: Periplaneta americana; assembly: GCF_040183065.1. NCBI lineage: Eukaryota > Metazoa > Arthropoda > Insecta > Blattodea > Blattidae > Periplaneta > Periplaneta americana. The sequence continues at coordinate 135,784,693 of NC_091125.1, forward strand.
TCCCTGTCTCTATCTTTATAACTCTCACTCTATTTTTAACATATCAAAAACAAACATATTATTTATTTTTCCTTCCAGATTTGCACCACATCAACTCAATGAAGCAAAGCAGACGTACTAACCTGAGGTCTTCGAGCTCATAGAACATGTCCTTGGAGGAATCGTGAATGTAAATCTTGACATGTGGGGAGTCCAGGTACTCCATGGTGAGCTGCTTGGGGAAGGAGCGTACAAACAGTGCCTTGACTGTGTCGATGGAAGTGATCTCATTTGGCAACAGGGCACGTTTGGTCTCGCTGCGGTACTGGAGGAATACCAACCCTGCGTAGCATTGCAACCAAATACAACATGTCACTCAGACACAAATATTATTACCACATTTACTGTCTCTAATTGGTATCTTACACATTAATATGATCTACACTGACAAAGAGTATCAAATCTTACTTCCATCATTAGATGCGAAAAATGTTTATAGGGGAGAGTCGGGTAGTATCGGACATCGGGTAATATCGGACAGTGAGTTTCTTTCATCTACCACACGATGATAGTACCTGATTGACATGGTTACGTTTCTGTGATATCGCATAGAGAAATGTAACCATGTCATTCAGGTACTACCATATGGTGGTAGATGAAAGAAACGCACTGTCCGATACTACCCGATGTCCGATTCTACCCGACTCTCCCCTATTTGTAGTAAATAAGTCTAGAAGAAGATCTGAGGCTTATATTCCTCCTCTTTAAAATAATAACATTATAATTATGGTATTATCGTATTTACATCTGAGCACAAGCCTACAAATGTTACAGAATTTTGCTATTTAAAATTGCATATTTCTGGAAAATAAAAACATAATGCCCAATACTGTGCAATACATATAATATAGGCTGGTATTATACCAGTATATAAAAGAAACTCAACAGAGTTTATAATTAAATTATGATTAAAACTAAAGAAATCGACTCATATATGTAGAAAGCTAGTAACATAAATTTAATATACAGAGTGTTTCAGAAATACTTTCACAAACCTTGGGGACACGTTCTCACAACAAAACAAGAAAAAAAGTTCATGTAAACATATGTTCGAAAATCCTTAGTTTCTTAGTTATTAATAAAAGAACATAATGAAACATCTATTAGATATTGTCAGCTTGCTAGCAAGTGTTGCAACTTTAATCAATTACAAAGACAGTGGTAGCAAGAGGAGAACATTTTGAATATTTGTTATGAGTTTCTGAATTGATTAAGGTTGCAATACTTCCTGCCAAGCTGACAATACCTAACAGATATTTCATTATGTTCTTTCATTAATGACTAAGGATTTTCGGACATATGTTTATATGAACTTTTTTTCTTGTTTTGGTGTGAGGAACATGTCCCCAAAGTTTGTCAAATATTTCTGAAACACTCTGTATAATCTTTCATGAAGTTATTTTTCTTTCGACAAACTAAAATGTTGTTGATGATGACGATGATGATGATGATGATGATAATAATAATAATAATAATAATAATAATAATAATAATAATAATAATAATTTATTACATTACACGGACTTCATATTAACATAATTAAAATCACTGCGGAGAGCTTTCTTAATATTAAATGTGTAATACAGAACTATTTTAGTATCATAAATGGAAAAAGAGATGTGTATCAACCTAACCTATAAATTACTGTACAAATACTGTATTTCTTAAAACGTTTTATCTCTCTAAATGCTGTGAAATAACAAAAACATTGTAGTAAGTCGTAAGTCATTTGCTCCTGGAATATTTTCAAAATTCTGTTTAAAACTATGAATGTAAATGGGTTGGAGGTTAAAATTGTCCAAGGCAAAATGGCCATATGCAGAAATATCCACGCATGAAAATGTACACACTATATCATAGATGTTTATATTACCGGGTATATACCCATTGCAGTGTGAATAAATACATACATACATACATACATACATACATACATACATACATACATACATACATACATACATACATACATACATACATACATACATACATTATTAGTTCTACAAAAGTTAAGAGTTAGCCGCTGAATGATTTTGTATTAGTTACATCTACTTGGGATTTGTACACAATTATGATCAGAGGAAACTAACCTATTTGTCGTCAAGCGTATTACAGCAAATATTCTTAACTCATCCACTAAGTTTTCATCAAATTGTACCATCTAATCCGGTATGATTAAACAGTAATATTGGCAAAATTCCATTTCACATACAAATCACACCGAGAATCGTAGGATTCATCACCAGAGTATGGGTATATAGTTAACAATTTTATCAACCCAGAACTACAGTACATCAAAATATCGGCCATTATAGAAAAAAGATTGAAGACGCCTATTTTTCTAATAAAGTTGTGTACGAACCACGATTATTGAGGCGTAACTGTCCCACGAAAATAAGTTCCACACGCGAACGATTTCACTACTTACGTAAGTGAAACAGGCAAAACTTACAACACAACGTAACACCATGAAGTTTCACATGTGAGAAAATGTTGGATATAGAGCTCCTATTTTTTAAACCTGAAGGGACAAAATATGCATCTACATACGGCAGCAAGTGTTAATAAAATGTATGACCACAAAATTTAAAACATAACCTATTCTTTTCTTTTAATTAGCTATACAAAATATCATTATGTTGCATTCTCCATATTTACGTTTGAAATATGCATATTGCGATTCTACAGAGAAGTGCCACGAAAATTCCTGAGTCATTTACCAATATGGGAAAACCAGTAGGTCTACCTGTTCTCAACCATTCCAATTGAAGAGTACAGGGAAAAATCTTATAAATCACTGTTTTACTGTTTTTACAGGAGAACGAGTTAAAAGCTTCAAGATCCATTATATCCTATTGTCTTTGGGTTATCATTCTTGAAATATATTTGGACTAATGAGGTGGTTATTCTGCACAATAAAACTACGTTTCTCTACACTACTTGAGCTATTACATGACATCTAAAATAGAACATCGATAATTTTGGACTACGTTCTCCTCCTGTGCTCTTCAATTAATTCTCACTAGAAGATGTTATTACAAAAGTGTCTGGAAAAAGCTAAAATTTCAGAAACAATTTGTTTTCGAAATTACCTAAAACTTATGTATTATTTAAACACTATATTACAAGAAAGATTTTCTAAAATAATATGATCTTGGTATGCTATAATTTCAATATTTTACTCGAAACTTAACATAATCAAAGTTGTATTTACTTGATCTGATAACGGATCATCTTTATTGTAAAATTTGGAACACATGTATAAATCAATCATGTAAACAGAAATGAGAAAGAAACAAGATAATTATGCCACAACAAATTAAAACCTAGTCAGTGCCGGATTTAGGCCTAGGCAACCTAGGGCGGCAATTTCCAGGGGGCGACATTTTTCTCTCTCCCTCTCTCTCTTTTCTTTTCTTTTCTTTCCCTCCCCCCCCCCCATTTTCATTTTACAGTGAAATTCTTTTTTAAAACACTTGTAGGTAAATCTTTTCTGAAGTTTGTTCTTAAATTCGGATATCGTTTTGTTATCGTATTGTCGCGGTCGCGGCGAGAGTAAAGGGAAAGTGTGCAGCAGCCTCATTATACGGTAATACCGATATCACGTTTTTATACTATGAAACTGATTAAATTTAACTGCTTGTATAAACAAGAATGCATTGTTATTGGTGAAAATCAAATTGGATGTGTGTTCATTACTTATCGTTAGGAATAGTAACCACAACTCTGATACAATTCCAATATATATCGTCAACAATACTATTTAATCACTTTCCACCATGTATATATACAATTCGATATGAAAGGTTTATTTCGCAAAGAGTTGTAGTTTATTTTTCAATTTACTTTATACTTCCTATTGAAGTAAGAAATACTCGTAATAATTTTACCACCAACAATACCAATGCTTAAAAATAAACCATAGCCTATCTTTCACAAATCAATTTTGTTTCAACAGTGAATAAGTTTGAATATGTCTCTTTGCATCGAGTCTGATGTGCTTCGTCAGATCAGCTTTGTTGACATCATCAATGCTTTTTCTGTGAAGGAAGTGTGAAAGAAATCTTTATAATTCACAAGTAAGATGCATGTATTTTGATTCCAGTAATTTACTGCTTTATGAATTGTAAAATTTCATTTAAAACTAATTTAAACTAAACATGACCTGTAAAATAGCTGCTTATAAACAAACTGTTTGTGGGAGTTCGGGGGCGGCAAATTTTGGCACTGCCTAGGGACGGCATTATACCTAAATCCGGCCCTGGACCTAATTAGGTTTGATAACAAAGTACAAAATGAGATAATTGTACAGTTGCATTTATTATGTGTAAGGTTCACTTTAAAAATTTTTTTCCTTCCTCCTAAATGGATGTGACTGGAAAGCTTTAGATTAAATTTCTGACTGCTATAATCTCCCTCCTTTTTTTCTCTTGTACGGAGGAGGGACCCGAAGGCTTGCACTACAGCCTGAAGCTTATTGTGCTTACCATTCCTATTCTGTGAATGATTGGATAGCCGAACGGCCGCGCTCTTGTACAAGTACAGCACGCTGCACCGTGAACTTAACCCGGGCTATGGTAAGGATGATGATGATGATGATGATGATGATGATGATGATGATATGTGAATTAATGATGGCGAAATGAGTTCGAGGTCCAACGCCGAACGTTATCCAGCAATTCTGCTTCAATTTTTTAAAAACCCCTACCAGGTAACTTGTCCTAACCAGGATTCGAACCCGGGCCCGCTCGTTTCACAGTCAGACGCGCTAACAGTCAGACAACGGTGGACTACCCCCGTCCTTAATAAAGATAACTTCTTTTCCCCTTTTTCAATTACATTCCTCTTGCCAACAAACAATTATTTTTTATTTGGTTATTTAACGACGCTGTATCAACTACTAGGTTATATACGGACTGCTGTATTCAGAATTTAAAGTATTTGACTTCCATAAAATTTATAACAATGTATTATTGAATTTCGTACATAAAAACCGAAATATATTTAATTTATATTCACATAAATATAAAACCAAAAGATCAGCCAACATATGCTTGACAGTACCTAAATGTACAACAACTGTAGCAAATGTACAACATTAAATAGTCCGGACAAGATAGTTCGAACCTGTTATTTTTTTTTTTTAGTTATTAGTTATTTTACGACGCTTTATCAACATCTTAGGTTATTTAGCGTTTGAATGAGATGAAGGTGATAATGCCGGTGAAATGAGTCCAGAGTCCAGCACCGCAAGTTACCCAGCATTTGCTCGTATTTGGTTGAGGGAAAACCCCGGAAAAAACCTCAACCAGGTAACTTGCCCCGACCGGGAATCGAACCCGGGCCACCTGGTTCGCGACCAGACGCGATAGCCGTTACTCCACAGGTTCGAACCAGTATTTTATATAAGAGTATTCTTATTCCAGAATAATAATTTCTTCATTAAGACCGTCTCGTAAATGCACCATCTTGAATTTGAGTCTTGAAATAAGGATCAATATTCTCTGTCCTTAATAAGCCATACTTTTAGTGTAATTCTCGCACATCCATCCATCAATCCTGACATTTCTCCACTGGCTAAATGCACAAAAAGCAGATGGGAACACAATGTTTCTCCCTCTGTGTACACAAAATGGGGTGAAGAATACTTCAATTTTAATATCTTACGTCGTACTTTTTTGTAACATCTATATAAAATGTCTTACAGATTCGAGATTTCAGATCAAGTATGTTTACAGAACGGATAATTTGGTACCGGTAGACTTTATTAAATTATACATAAACAAAAGTAAGAAAACAGAAAATTTATCTTACGTTCCCATTTCATTTATTTAAAAATGAACAGAAGAATTATAAATAATAAGTTCGAAAGACGTACCATTGCGCAAAATCCTTAAGATATATAGATATATTTCTTTCTCTTTTATCACAAACTAATCATCATCATCATCATCATCATCATCATCATCATCATCATCATCATCATCATCATCATCATCATCATCATCAATTACTGCACGGATTGAATAAAACTGTTCCAACTCTTCAGAACTGTTTCCATCACATCTTATTCGGAGATATTACTGTTCTTTCTTCCAGCAAGTTGTCCTAAAATATTTGACGTTCCAGCAGATCTTCTAGATGTGTTTAATATGGTCTGAATAATTTAGATACAACATATATGACCTTTATCAGTCGGCTAAGGCGCTTGCCTACCGATCCAGATTGCGCTCGGGCGCGAGTTCGACTCCCGCTTGGGATCATTACCTGGTTGGTTTTTTTTTACCGAGATTTTGCAAAACCATAAGGCGAATGTCAGGTAATCTTTGGCGAATTCACGGCCTCATCTTGCCAAATACCATCTCGCTATCACCAATCCCATCGACGCTAAATAACCTAGTAGTTGATATAGCGTCATTAAATAAACTAAAAAAATCTACTTGGACGATGTAGTGAAATACTGTTTTCAGAATGAAGGGATGATAGCAGGAGGAAGAATAATAAAGTGAGTGAAACACCGCATGGGGCAGAAGCATGGACATTATTACGAAGAGAAGAGACACGACAGGAAGCATTTGAAATGTGGATATGGAGAAGAATGTAGCATGTGAAATGGACAGACAGAATAAGAAATGAAGCTGTGTTGGAAAGAGTGGGTGAAGAAAGAATGATGCCTACAGATTCTGATATCGGAAAGAGAAAAACAAAGTGGTCGGGTTCCGGCTAAGAGGAAACTGCCTATTGAAGAATGCACTGGAAGGAATGGTGACCTGCCCTTAGGCTGAGAACAATTAATGAAAAAATATGTTTCTATTATTTAAATGTTTCCTGATACGTTATTTATTTTCTTTATACCCTGTTACGTTTTCTGTTCTATTAAATGTGCCAGAAATTACATTTTGTCAGTAAACGTTAGTTTTCCCCCATTTTTTTTTATTTTTCTTCCATAATATACAGGGTGTTTAAAAAGTGTTGCATATTTTACAGGAGGTACTATCGATCGAAACTAGAAAGAAAGTCCGGAAACAAGTATCTGTTGAGATATGGGACATTGGTGTATGTTTTGAGAGTGTACAGCATCCCTCAACAGAAGTAAACAGAGAATGTAGTAGTAAACAAAGGTCCAGGATACTATGGAGTGCATTATTTTACTTGTGTTAGTAAGTACGTACAGTATTCATTGATGTAGGCTGTATTTCTGTTTATGCACGGCGGGACACCACCCCATTTTCTACGTTTCGTGCGACTATACCTAACCTGTAGGGTTAATGGGCGATGGATTGGTCGAGGAGGTCCAATAGCATGGTCTCCCCGATCACCTGACCTAAATCCTTTGGATTTCTGGCTATGAGAACATTTAAAGACATTGGTGTATGTCACACCCATCGACAACGTACAGACGTTACAGCAGCGTGTATTCAATGTATGTGAGTAAATCCGACAACAACCAGATGTGGTCGCAAGAGTTCGTGACTCACTGAGAAGAAAGGCTTAAGCATGTGTAATAATGTGTGGTAAGCACACAGAACACCTTCTGTAATGTTCACGTAAAGACAGGTGGGTATCTTGGGTCACAATACAGCATGGCCCATACCTCAACAGATATTTGTTTCCGGTCACATATTTATAGGAATTTTTTTCCCAGTTTCGATAAATTCTACCTCCTGTAAAAGTATGCTACTTTTTTTAACACTCTGTATATTTCGTGCTATTATTATAAAACTATGGCAGTACTGTTTAGTTGATTTGCATAAGTCAACCGTATCACCTCATATGATATCATCTCATTGTTACTCAGTATATTGTCATAGTTTGGCTTCCAATTTCTTTATAACCCACTTTGTTTGTCGCACACTAAAGTTTTAACACTTTACCATTCACTTTCTCTTACATCAGCATATATTTATGCAAACTCACACAATTTTTGAAAGACATGTTGGTTCAGAAAAGTGTGAATACAATTAATAATTATATATAATAAATTTTCAGTCAAATATACTTTTCAATCTGTGAGGTCAGAATCTAGCATCAGTGTTCAGCTTTACCATGTACAGTTTACCTCAAGAGGCACGAAATTTATATAAATGTAAATGCCAGTACGTGCATTACTTACTATATTAATTGCTAGATCAACTTATCACCTAATTTAAAAAATTGTTTGCATCTCATGCACCTGAAGATGACTTTTTAAAGTCGAAAATATTAGTGACTTCGTATTAAATATTGTGATGTAACAGATCATCTGACCTCACAAATTGAAAAGTGTATTTGACTGAAAATTTATTATATATAATTTTTAATCACACAATTTTGGTCAATGACAAGCAATTTATTGCACCAAAAATTAATGCACTTATGTTAATTTATCAATAAAATATATATTAATTAATAAAATGCTCAAAACATATAATTTTTTCTATTTGTTTTCTAATACACCAGTAAATATTGTGATATAACATTTTTTCTGAAATGTTGGTAGCTTTGCACTTTAATATGTCCTGCATGTTAGTAGATGAATCTTTTACCTTGCAGATAACACATTCAAGTGATGTGTAAATTCAAATTCTGAAGAGATGTGCTCCCAAACAGTCATGGCCAATATAAGTCTGAAGATATCTAGTGTTATTCTTATTGGAAAATTAGGAATACAATTTTTATTATTTAAAATTTCGCACCAAGATTTATTTCTACCAAAATTTCTTATTATTTAATATTGTTCGTTTATAATTTTTATTTTTTAATAATGCTTCTGAAAAATATGAAATCTCAGAATCTTTGTTGGATTCTGATTTTTTTCCCAAAAATCCTGCATTTTAATTCCCTTATAATCCATTCTATACATATCATTTTTCGAGAGTTATAAAAGTACGGAATGTAAACATACAGAATTTAAAAAAGCTGTTGCGTATGTTGCTGTCTTTATTTTTGAACGTCCTTGAGATTGGAGAATTTCTGACGTCCATGATCTATAAATATGATACAGGTTGCAAAATTTTCATAGACTAATGAAGCTTTGACGTATATTGGAAATTCTGAGGCGAAAGATATATTCATTTCACACATGATGATGAAATAACTCTTTAACGACAATATTATTTAAAAAGAAAGAAGATATTCCATATTTATTGGAAAAACGATATAATATAACGTTTGAAGTTATTCATAAAATTAATTCCAGTAAGGATATTCCGAAATTCCAATATGATACCGTTAATTGTTACAATTCTTCACTAGTATAGAAATGTTTATATCTGTTTAATTGTATATACAATACATATTACGGAATATTATTGCTGTTCCATTTCTGAATTAAGATATTTAAAAAAATCAATGTTTTAGAAAATAATATCTTTAACTCCCAAACAAAAATGATTTAAAATGTACAGGATGTTTGTTTTAATTTCCAGATGCTTATCTCATAAACAATTAGAAGTTAGTATTTAGTGAAATAAGTCAACGAGCAGATGTATCTGAAAGGTAACCAAAAAAAATCTCACTTCTGCGTTTATGTTAACAGTATAGTATGTTTACACTGAAGGTAAACAAATGCAACCTCACTTTATGTTTACACTATGCTTATCTTTGTGTTAAAGGTAAGCAAAAGAAATCCAACATACAATATTTTAAAATATTACCATGTACTAATGTTTTCTTAAACTTTTGTTAAATGTTTTATAAACGAAGTGTTTCATAAAAAAATGTTTCAGATATAAGTTGTTGTTCTTTTTTTTTTTTTGAATAACTGAATTTGTTGAAACATTTTGGGTTCCCGTTTAGAAAAAACCAAATTAACGTTAAAATGACCTTGATATCACACACTGAACTAAAATTAAGTTTATGCCAATATTTTTCTCCTTCAAACGAAGAAACGTTTATTCAAAATTTTATTATCGCAAACGCGTTGTTTTCGAGATTAGCAGCCGGAAAGTTAAAAAAAAAAAAATCCTGTATATGAAAATTTATACCACCGAATTACCCAGAATATATGGAGGTGGTAGAGGTGAGAGAAATGTCTGCTGAATCTATTTAATTATAGGAGAAAATATAATAAAGTCATGTGATGAAACTCAGTTAATCGAAATTCAATCTATCTAATAGTCTGCCTTGATGGGAAGGGCACGGGATGGACTATCCTGGCACGTACAGTACGTCGCTTGAATGGATCTATTGAAATGGCATGCAAGCCCCACCGCTGTCCCTAAACCCAGTCCCATGAGCCCAGGACACAGCACTACCTCCAGCAACTAATGACAACATACCACGAGGAAATTCTGTGGCGGCCGCACCCGACTCTACATCGGAGCAAGCCCGAAATTTGGGAAAGAAACGGAATGATGGCGAAAGAGGGGAGGTGTAATTATGATGGCGAAAAGAGTCCGAGGTTCAAAGCCGAAAGTTACACAGAAATTCTCTTTTAATTGATTGAGGAAAAACCTAAACCTGGTAACTTGCCCAACTAGGATTTGAACCGGGCCCGTTCGTTTCTCGGCATGACATGCTACCGATACTGCACAGCGGTGGACTCAACAGCGAACTTACAACAGCCTTTCTCTGCTTTCTCTGCTTCTAACGCTATGCAGACACGAGTAGACCGCCTTTGTATAAAGACGATTCGAATCTACGACCTATTATAGATTAATTTTAGAGCTATTTCTACCCGTTTTCTAAGCTATTATTGAACACGCTAGGCAGACACGAGTAGACCTCCTTTGTATAAAGACGATTCGAATCTACGACCTATTATAGATTAATTTTAGAGCTATTTCTACCCGTTTTCTAAGCTATTATTAAACACGCTAGGCAGACACGAGTAGACCTCCTTTGTATAAAGACGATTCGAATCTACGACCTATTATAGATGCATTTAGAGCTATTTCTACCCGTTTTTCTAAGCTATTATTGAACACGCTACACAGATACGAGTAGACATCCTTTGTATAAAGACGATTCGAATCTACGACCTATTATAGATTAATTTTAGAGCTATTTCTACCCGTTTTCTAAGCTATTATTAAACACGCTACGCAGACACGAGTAGACCTCCTTTGTATAAAGACGATTCGAAACTACGATCTATTATAGATGCATTTTAGAGCTATTTCTACCCGTTTTCTAAGCTATTATTAAACACGCTAGGCAGACACGAGTAGACCTCCTTTGTATAAAGACGATTCGAATCTACGACCTATTATAGATGCATTTTAGAGCTATTTCTATACGTTTTCTAAGCTAATTATTAAACACGCTAGGCAGACACGAGTAGACGTCCTTTGTATAAAGACGATTCGAATCTACGACCTATTATAGCTGCATTTTAGAGCTATTTCTACCCGTTTTCTAAGCTATTATTAAACACGCTAGGCAGACACGAGTAGACCTCCTTTGGATAAAGACGATTCGAATCTACGACCTATTATAGCAGCAATTTAGAGCTATTTCTACCCGTTTTCTAAGCTATTATTAAACACAACGTACGGAACCAACGTGGCTTAGTCAGTAGTGTGTGGCTACAGAATGGAAGTGCAAATATTTGATGCAGTATCTGTTGGAAGCAACAGATTTTTCCCGTCCAATTCCCTTCTCATCCCCTGCAACGCTGGACTTCAAGTGTTATTCTGTTTATCTTGCATCCCAGCAAAGCTTGCAAGTTAATCACTGTTCTTTGTTCCCATTTCTTGTTTGCACATTGCAGGGTGATACTTGGTCATTCTTATGTCAGTGTTATTGTAGATGGTAGAGCGCAGTGAATCTTTTATGGTTCTGTGCTGCTGAACAATCGTGCTGCGAATTTAGCCCGAACATGGCTACTATTTCCATTCTCGGTCTTTCCCAGGGGCAGCATTATTAGAGAAACTTCAGTAGACTACCGCGAACCAGAAGTTAATCATGCTCCACTCTTCTGCTTCCCTCCTACTCCAAATCCACAAACGTTTGGTTTGCAGTAAAAATTCCTTTAAAAGATTTTCGACAATTACCCATTTCAGTAATTATTCTTATATACAGCTCAACATTTTTATTTGGCAATTTACATTACGGTACAGTTTCTCTTATTGGTTTGCGTAATTTGATAACTTCCATGTTCTATAATCAATGTTTGGTAAACGTGTTGATTCCATTCTTTGTACATGTCCTAACCAGTTCCTTTGATATACTCGTATTTGGATATTCTCTAGTATGTTTCAAACTTTTAATTTCTTTCGAATGTTCGAATTTCTCTATTTATTGAGTATACTTAAATCTAAAATCAGGGTCCTTGTGATTTGGATTTATATTAGCAACACAGGATCCAGCTTTCAATACTATATATGAAGGGTTCAGAGCCATAGTGGGCCAAGCGCCATTTATTAAAAACGGAGAAAGCAAGGGTTAAAGTTAAGTGAATACCATAGTTTAATGAAGATTGACATATAATTTAGTTTGAATGTGTATACTTTATATTACTTGCTATATGTTTCCATTGAATTACGGCAATAACTTCATTTTAACCCTTACTTTCTACGGTTCTAGTAAATGGCGCTTGGCCCACTATGGTTCTGAACCCTTCATTTGAGGGAAGCTTTTGAGACCTGTGAACATCTGTTTCACAAAATGCCGTTTGATAATTCCATTCATTTGTTGTATTTTTGTGGTTTTATATCTGCATCATTACTTATAACAGATTAGGTGACCAAAAAATTAAATTCAGATACTTGTTTGCTAATTTTTCCTTTCAACACCATTTTGAACCTTCTTAATTTTTTTTTCACACATTCCCATAGCTTTTATTTTCCTAAGAAACATTTTCATGTTGTAATTTTTGGCAATATTGCTTAAGCAGAAAGCTCCCCTCTTCAAGCCATCTTCCGACGACGTAGAGAAAATAATTTTTGTCTGTTTAAATCCTCATTACATTTTCATTTTTATCGTATTTATTTTTGGTTCACATCTCCTCTTGTACCTCGTACCTTGTTCTCTTCCTGAAGTGGATTTTTTACTCTTCCCATCTTGTCCTCGATCAACGGACGCTTCTTCTTGTTCGTGGATTATAATTGGTAATTGGAAGTCCTTCATCTTGTCGAGATGATCTTTACTCTTCCGTAAAATAATTCATGCATCTATTTAATTTTCCAATGTATCATCGTTTCTGTTAAAGGAGACGTCACACCCAAGAGAGGTGAAGTTAAAAATTTGTTGTATTATCTTTCCTTCGAATACATTTTGTCTTCTTGTAGGTATTTTTGGGGTGCAGCCTACTGTAATTAGTATCGTGAGCTATTGTCAGACAGTCAAAGGAAGGATAGCAATGGCAAAGGAAGCTTTTAATAGGGAAAGGAGCATCTTCTGCGGACATCTGAAAAAAGACCTAAGGAAGAGACTACTGAAGTGCTTTGTGTGGAATGTGGTATAGTATGAATTGTTACGACGCTGCAGATATTGCATCGGACATCGTAGAAATCTCCGATGCTGTATATTGCAGCCTCATAAGAATTCGTGTAATCACCGTCACATCGAAAGGTGCGAGAGGAAACTGTCGTATACGAGACAGAATGTCCGATAAAGTATGCTGCCGGAATAACGTGAAAACACATATATACTGTTTTATCATCATTCAACACTAATCCATTAGAATTGGCAGCGGATAGATGAAAAATTATTTCATTCTCTAATCGATCGAAGTTCTCGTGGCAATTTAAAAAAATATTGCATCATCGGCATACGAGACAGTGTAAGTCTGTAAATTCCACTAAAAATGGTACGTTTGCAGTGGAATTCGCCACAATTCTGTCCCATTCAGAGCTCAAGTTTTTCCTAAGAACTTCCCAAAAGCTTGTGAATCCAAATAGTAGACATATCTACTTCGTGAAGAAGAAATTCAGTGCAGCCACCTTCGTACTTGGTTCAGGTTCAAACCTAACTCATGGCAAAGGATTTCGGTCTTTATCATAACTTTCTGAAATGCTCTGCTGCCTGTTTCATCTTCTAGCGTGTACTCGGAGTTCTTGAGACTAAAATGTGGTCAGAGCTTGAAGTTCACACGTATGTGTATTAGAAACTGGATAATTCTCGGATAAAAAAAAAAAAACGGGAAAACTGCTGCTGATGAATAAGATTTGAATACGATCCTTTGAAACGTTGCGAAATATTATTTATCATGAACAATAGAAAAAATATTAACTTTTCTTTTACTCTGCTGAATTACTCTAATATATTTCAGGTTACTTTACTTTCTTCGTTTTTATCAATTGTTTGAACTTTTTCGATCTATAGTCCGGGTCAGCTTACATCATACCCTAAGGGTGAAACCTAACCATTTCCCCCCCATTACTACATATGCTAGTGGATTGTGGTGATTTTCTAGTTTGCAGGTTGAATTTTGTTTTGCCAACTTTGTTTAGAATTTCGATACTGACAAATACTGCAAATGGAAGTGATTTGGTAACTAGTATGTTGGCAGCTGAGACAAATATCGACAAAATTTGTCGGTACTGGAGTACCATGAAATTAAAATTGTACTAGGCCTAGATTTCTGAGCTGGTTACTGGTAGCTTGTGAAATTTGAACATATTAATAATTAATTAATGTCAGTATTAATATTAATACACTATAATTATTTTATGTGTTGCGTTGTGGTTATAATTCAAGACTATAGTCAGGTAAGTTTTCGGAGTTAGTACTAATAATTTCATGTGATCAAACAAAATACATTTTTAGGTTAGGTCTCGTGAGTCAATTGTTTAGTCAAACCAATGAATTTCGTATTGCCAGACAAAATACTTGACATGTTGATCCCTTTCCCGTATATTTTGCCTACGAAAATATGTTACAAATTATTGAATTATTTAGAATAACCTTTCAACATGAAGTACGGTAAGTAAATAAGTCATTTAGTACATAGGATCGTGTGATATCTGGTAACAGTTGGCAACACTGACAAGACGGCAATATTTGCTGTTTACTGTACTCCAATCAGGAGAAAGTCTCAGGGGAATGAGACGCAGCGGGGTAATGCTATGAATGAATGTTGATGTCATAAGATCACACACGTGGGTACATGCATCTCCATTGGCTAACTCTCAAAGCACAAACGATAACACTGATACACACATATTTATACTACCCTAGTTACAAAATTAGATCACGGTTAATTTCCTGGTCTTTTAATCCCTCCATACCGGAAATAACATATGCAGGAGAGCGCATGTTTTTTAAACTGACGTTATGACGATAATATCATCTATCTACTTCGCTCCAATAGATGACGCAATAGTAAGCACATTCCTTTCACGGTCAATCTCCTGGTTGGAGAACAGTAGAAACTGTTATGTGAGCCTCACTATATAAGCGCAACTATAATTCATAATAATGTTCGATGTAGTAACATTTTTAGATGATTATTTCATTTTAATAAACGTAAATTTAAATTTTCATGTCTTATCATTAATATTTACTTTTCAACAGTAAATTAAAGTTGTTACTTGATCAAATTACTGATTATCCATACACAGAGTGTTAAAAAACTATGGAATATTAGTAAGTTTTAATTTTACAAAAAAGAGTTTTATACAAAAGCTGTTGGAGATAAACCATACAATGTGATATCACTATTCGAAAAAAACGTTAGTTATTTAGGCATAAAGGGCGTGACAGTAAACTTTATTTTTTAAATGGCACTCTATATTAAAATTTATATATTCCGAATGTCCGTTACATTTTACGAACGAATGTGTAGAAAGATTACCCATTCACCCGTTTCATGTCATTTAAATATTTATTAAACTTGTTTCGTGGACTTCAAACTTGAGACAAATAAGTGTGTAAAATCATGTTCAGCAGGCCATAAAATTAAACAAAACACTATTACTAACCAAACTTTACAACAGATGCTCAAAATGAGAATCATTCACAGCCAAACAATGTCTCAGTCTATCATTGGAAACAGTTCATCGTCTTTCTCACAGTTACATGACTGATCTGCTCATATCATATCTACAATGAAGGGTTTTCGTGATAGACTGGAACATTGTTTAGTTATGAATGGATCACATTTTCAACATCTGTTGTAAAGTTTGATTAGTAATAGTGTTCTTTTTTAGTTTTATGGCCTACTCAATATGATTTTACAAGTCTTGAGGTCTACGAAACAAGTTTAATAAATAATAAATAGTTAAAAGACATGAAACGGGTGAATGTAAAATGTAATGGACATTCGGAATTTGTAAATTTGAATTTAGGGTGTCATTTGAAAAATAACTTTTATGCTCGACCATGCCGAAATGTACTAATTATACACCTGCTAGCAGTCCTGTAATGCATGTCATTAAAGTACACCTACTCATTAAAGTACAGGTCTTCAGCCAATGATAACTCAGCTTACATGTGTTCAGCCAATGACATGTCAGCTTTGTACCGTTATAAAACCGCAAGTATCGATTATTCTCGGATATGCAATCGAAAGAGAATTAGCGAAAAGTCACGGAGGCTGGAAATCCAATACTGTCGCAGAAGGTTATGTTCTGTTACTATAATAATTAGCGTTAGTTGTAAATAATATTCAAATAAATTCAATTTGTCATCTCGTTTTTCAATGTCGAATTCAATAATCAAGGTTCTAATATTATAATATTATCAAGTTTAACGGGATTACATCAAGGTCAATGACATTATTGTTCCTCGGAAAAAAATCAATACTTTCGCGTCTGCGCACATCTCACAATTCACGACCTAGAACAAGGTCACTTCCGATCTTGTCAGATACAAGTAAAATGTATACATCTGAATACCGGTAATTTCAAGTTAGAAATATGGTCGAGCATAAAAAGTCGTATGAAACTCGCCTATAATGGTAATTAAGAAGAGAGTATGGATGTTTATGAAACGAGCGCAAGCGAGTTTCATAATTTTCATACGAGCTTCTTAATTACTATCATTATAGGCTCGTTGCATAATGTACTATTTTCGAACACTGGTATCATATTGTATGGTTTATCTTAAACAACTTATGTATAATGTTTTTATAAAATTAAAATTTAAGATGTTATTAGTAATATTCCACACTTTTTGAACATTCTGTATATTGTTACCAGACGTTATTTTACGATATGCATCTCAAATGACCTTTTTTATATTGCTATACTTTGATGTAAAACCATTATTTATGTATTTTTGCTATAAAATTTGTTAAATTTCCTACGCATTATACACCTAAGAGAGACTTAGATTGTTTCACGACAATTGCTTGTCATACAACCTATGAAAATAGATATTTTTTATGTAAGGTTAATTTCAGTGTGACTTCTATCACTTCATAATCTGACATAACACTATAATTATCATTACCATTGTTTTGAACTTATACTAATAATGTACATGTACTGGCCATAATGCAACTGGCATTATGCAATATTGTAATACCTAGATTAACAATTACATCTTTGTAAACATAATTAAAGCTACAAGGGGACAGATAGAAAAGTGCACAGAGAAAACAGTAGAAACATAATAAGACACCAGAAAGAGAGAAGAAATTTTGAAATATTATTATGTGATAAATGTGGCAACTTTGTCATCAAAAGTGAGGAAGTGCAACAATGTGAACAAATATATCATTCAAACAAATTCTAGATGAAATCTTGCAAGATTCGTCACACACATACAAAAAAGATGCTACAAGCTGTCTTATTCAGTGTCATATTTATTGCCATCCAGGTTGGTTTAATGACTGGTTATAAATTCTTCTTTTAAAACTATCTGGGTGAGCTGTAAATTATAATATAAATACAGAAAGTAAAAATCACGTACCTCCATCATTGCTGGAGTCATAAAATTTTTACAGATATTTATAGAATGTTTAAAAATGTCTATGTAGAATATTATTTACAAGAACGTGAAATTAATTTTTGCATTTAAAAGATACAATTTAAATATATGCTATTACGATGTAAATTCAGAATAAGAACTTTCTAAAAAAAAAAAAAAAAAAACCAATGCACTACATTCTACTGCAGTTATTAGCGTTTGTCTATGCAATTTAGCCACATAAGAATGCATTTTCAAATTACAGGCACTGAGAGTTAAAGCACATTTTCTGCATAAGATTTTTGTCTTTAGTTCAATATCTTTGTCTATAGAAATTCACTGAATGCATGCTTGGTATTTTATGTTTATCAGAGTAATATTTCAGTAAAAAAAAGATTATCTGCATCATAAAAAAGTGTTTATTGCTGCATTCCACTTTATCTTTATATATCATATCAAACAGAAATATGAAATATTTTTCTCCATACATAATATATATACTGTATTTAAGCGTTAGTTACTTACGTAAAAAAGCGAAGTTAATATTGAATATAATAATAATAATAATAATAATAATAATAATAATAATAATAATATAAAGGAAAAAAAGAAACGATTAAAATAAACAGCAAATGAAAGTGTAAATACCATAACCTAGAAAATACTTAGAGATATTCAAACCTACATAAACGGAACACAATTTTTTTCAGTTTACAGATATATACAGTATATGTCCTTGTTCAGTATAATTAAGAGACAAAAATTTATTAGTGACTATAGTTTTATTAAACATGCCCGAAAGAAAAAGAAAATTATGAAATCGACGAACATGAAAAAATAATACATTTAGCCAAAAATTGATTATTTCAGAGAGTTATTAATATAGTTCGAACTGTTAATTTTGAACATGTTTCTCACTGGGGACCCTAATTCAGACATTTAAAAGTGGGAAACAGGAATAACAAAACTGTATAATATATAAAAAAAATCAGCAAGAAATCGAATATAGTTACCATCAGAAGTAACAAATGGTTTGTAAAACTCTTAAGGTTCTGTTATTAAAAATACGAAGAGTTGGATTATTTAAACCAGCAATAATTTAGTAACAGTTCCTACACTAAATTTTTATTTTCTGTATAGCCTACATTGAAATAAATAAAAATTAACGATTCTTAAAAAAATTGCCATATATTTCTGTAATTTTCTTTGTATTAATTAACAATTTGAAATTATACTCTTCAACTGAATTGAGAAAATAAAATAATTAAATTTCTACAAAATTTTTTTTTCGTTTATCTCTATAGCAAGCACATCATATTATATGAAATAGTAACATTTATTTTTCTGAGGTTATGCGAGAACTTTATGAAAGAAACAGAAGTATTTACTGAGAAATTTGACTAGTGATATCTCGAAACAGAAGATGAAAGTAAATAACGGATATATAACACGACAGTGAAGGTTAAGACATAGAATTATTTATAATAACAAAAATATTGATATTCAATCATGCAAAACCTTTGAATGTAATTATTTACATTTTCCGACTATTGATGACTTGTTTTAAAATAGCAATGTAACATAACATACAAGAAACAATAAAGATATCATTGATCAAAACAAAACTTTGCATATCAACGTTCATAAGCTTATAGGTTTATGTCAATGTGGAATGCAGCCTTTATTTTTATTATCTTTTTGTATTAACTATCTGCTTATTTAACGAGATTTTTTACAATCTATTTAAGAGTCATTTCATTAAACTTGACATCTAAATATTATTAATATTATTTAAATACATTAACTTAAATTAAAATATTTAACTACGGTTTAAGCATATGGATACAGAATCTGTAGCAAACACTACAAGGCATTCCTTGACAGTGAGTGTCTCGAATTTCAAAGGCCAGAGATAATAGAAATGCTCACAGCATTATCGCTGCTTCGACTAATATTATTTACAGTGACAATTAAACATCTAACATCCCAAATTAGGATTTTGAGTAGTAGACAATAAATCTACTTCTGTAGTTCAGCATATTTAAAATTATAAAATTTTACTGATAATAAAGGAAAATGTACTAACGAAGTATTTTTCCAGGTATCAGAGCCAAACAAAATATTATTGTAATATCCCGATTTGTTTATAAAATTTCCAAAGAAGAAAACCTCTTCTTACAATTTTAACCCCACGATCTAGTGCTAAATTACCCTGATTATTTAAGTTAGAGGTTAGAAAATAGGTATGTCTCTCTTGCAACAGTAATATTAATTAAAATATATTTATGGCAAAGAATAAAACAGCTAGTTCGAAGCAAAATTCTTGGATGCAATAGCTAATATTTATATTCTCTCACTACAAACGACCAAGTAACCACATTTTCAAGATAGAGAATTAGTTTTTTATAATGATGTTGGACTAGTAGTTGTCGCCAACAATCACAAACCAATATGCATCAAAACCAGGGTGCAAATTAAAATATACGTGAACATTTAAATCAATATTAATGAATTAAATATTATTATTAGTGTAGAAATTAAATTTAGTATATTGTTTACATAATACAAAAAATATTATACGATTTCTTTAAAAGTTTATATAAAATTTAAGAGGAAATTCAGCAAAGAAGGACAAAATAAAGCGTTTCATCCATATTTTACACCCTGATTGTAATCATATTGTAGATCATAAAGTATAACAAAACTCCTTAGCAGTCACATTACACCACTGTCCCTCAGGATTTCAGCAACAAACACAAAAATAATATCAAATGGCCATTAAGAAAGGAACTGTGAACATTTCCAATATTCTGACACAGGTGCGTCAATTTGGAGAGCTTGGCGGGCGGGCGTACGGTAGGGGCACTTAGCAGAAAACAATAAGAAGCAAAGACAGAAAAAAATACAAGAAAAAAAACAGTACAGAAACTTAAACACCTATATATGGTGGAAAGGTTGATAGCCTAAAGAACACACAGTGAAATGCAATGACAACGTTTTGAAACATGCAACTACGGGAGACTCAGTCCATGACCCTACTCAAGGGAAGCAAGACATGAAAAATATCAATAGCTAATGCAGGAGGATTAAAAAGAATTGAACATTCAGAGAAATGTTGTCTATTTTGAATGGTAAGTGTTTCATTTTTATACAAGTCCTCTTCCCACAACACAATTTTGGTGTCTCTCCTGTTTTCTAGACTCTCCTTTGTTTAAATTAACATACGTATTTTAAAAATGTTCAGCTTTATGATAAAGTTATGGTTTTTAACTATCTAGTTTATTAGTGTTTAGTATTTTGGAAACAAGATGGATGGCTTTTAAGCAACTATTAATATGATGTACCGAAGTACATATGATATTTCCGTGCAGGAATTCTGCGTTAGCATTAGGGCTAGGATTTTGATGAAATTGCATCTTTTTTCTAGTAAGCCAGAAACATAGCTGCTTTAGTATTTATATGTTATGTGATAAACTGTTTTAAGACATATTTGTTAGGGCACTTTTTTGCATTTTTTGCCTGTTTCAACTCATAAGAGCATCTTTTGTTTTATTCGGTCATTTTTTTTAGGCATTTTCATTTAATTTCGGCTATAAATGCCCATTATTAATATAAAATAATGTTTATTTCCCTTGATATTTTCTTTACATATTTTGTACATTAATACCCATTATTTTATATAATATTTTAATCGTTTTCTAAACAAATATTTCCACTTTAACGTAATACAGCCCATGCAATGGATCAGTCCAACTACCCCTTCAATATAGACTCCTCTATACCTGCTAATTCCGGATAAGAGTGGCCTTGTGGTAGACTACACGGAAACTAAAAGTAAAGTAGATCCATAGCGCTACAGCCCATGAAGGGCCAAGACCGACCAGCTGACTGTTGAACTCACGTCCACATGCCGAAGCAGAAGTGAACGATCATACATGGAAACTACATCAGGTAAAATAATTAATTAAAGTGTACTACTTAGAAAAAATTATGTAAAATTTAATTTAATTACTAGTCTAAATATTATTAAGCAGTACAAAATCTCTTTTCCTACTAAGCCAATTACGTAAGATCAATTTTTAGGGCATTTTAAGGGCATTTTTCAACGTTTTTTAGGTCATAAATTCATTGTTTTAGGACATTTTTTCATGATTTATAGGTCATCAAAATCTTAGCCCTAGTTATCATATTATGATGAAGGATAGGTGGATCAGAGAAAGATTCTCTCCGGCACCGGGACTCGAACCCGGGTTTTCAGCTCTACGTGCTGACGTTTTATCCACTAAGCCACACCGGATTCCAGTTCCGATGCCGCATTCAATCCTCTCAGTTTAAGTTCCATCTCTTAGTTTTCCTTTAGTGGCCAACCCTCATGCACTGTGTCACAGATGTGTGACAGTGGCACAACGTCCAACACACTATGTGCAAGAGGTGCACTCATTACGAGTGACTAAGTGGCCGGGATCCGACGGAATGAGCGCCGTCTTGAATCACTAAGTTATTATTTACGCATATCATATTAATCTGATGTACCGAAGTATATATATATCTCCGTGCAGGAATTCTGCGTTATCATATGATAAAGGATGGGTGGAGCGGAGAAAAACCTTCTCCGGCATCTCTGCACATTAGTGTGTTGGACATCGTCCCACTGTTACACATCTGTGACACAATGCATGAGGGT
This sequence comes from Periplaneta americana, assembly GCF_040183065.1. Taxonomy (NCBI): domain Eukaryota; kingdom Metazoa; phylum Arthropoda; class Insecta; order Blattodea; family Blattidae; genus Periplaneta; species Periplaneta americana. Next base: position 135,807,191 of record NC_091125.1, read on the forward strand.
TGGCCAACAAAGGCAAACCCGGGTGGAAATTAAACTGAGAGGATTCAATCCGGCATCGGAACTGGAATCCGGTGTGGCTTAGTGGATAAAGCGTCAGCACATAGAGCTGAAAACCCGGGTTCGAGCCCCGGTGCCGGAGATATTTTTTCTCCGTTTCACCTATCCTTAATCATATTTTAAGCAACTGTCTGCTGTATAAATGTAGAATTTCATAGTTGCTTTTTTTCATCTATATTTGATATAATGTTTTTTTTTTGCTGTTTATTATGTTTTTTTATCTTTTTCTCCTAATAACATTTATTAATTTTCGTCTACTGCTGAACTGCAGTTGACCACGAAGGTACAGAATACAAATCAAGGGTACAAGGAATAACGATCAAGGTCCATTTTAGAAAGTTTCGAGAAAAACGAATTTTAAAGTTTAAGCACTTAATACTTTGTTATGTGTGCATTTAATAGAAATTGACGTAGTGGAATGTCAAGAAAGATGACTTCTTATTACTAGCTAGACCACATGATAGTACTTCTTTTCCACTATAAGATAGGATTATTAACTCAATTTCGATTTTTGATGGACCTTGATTGTTTTTCCCGTGTACCCTTCAAATGTATTATGTAACAAATATACAGTTAAAATGATTTTAGCAATAATTATAATAATTTCAGTTAAATAAAAATTTTCAATTTCTGAAAAAAAAATGAAATAAAATAAAATATTAAGTAAACAACAGTGTAAAATATTAATAAACTAGAAAAGTATAAATGCTAGTGAAAAATTCATAAAAATTTTTTTATTATATCAATGATTATTTTACTCGAGGAATTTACCGCGAAACTTAATTCTATCAAGATTTTATGTACAAATTTTGTAAACCTCCCATGGCCCCAAACAATAAACATTATATTTTCCAATTGCGTAAAGGGATATTACATCTGGTGCTGAGGTACGGAAGACAATCTCCGTAAATATATATATTTTCTTGATCTACTTTTTCCACTTACGTAATAGTTTTCTCAAACCTTATCGTTGGATCAAAAACATAGGTCTTCTATGTTTTGTATCAATAGCAACAATATAAACTCTTCTATTGGAGCATTGTCTATCCAGCAGTTTTTACTATGTATTGATGTTGCTTTCTGTTGCTGAAACATTTGTTAGTAAATCTGTGAATTTGTTGCCCATAAGTTCGCTTTAAAAATGCATTACTCAGTCACTAGGCTATATCTGGATTTAATGACAAAATCAATTTGCAAGAGAACTATCAAACTCAGTTTCACAATCTTACAATTTGGTGTATACTATGCTTCTATATAGCCTAGTTACTACGCAATGAAGTACTGTACTGAATATGTTCAATTCTTATTTTGATCATCCTGTATTATATGGCACAAGCAATTATAAAATGAATTTTTAGTTATTTTATTTTATCTGTAGTTGAGAGTTCTTGAAGTTTAGTGTATTATTTTGTATTTTACACAAATATATTTTACTGTCCAAGGCATAGAAATCACACTTCATTGCTTTATGTATTATCTACTTATATGCAGTCCTTCTGAACGCTACAGAGGTTTGTTAGAACAAAATGAGGGCAAATCAATAACGTTAATCACACATATCAAGCAATTATTTATGTTAAAATTAATTAAGTCTATTAATCTTAAAACATTCTTGAGACTTTTAATATAATAAAATTATTTAATATTTTAATATATATTTAAAGACCACACGCATTTTTTGTTATGAACAACTGCGTGATATTGTAAGAGTTTCAATTTTAAATTGGAAAACTGTTTTATTTGATACTTCATAAGATAAATACTATTTTCTATCAATATAACATGATAAAAGAATTTTGTAGTACTGTGAATATGGGGTTAAAGATATCTAATCTACAAAGATCAAGCATTAAAATACTATAAGCTGCCTATATCACTTGCATTACTACTAGAACCAAAGTTTTAAAAAGAAAACAAAAAGAAAGATATAACTACTATAAAATAATACCTCGTATGTTTCTTCGGTGCTGTTAAACTTGTTCCTCTACCGATTATAAAAGAAGCGAAAATATATTAAAAATAATTTAAAATAATACAATTATACCATCATGCAATTAACCAGAATTCCTTATTTATTGCAGTAGGCGTTCCTAAATACCTGTATATATCAACACGTCCACAAATTCTATAGCAAAATTTCGATCGGAGATAATAAAAAAAGATGTAAGCGAATATTTAATTTAGCAATTTTTAATACTGTAAGGAAAATTATGTCTAAATTTGTGAATAAACCTCTAAAAATAATGCTATAATAAATAAACCAGTATGAACTAAAAAGCACTTGTAATTAAAAGAAAAAAAAAAAGAGAAAGGGAAATTTATTATATATTTACACGATTTTTTTTGTTTTGTTTTTAGATCCTCCAACCATACCCCAAATGTTTTCCCACATATTAGTTAACACCCTGTATAATTCCCAGAAGTAAATGGCAAAGACAACATGGAAGAAATGGTCTGATAAATTGATCTGAAAGATGAAAAGAAAACATGAAAATTTCAAGTATGTAAATTACGTCATAGACAAAGACACTGGACAAGAGAAAGATATCAGATGCAGACATTTGTGTATGCCACTGTGTGCTGGGACGTTATATGTCCAACGTTTTGGAACCGTATAGATACGTAGCCTAAGTTATATACGTAAGTTAAACAGAGAAAACAAATATAGGATTCTGATCTTTCGTGATTCTCACTCCAGAGATGTGTTTGTCAAATCTGATACAGGTAATGGAACGAAAGGAGATGAAAACATGAGACTGGAATAAAATAATCGCTCAATACAAAGTAGGATAGAATTCTATGATTAAATATATATTGCCACAAGTGTGAGAACTTAATGGAATTTAAGAAAAGAAACCCCAAAAGAACAGATACAAAGAATACTCAACTTAAAGAAATTTCGATACCGGTATAGAAGTGGAGATTTTTTTTTTTAATTTCGCAATGGTGTCTTTGAATTTAATATTACACACATATTAGAACTGCATACTTATTCTATATTCAGTGAAATGTCACTCACGATCTGCGAAGTTCGCTTACAATTTATCCAGGCATAAAGGACCCAAACGAGTTAAGGATTCTTTCTTGTAAAGAGTGACACACACTTCCGAACATTAAAAAAATAAGTCGTTACTTGCTTTTAAGGAACCCGGAAGTTCATTGCCGCCCTCACATAAGCCCGCCATTGGTCCCTATCCTGCGCAAAATTAATCCAGTCTCTATCATCATATCCCAAATCCCTCAAAATCCATTTTAATATTATCCTCCCATCTACGTCTCGGTCTCCCCAAAAGTCTTTTTCCCTCCGGCATCCCAACTAACACTCTATATGCATTTCTGGATTCGCCCATACGTGCAACATGCCCTGCCCATCTCAAAAGTCTGGATTTCATGTTCCTAATTATGTCAGGTGAAGAATACAATGCGTGCAGTTCTACGTCGTGTAACTTTCTTCATTCTCATATAACGTCATCCCTCTTAGCCCCAAATACTTTCCTAAGCGCCTTATTCTCAAACACCCTTAATCTCTGTTCCTCCTTCAAAGTGAGAGTCCAAGTTTCACAACCATACAGAAGAACCGGTAATATAACTGTTTTATAAATTCTAGCTTTCAGATTTTTGACAGCAGACTAGACGACAAAAGCTTCTCAACTGAGTAAGTTAATAACACGCATTTCACATATTTATTCTGCATTTAATTTACTCCCGAGTGCCATTTATATTTGTTACTATTGCTGTAGGATATTTGAATTTTTCCATCTCTTCGAAGAAACATTTCCAATTTTTATATTTCCATTTCATACAATATTCTGGTCATGAGACAATCATATATTTAGTCTTTTCGGGATTTACTTCCAAACCTATCGCTTTACTTGTTTCAAGTAAAATTTCCGTGTTTTCCCTAATCGTTTGTGGATTTTCTCCTGACATATTCATGTCATCCGCATAGACAAGAACCAACACTACAAAAATTGAATTTAAACACATGATTGCGAAGCCCAAAAACTCGTATCTCAAAAACACTGCAAAAGCATAAAATTTCACAGAAAAATTATAAATTTAGACTATAAGTACAGAATACAGATACTTTTGCCTGGGAAACTGTTTTCTTCGATTTTTACAAAATCGAGACTAATAGTTGGTCATACCAAAGAAGAAACATGAAAGCAGAAATTAGTACTTTTATTCTGTTTTATTTTTAAAGTATATCTCAGGTTTATAAAGTTTACGAAACTGGTTAAACATCATTTAAGTTCAAGAAGCGATGCCATTGAATTATAAAATTTATACATCTTCATGCAATCCTACAATAAAGCTTCTAACAAATTTTCAGAATATATTTACTGCAAAGTTTATTTATACTTCATTCTCTCACGTCCAGCAAGGGCTCCAGAAATCCACTCATATACAATGCATAAGCTACTAGAGTTATCAGCTAATAAATTTTCATTCTAATTGCATTACAATTAAGGAAAACATTTTATCTACAATAATCTCACTAGAGGTTTTGACTTATCTAGAGAAAATCAAAACTCGAGTGGGATTTAATTGACTATTACATGATTAGAAGAAAGTATATAAAGATTAGAAGTAATAAAGTATGCTAATACAATAAAATATTGATTTACGAAAATACTGAACTATTTGAAAATGTATTATTGTACCATCTCATCATTACGAATATTCCGCTAGGTGGCAGTAGTGTGTTATGATCAGCTGTTATTTTATTACCAGTTGTGCCAACTATACAATCTTCATTGAATTCTATGGATGATTACTATTCAAGAAGTCTTTGTTGATTCAGTTTCATTTTTATTAAAACAGTTGCATTCCACTTCAATTATCAAAATATATTAAACAATCTCTGATACGTGACTATCCATAATCTAACACAGCAGAAGTATAACATAACCTAAATAATATAAACAAGATAAATGACAGAAAAGTTTTAATTAAGGGTAATGAAATAAACATGAATCGTTTTAAAAATACAATTATTTTAAAGTAAAATGTTTTCAAACAAGCAAACAAATGCTAGGGAGGTGATAAAAATGGTAGGATAAGCAGCCATGATTGATTGAAAAATGTCGTTCCGTGCCATTTTATTGGTCAAAAGTAGTATGACGGAGTAAAAGCGTAATAGTCTGAAATAAAGGCTTGAGGCAAGGATGTTGGTTATCACAGTCCCACTTTAACACATAATTGGAAAAAGGATCACGTAATTGGGTATGGGCGTGCCGATATACAGGAAAACGTGTGGGAAACAGAATGGGCATCACCTTCACTTTGGAGACAATCCGTTTATACCGGCTCAAGATCACCAAGACGCAGAATATGAATGTTAGTGTCATCGTTATAGCCCTCACGAAGGGTGTAATGGAAGGCTTACTGAACTTCAGAAATTTCATTCTTTATTTTACTTACAGATGACATCAATTGCACGGGTAGATAACATTGATGCAATTGTTGATAGCAATATTGCACACCATGTCTATAAAATTTGTATACAATTTCACAATTTAACAGCGTAGCTTTTAATTGACATATTTCAACATATTTTGACCCCAGTGATACGTCAGCTCAAAGAACTTTTTCGTCAGTAATCTATCTTGTTTTATAGGTCAGTTTCTGTCAGATGCGTTTCCAATTCACTGTGGGCTAAAGCAAGGAGATGCACTATCATCTTTACTTTTTAACTTTGCTCTAGAGAATGCCATTAGGAAAGTCCAGGATAACAGAGAGGGTTTGGAATTGAACGGGTTACATCAGCTGATTGTCTATGCGGATGACTTGAATATGTTAGGAGAAAATCCACAAACGATTAGGGAAAACACGGGAATTTTACTGGAAGCAAGTAAAGAGATAGGTTTGGAAATAAATGCCGAAAAGACAAAGTATATGATTATGTCTCGTGACCAGAATATTGTACGAAATGGAAATATAAAAATTGGAAATTTATGTTTTGAAGAGGTGGAGAAGTTCAAATATCTGGGAGCAACAGTAACAAATATAAATGATACTCGGGAGGAAATTAAACACAGAATAAATATGGGAAATGTCTGTTATTATTCGGTTGAGAAACTTTTATCATCCAGTCTGCTGTCGAAAAATCTGAAAGTTAGAATTTATAAAACAATTATATTACCGGTTGTTCTGTATGGTTGTGAAACTTGGACTCTCACTTTAAGAGAAGAAGATAGGTTATGGGTGTTTGAGAATAAGGTGCTTAGGAAAATATTTGGGGCTAAGACGGATGAAGTTACAGGAGAATGGAGAAAGTTACACAACGCAGAACTGCACGCATTGTATTCTTTACCTGACATAATTAGGAACATAAAATCCAGACGTTTGAGATGGGCAGGACATGTAGCACGTATGGGCGAATCCAGAAATGCATATAGAGTGTTAGTTGGGAGGCCGGAGGGAAAAAGACCTTTGGAGAGGCCGAGACGTAGGTGGGAAGATAATATTAAAATGGATTTGAGAGAGGTGGGATATGATGGTAGAGACTGGATTAATCTTGCTCAGGATAGGGACCAATGGCGGGCTTATGTGAGGGCGGCAATGAACCTCCGGGTTCCTTAAAAGCCAGTAAGTAAGTAAGTAAGTAAGTAAGTAAGTAAGTAAGTAAGTAAGATTTTAATTGACAAATGTCAACATATTGTGACCCAAGTGATATGTCAACTCAAAGAAATTTTTTGTCAGTAATCTGTCATGTTTATTCCAGGTGACTGGGACTGCATAATATGAAAATGACGTATGCACAGGGGAAAACACAATGTGTCGCATGATTTATTGAAATCAAATCGGGCAATTGCCTGGCCTCCCATGTCTCCTGACATTACACCATTGGATTTTATTTGTAAGGGGGAGTGTCAGTTATGTCAAAGATAAAGTGTACAGAATTCATGTGAGTAAACTTGATAATCTGATCAGAATAACCAATGCCACTGTCACTGTTGACAGGGATATGCTATGTAGAATATTGACAGAGTTGGAATATCGATTTGATGTTATTCGTGCCACCAGAGATGCACATATTGCACGTGTGGAGTGGACTGAACACAAAAAAAAAATGTTCGAGTTGATATATCACTTCAACCACAGTAGATTCCTACATCAGTGGCGAAGCTCAGGTGTAAATATTGGGTAGGCTGAAAATATCTGTTTACCTTATATCTTTTTATACATGTTTTTCGGCTTTTCTATCAAAATATTTTATGACACAGACTCCACAAGAAGATGATGACCACTCATTTTCTTCCCCAAACAGAATAGAGATATAACAATGTAATTTATTTGTCTCAGAACATCCTGTTAGCCAAGGATATTTCTTATACCATGACAATTGAAAATTTATATTTTGTCTTCCTTCATCCGCTATTTTAGTATGTAAATATGGTGTCGATGTCCCAACTTTGTGAACATCTTGTTTCATAAGACCAACTTGAAAACGGTCGTCTTTTAATTCTACAAATAATTTCATCAATGTTCTCTCAGTATGAGCCATCTTACACAAAATAACTATGTAACACACACACGTATGCAGTTTTGATTAAACTAACACTCAACAACGCAGCGCATTCACAGAACACCAATATAGTTCAACTTATTATTGTGAAGGTGAGGCTAGCAGCGTTGCGTACAGAGATGTAGCGAATCGATACCCCTCCCCGGACTCCCCTCAAGCTTGTGAGTCAAGTTTGTAGCAATGCCTTTAGAGGCTTCTTCCACAAGCCGCACACTGAACTCTCCATTGTGGAAAGACTGCCAACAGTGAACTTACGGAAGGATCGAAGTGCAACGAAGTGTTACGATACATCGTTTTTACGAACTTATTGCTCTACGGTTACTAGGTATAACTCCTGATCACATATATTTTAATTTAGTTCATATATTTTATTTTCTTTATTTCCTCTTATATTAATATATTATATTATATAATTTCACTGTAGCTGCATTTTTAGTTTTAGTTCCTATTGTATTTTATTTTGTATATTCTCTTATAGGCCTATTAATAATATATCAGAACTGCGCTGCTCATTCGGTCCTCAAATTTTGTTATTGTATCCTCACTTTTCTTATATTGACTGTATTATTTTATTTCTCTATTGTTGTAATTATATTCTGTATTCTGCATATTTAAATAAATAAATAAAAAATTATTAATTAAATAAATAAATGAATATTATAGTGGCAGGTCTTAGAAACTTCGACAGTGTGTAGAGTGCATTGTATTTTAGAACAGTTTAGCTGAAGAAAATTATCAATTTTGAACGAAAAATGTGCTAGAAGTGTACTGCTTAAGCAATGGGTTGAAGGACAAGCAACTTTAGCAACTGATTTTGTATCAATATTCTTATGTATAACAGAAAAACCATAAATAATAGTATATTGTTTTTATTTTGTTTGTTTTTTTTTTCGATTTTAAGAGTATATATTTTGTTATCGTTAGTGCATATATCGTGGTTTTCAAGCGCATAGTCATGCATATTTTTGTAGTTTTTAGAGCATATAAATCCGCCTCCTACTTATTACGTGAAAACTGAGTCACTGAGGACAATAAGAATAATATATGACGCGAAATTTCCTGATATCGTAGTTTCCTATAAGAGTACGATATATTGGGCAATAATTAAACAACAAGTAAAGGCACTATTTTACGAAGACAATGGAAATAGTTAAACTAATAAAAAAATAAATTTAATTAAATTGCAAGTTCCTCTCCGGATCTCACGTTCTGAGATTAGTACCAGCAAACTTAAACAGAACTGAAAAGCAATATATTGAGGAAAATTCAACTTTGGCTGTTTTTCCACTAAAAGTCACTGGCAAAACGATGGCCATTACCGATAAGTGGTCTGAAGCTGTTACATGACTAAAAATGATATTGTATCAAGATACATAGGTCTACGTTTAATTGAGCAATTCAAATACTTGTTTTTACGGTTCTGAAGTGTGGCAGTCAAACAGCCAAGTACCAGGAAGAATGGACACCAGACTTTTTTTTACAAGGACACAGAATAATATGGTTATAAAATGTTTAATGAGCAAATAAAGAATATGATAAGAAAAGAAAATACAGTCGGCATAATGGAGACAACAGAGCCACAATTATTGAAATGTCATGGCCACATCAACGAATAGGAGGAGGAGGAGGAGGAGGAGGAGAGAGAGAGAGAGACTGATTTTCATTAGTACATATAACTTAATATCAACTGAGGGTAGACGAAGTTGAAGACCCACAAGAAATAATTGGAAAGATGAATGTGGACAAGATTTACAGGATGACTGGGAAGGACGCAAATCAGGAACACAAGGCGAATGAATGAATGAATGAATGAATGAATGAATGAATGAATGAATAAATAAATAAATAAATCAATAAATCAATAAAGGATTAAATAAGTGAATGAATAAATAAATAAATAAATAAATAAATAAATAAAGGATTAAATAAATGAATAAATAAATAAATAAAGGAATAAATAAATCAATAAATCGATCAATCAATAAAGGTAAATAAATAAATAAATAAATAAATAAAGGAGTAAATAAATAAATCAATCAATAAAGGAGCAAATAAAGAATTAAATCAATCAATAAAGGAATAAATAAATAAATCAATCAATCAATCAATCAATCAATCAATAAAGGAATAAATAAATAAATAAATAAATAAATAAATAAATAAATAAAGGAGTAAATAAATAAATAAAAGAGTAAATAAATAAAATGAATAATTAAATAATGAATGAATGAATAAATGAATAAATAAATAAATAAATAAATAAATAAATAAATAAATAAATAAATAAATAAATAAATAAGTAAATACTATGCAGGTTGAGTCACACCGATACATCAGCGGAATAACACAGTAAGACCTGAAGTGTCGTCCTGATGATAGCACATGTATACAGAGTGGGAGGGATATACGTTCAAAAATATCTTTATAATCATTTAAGAAAAATTCAAGTGAAATAACGCCCTATATACTTTTTCCCTTGTTCTTATAGTTTTTCCATAAATGTGTCACGTATTTTACGGTATGATGTTTTATGAAATGGTAGTACTATGAAACGCCTGTTAGTTTAGACTATACGCACGTCTTTCGATATTATTATACTCAGTTAAGGATGAAATTCGAACGTATTACAGTAGTAGGTTATTTTACGACGCTTTGTCAACAGCTTAGGTTATTTAGCGTTTGAATGAGGTGAAGATGATAATGCCGGTGAAATGAGTCCGGGGTCCAGCACCGAAAGTTACCCAGCATTTGCTCATATTGGGTTGAGGGAAAACCCCGGAAAAAACCTCAACCAAGTAACTTGCCCCGACCGGGAATCGAACCCGGGCCACCTGGTTTCGCAGCCAGACGCGCAGACCGTTACTCCACAGGTGTGGACTCGAACATATTACAGGACAAAATAAATCATTAATGTAATCCCATGTGCTAATGTAAAAAGGTGATTGTGTTTGGATACACGACAAATTATTTGATAAGCTGTTACACCGCAAGGAGCTTCATGTTAAGCCTGGACAGTAGAACTCAGAGTTACTAGTGAGGCGTTCGTAAAGAAAACAAATCGCCTCTAAGTATTAACTAACCTAAAAACATATTTTTTTCATGTCTAAAAATAATTTCGAAGAATGAGAAATTTGTTACATAATGTGGTTCAGTATACTATCCCCGATTACCTCTAAAAATATTTGCACGTATACCCCTCCCACTCTGTATAGATCCGATACGTTGGATATGTTAACTTCTAGGACACGGCGGATACCAAAATTCTGCTTCTGAGATCACTGCGGAAGTTTAAAACAGGGATGCAGAACTGGGGAAGAGAGGGGTGGAAGCATGGGGAAGTTTTTCCCCCTTTCACTATGCCGGAGTCTTCAATGATGTATCTGTGACGTTTGGCAAGCACATTGAATAGGGTAAAGGTTGGTAATATTGTGATACTAATAATATTATGGTAGTTCTTTTTGAGAATTTTTCACAATTTTACTCAGCGAGAGGAAGATCGTTTTTTTTTTTTGCGTCAGCGTATTAAGGGAATGTTCGTGGATAAGTTTCTGCACTAAACCAATCCTTCTCTCGCATAGTAAAACTGTAAAAAGTTCTCAAAAAGTACTATCATAATATTATTAGTATCACAATATTACCAACCTTTGCCCTAAATACCTCTTCTCCCCTACCATATCCAATGACGTGAGAGTTGAAGGGAAGGGATGAGTTACGTGTTCCGGTTTGTGACGTCTGCCACAATTCTAGCACAGTTTTGCATCCCTGGCCTAAAATCTCATCTAATCATATTGCCTATGAACATTTCATTTAATTATTTATTATCCTGTATTTCTGGAGTTCTGAGCCAGCTGTGAGATATTAAGTTATTTTCAGTTTATGAGCTTACGAATCAAGGACTGCAAATCCTGTATGAATATGCTACAGATTATTAAGTAACAGATTTAAGGTAATCTTATTTAATGCAGACCGGGTTTGTCCCAACCCATTTTATTTAAGAATGTGGTAACACACCATCAGCCATGCATATGTAAAACAGAAAGTTAGTGGAGGGGGAAGACTATGATATCGTCAGGCAACAATGACAGTGGCAGACTAGCAACTACTAGAAGGTAGGAGAGAGGTGCCCCCTACCGCCGCTTGGAGCAGTTGCAGATGACTGCTTGTTAGAGAGACCGTGGTGGTGATTGAGAAGTTGCACCATCTGATGATGGTGAGTTGCCATGGCGGAAGGGTGTGGCGAGATCCTGAGCATGGGACCAACACCGATGGGGACACCGCCTCCGGAAGTCTTACCCAGCGGACGTTCCAGCGTTTTTGATGGTGTGCGGACCACAGGTAGGGAACTGCGTTGCTTCCCACCGCGGCGGAAGCCTGTGGAACTCGTCTCCACTTCTGACATGATTCCCGGATCTTCGTCAAACAACATGGCTGACGATGGTGGCGGATAGCCACGTGGCAGCGGCGACTGAAATCAGACAGATACAAAGGTATAAGAATTCATGTCAGGAGGCAACAGAGAATTTCAGTGTAAATACAGGGTATAAACGATATAAACTGCCAAACAATTACTGGTGGTAGAGCATACATAACTGAAGAAAAAAGTCAAATAATGTTTTCTTGTAACTGTCACGGTTTTCCCACAAAAAAAAATGTATTTTATGCGAGATCGTGCGTATTTGCTTGTTTTCCGCACAGAACCAATACGCGGTAAGTGTGAAGTACCACATTCAGTATTCCCAATGTAACACACATAACAATTTCCCTCTTCTTACCGCTTAAGCGCGACATTCATTTTACTGCTTTAGGCTTTTAACATATTATTTTTAGAGACGTTTAACATAGTAATAATTATAAATTGGAAACTTACCACTGCAATTTCACCTAAATTGCAATGTTAATTATTGTTTTTAAATATTTGCAAAAATTAAGTAAAGTCTACTACTCCACGAAAGCTATTGTATTCCTGATACAAAGTAACATTAAGGAAGCCGTGAAAAAATCAACAAGACTCCAGATGCCGATGTTATTACTGCAATATGTTACATAAATAATATTGTTAAAATATTAAAATGAAAAATAAATCATTACATAACCTTACCGTTTGTTTTAAGTTCGCATTTATAGACTGGGGGGGGGGGAAGACAGACGAATATCACGGCCTGCTGGAGTATAGATATTTTTGTTTTCTAAAGTTGCCGTCATTAAACAGAAACCAAGATGGAGATTTCATTGCAACTAATTAGAAATTCGTCTTTCAAGTATGTAATAAACGATCTTCGCACAAAATAATGTACGATACACGAGCGGTATGTTTGTTTTCATGTTCTCGGAAATTAAAAAAGCTCAACTACGTTTCGCTTTTTCAATCTTTTCCTCGAACATGAAAACGTCAACATACCGCTCTTGTAACGTATATTACTATTGTGACTCTAACGTTTTTGAAACAGAGAATACAGGTCAATTACTTTGCCCGATATGTACGTTGAATAAGTCGTTTGCTACTATGTTATGACTTTGTTGTGTATTGGTATGCGTTGGGCACATACCCGTTCAGTCGAAATGTGAACAAATATAGTCCCGTCGCTCTAATTTCCGGCAGCCAATCGCGTTGCAGGTCGGTTACATTTAAACGTGTATGTTGTGATTCGCTGATGAAGATATTATACATTTCTTAAGGCTGGATAAATACTTAATACAATCGCCCGCCATTTTGGCTCTTTCGTTGGCGTTCGCAGAAAGCACACGAGAACATTATTTGCCGCTAAATTATTTGCTGAATTACAGTGCGTTTGATTTATTATCATAGGAGCTACGAGATGATAATGTTTAACGGTGTGGCAAATAGATCCCTCGTCTGGTAGCTCGGCAACGAGAGAACAAAAGTGGCGAACGAACTACCTACCTAGACGTTATAGAGCCTTGACTTCCTAAGACGTAAGCAAAGAAGAGGTACATATTATACTAACTAGACTTCAGATGTATACAAACAATTATTATTGTTCTTTCTCAGACACATATCGTCAAGTGAAATGTACTATTTGATAATAGATGTTCTTTACGTACGAGTATGAAATATTTTATTTCTATGCTTGTATTCCTTGAATAAAAAATCTGAAAGCTCCATTAACTAATCTTAAAAGTTTGCAATATTGCCATATTCATTTTATTTCTGGGAAAATCATTCAAATACAAATTAAATCGACTCTATCACAATCTTATTCAAAAATGAATATGTTTTAAAAATCAGTATGTTCAAGAAGATAAGAGCTTTTAATTGAAGTTCCGGTGAAATTTCAATTTTAAAGCGTTCGGCAGCTATGGCTGCATAAAGAACAATTTTCGTCATGTACGGTACATTTGATGAATTTTTGTAAGACAACTATAAGATCTAGGGATACCATATTTCGCAAAAAACATCCGTCTCTCTCTATTCTAATTGTAGGCCTATAACAAATATAATGACAATTAAAAATAAAATTGTTAGGTAAATTTTCCTAACTTGCAGTCACGTTTCACATCAAGTCGCCCGTAATTACAACACATAGACACTTAGATAAACTCATCTGCCGCTCTGCTAGCAGTACAGAAACATTATTGCTTACGTCACGTATACAGAAGTGAAGCTTGCGCGCACCATGACCCAACTCAAAACTTGGGTGTAAGGAAATGATTTTTTTTACAGGAGTACTTCTTTATGACTCGCTCCACTTTTTATATAATTATATTGGATAGGGAGAAATTCCCAAAGAGTTATACTACAGAATTATTAACAATAATATCTGGCCCTCTACATCACCGGACTTAAGACCATGCTATTTTTATCCCTAAGGAATTTGAAATAAAATGTACACGTCAAATCATTGTACACTGGAAACAAGTAGCTACGCCATTTTTCGAAGTTAACTCGAATGTAACATTTCTTAAAATAGAACTAAACATATTTTGAAAACGAAGGCGTAAAGTTTAGTAACTATTTGGTTAATTTTATTCATTTTAAATGTTTACCGTCAGTCAATAAAACAATACGTAAATTATTTTCTGCTTTTTTTTACATCAGAGGCGCTGAATGGTCTGTAATCGGTGAGTGGAAGCACGCTCGCCCACAAGACGAAAGCCAACTAGCGGAAAACCACTCATCTGTTCACTGGTACAGAGCGTATCCAGGCATAAATGTAAAGGGAGGTATGGCGACCGATTGTATTTATAGACCTAGAACGCTTTTGCTCAAAGAGTGTCTAGATATCTGTAAACGATCACTAGGAAATTTACAAATTAAATCACAAGAAAGAATAATATCACAGTCTAGTATATACAGTCACGAAGCTCAATACGTAGTAAATATGCATCCATAGATAGTTGCTAACCACTAGGATCGCTACTATCGCCTCATTACAGAAAATGCAAAATAGTACCTGCACAGTATATTGTTCCTAGTACCCTTATAAACTCAAGCTTCGTGACCATATATACTAGTCTGTGATAATATATTATTTAAAAAAACTGGACTATACAATACACGCAGCAAACTAGAGTAAAAACTATATAAGAAATTAATCGGAGACATTAAGTTTAACACCCAAATTATATATGAAATTGCATTTAAACATATTACATTGAAAATAATTATTATTCAAATTTAATTGCACTCTGAAAAGGATAAGAAAATAACACATCAAAAATAATATTTTTCCGTCATAATTTTAGACATTTATAAGAAGATGCACATAGCCTTTATGCCTCCTGAATACATCGTTGTATATGTATATGTACAGTCTTCAAAAAAAAAAAAAGTTTTGTCGCACAGATATTATATTATACTAGGTTCTATTTATTGTTATATATCTTAATCTCTTTTGCTTGAAACCTGCTTATATAATTTTTCATTTTAAATTTTACTGTGAGCTATTCTATGTCGCAATGCAAACCCAAAAACTGGGTCAGACTAATAAATTAAATTCCCAGAAAGGACGCAGTGCGCATGATCGGTAGACGTGCGACCTAGTCACGAGAGAAGAACTAGTCGAGGTGATAAAATTAGTTTTGTTTCGTTGAATGTCTGATCATCCGCACTGCGTCCTTTCTGGGACTTAGAAAGTTATCTGGGCGACAAATTTTTTTTCTAAGACTGCATATATCAGTGGTGTTTAGGTAAAGGTAGATAAGTCATAAAAATGAGTTCGGAGATAAATGAAAATTGAACTTGGAACCCTTATTACAAATAATTTTCTACACAAATAAAACACATCAACTGCTAGTATTCTTTGATTTTTGCACACCGACGTGTATAATTTATCTTTTGTGTTCATCTGGGGAACAAAATTCCATCTGCACAAAAAATGACTTATACCCCTTTACCCGAACACCACAGATATATACACGCATATAATATTAATTTAATAATATGTTCCATAATATCTATCATTACTAGAATCTGAACTACACACTTTTAACACTGTATCAAGCGAGAATCTAGTTATAATAGCAACTACTAGTGTTAAAATGAAAACTAAGTGGTAAATACCTATTTGACCAGTTTCGGCTTTGTATTAAGTTATCCTCAACCTACGGAGGTCACCGATTCTTCCGGTTTTTTCAATCGTATTGCTGGAGGGGGAGTGCGTTTGTGTTTGGTAGTGTAGAGTCAAATAGGGTGTGTATTCTGAAATTTAATTGTGTATTAAGGATTTTTTGTGGGTGTGTTTTTGTGTGTCTATATATTTCGTAATGTTCTAGTGTCTTTAATTTCTGTTTTTTTTTTCGGTTAAATACTACGTTGAATTCCCATGTCTGTTTCTATGTTGCTGTAGTTGTGGTTGGTGTTAGTAATGTGATGTGCGTATGTGGAGGTGTTGTATGGTTTGGTTATGGCTGAGATGTGTTCTCTGTACCGTCTTTGAAATGATCTCCCAGTCTGTCCAATTATTAAAACATCTGCATGTTGATTTTGTAAACTCCTGTTACGTTGTATTTCTTTGTTTGTCTTTACTGTGTGTTGAAAGGTTTTAGTAGAGTTCTGTGTTCTGTAAGCAATGCTGTAATTTAATTTCCTGAATGAAGCTGTAATCTTGTGTGTATTTTTGTTTTCGTTGGTCAAGACCCAATATAATGACGAAATATTAATAGCAAATTCGTGCGTGATGTAACTTAAACTAAGTAATATATCATGAATAGGTCTATAAAGTGTATTTTATATGTAAAAAATAAATAAATGCAGGGAACTTTTTTTTGTGTGAATACGTCTGTAAGTTCCGTCCATTATTATAGTGCCATCTCAGAATATTTTAAAGCCAATTTTGTCTTTCCTATAATTCCAATGAAGTAAACCACAATCGGCAGATGAAGAATCATTGTATCCAACGTGATCTAGAGTTGAAACAGGTGACGTCATCTAGCGATATGCGGAAGGGGGGGGGGGAAGTTGAGGTACGAATTGAAGGGAGTTACGCAATAAGAGACCAAGCGCCAGAAATCTGTTTCGAGATATTGGATATTGAAATAGCTAAATCTGTTTTTCTTTTATAAAACATTTTATGCAGAAGTATTATAACATTTATACTATTACAAAAAATAGCACAAATAATACCAAAAAAGGTTAACCGATTTTAAATAAGAGACCAGCAGTTGAAAAAAAAAATATTTCAAAGCAAAATAAATAGGCTAAATGAATTTTATGCAATTAACGAATTTTTGCTTATAAATGGCAGTAAGATTCAGATATCACATTCTTGATTTTTTCCGATTAAATTAGCCTGCCATCAATAAATTTGTGCAAATATCGCATTTTTTTTTCAATTATTGTCGGTTGGTCTATTATTGCGTAACTCCGTCCAATTGGCGAGTCGCGCGGCAGCCCAGACAATGTAACAATTCTGACATACTCTGTATGCAATAATGAAATAATCCTGCAGATTGAAAGAGAGGATATGGTACACTTAAATGAATAGAAAACCTATATTACGTTTTGTGATTAAATGCACGGTTAATTAGAAAATTGAGTTGGATGTTTCAGCAGTCCGGCAACATCGCAGCTAACACACTGCTCTTTCTTCTTGTAACATAGATGTAAGAGGTCAACGAACTCAAGTCTGTCTGCCTCAGAGAAGTACATATCTCCCTTTCTAGCTACAATGTTGTAAGGTGGTCGCATCTTCAGTGGCTTCAAGTGAGTAGTTATTAAATTAAATTGTCCACGATATTGAAATACGCCAGAGTGAGAAATTATTCTTTATTAGATTTTCTATCGATATGGACAAAAATCGGTTGCGGTTAGAGGAGACGGCCTCCAGATATGGAGGGTAGCTGCGCAACAAATATAAATGATACTCGGGAGGAAATTAAACGCAAAATAAATATGGGAAATGCCTGTTATTATTCGGTTGAGAAGCTTTTGTCATCCAGTCTGCTGTCAAAAAATCTGAAAGTTAGAATTTATAAAACAGTTATATTACAGGTTGTTCTGTATGATTCTGAAACTTGGATTCTTACTTTGAGAGAGGAACAGAGATTAAGGGAGTTTGAGAATAAGGTTCGTAGGAAAATATTTGGGGCTAAGGGGGATGAAGTTACAGGAGAATGCAATAATTTACACAACGCAGAATTGAACGCATTGTATTCTTCACCTAACATAATTAGGATCATTAAATCCAAACGTTTGAGATGGGCAGGGCATGTAGCACGTATGGGCGAACCCAGAAATGCATATAGAGCGTTATTTGGCAGACCGGAGGGAAAAAGAGCTTTGGAGAGGCCGAGACGCTGATGGGAGCATAATATTAAAATGGATTTGAGGGAGGTGGGATATGATGATAGAGAATGGATTAATCTTACACAGAATAGGGACCGATGGTGGGCTTATGTGAGGGCGGCAATGAACCTCCGGGTTCTTTAAGGGGAGGCAGAGGTGAATATTTCAAAATCCACACAATTTATCCGATTTGTTTGAAATTGATCATGGATACTAAGTATGTTATTAGTAATGGACATACCAAGTTTCAACTTTCTAAGTACAATAGTTCTGTAAACATTATTAATAATTATTCACACCTGTGGAGTAACGGTCAGCGCGTCTGGCCGCGAAACCAGGTGGCCCGGGTTCGAATCCCGGTCGGGGAAGTTATCTGGTTGAGGTTTTTTAGGGGTTTTCCCTCAACCCAATACGAGCAAATGCTGGGTAACTTTCGGTGCTGGACTCCGGACTCATTTCACCGGCATTATCACCTTCATTTCATTCAGACGCTAAATAACCCGAGATGTTGATACAGCGTCGTAAAATAGCCCAATAAAATAAAAAATATTAATAATTTTATAAAACTTTATATCGTTTGATATAAAATGCTCCATGCACCATATTGTAAGAAATTTTCAATATTTATTTTTATTTATATGTTCAGAGAAGGTACATAAAATATAATGATAAGTATTAGCTTATTATGGGAATAATATAGTAATACCAGTTATCTTGTTTTAATTTCATACTTTTAAGGGCACAAAATCATAAACTAACATCGGAATATTGGAAATAAAGATAATAAAAATGAAAATAACCAAATTTTCATTTTTTCTTCAGTTTTGTTCGTAAATTTCACCTCTGCCTCTCCTTAAAAGCCGTTTGTAAGTATGGACAAAAATCACGATCCTGCTCGAAATAGTTTCAGAATAATAGGGTGTTGAACATTTGAGAAAAAAAACCTTTTTCTGAGAAAACTATGGACCTTCCCTCAATATGGTAGGACTATTACACTTTTTTGTTATATAAAACATGAACTATTCGCTCTAAAAATCTACAGGGTTATTTCACATTCACCCTATAGAAAGAATAAGAAGTGTGTCATTTACGTAACACATTTTATTTCCTAATTACTACAGAACTAATAAACAAGCAGGTGAGATAGACAACAAAGATTCTGAGACTTATTTCGTTAGTGTCAATGTGTGAGAGAATTGTAAAGAAAATGCGTGGGCATTTCTACGAGGAAGTGGGGGAAATTCTCTCAAGCTTCCTTCCCTCGATTTATAACAGATTCTTGGTCCCATTGTGGCTTCTGTTAGCCTCCCTTCTTTCATTAAGAAGGAGAAATGATGCCAAAAGAAGATAGGATCAATGTAGAATTTCTTGAATGCGCTTCAAAATAGAATACCACAAGCATCAAATTCGTGTTTATTTCTGCTTTTCTTATCTCGCATCCTCTAGCAAACAATTTGATGAAATCCTGCGCAAAAAAAACGAACTTTCCCACTCTTGCTTTTAGGATGGTACATTTATTTCCACGGCTATAAACACACACAAATTAATGTAACAACAATTTAATGGATTACATGATAAAGATACTGAGGGGAAAAAAACTATTGTTTTATGTATTAAAAGTTGTGTTATTTAACATTAATCTGTGTTTACATCTACGCGAAGGAAATTACGTATTTAGGTTTGGGATTCTTTTATTGCTCTCAAAATTGTTTCTTCCGTATTATTTAATGTGCGAGTTCTTTCTCATGTTTTGAGAACAAGATTATTTTTTTTACAATAGATATTTATTCATAGTGTTCTGCCTAAGAGCATGTCTTTCGCTGCAAACTCAGCATTCTACAATATTTTCTATTTCCCGCCTTTCTCTTAGTCTCCGCATATGATCCATATAATTATCTTAATGTCGTCTATCATCTGATATCTTCTTCTGCCACGAACTAGCTATTCTCCCGTTTACCATTCCTTCCAGTGCATCCTTCAGTAGGCAATTTCTTTTGAGCCAGTGACCAGCCAATTCCTTTTTTCTCTTCTTTCTTCACCCACTCTTTTCAACACAGCTTCATTTCTTATTCTGTCTGTTTATTTCACACGCTCCATTCTTCTCCATGTCCACGTTTCAAATGCTTCTATTCGTTTCTCTTCACTTCGTCGTGTCCATTTTTCTGCCCTATACAATGCCACACTCTACACAAAGCACTTCACTTAGTTCTTCCAGAATTTCGTAGAAAATGCTCTTGTTTCTACTAAAAGCTTCCTTGTCCATTGCTCCTTCCTGGCAGCAGCTTATGTTACTATTTATAGTACATCCCAAGTATTTGAAGCTGTCCGCTTGCTTTACTGCCTCATTTAGAATTCTCAAGTTTACTTTCTTTATTTTTCCTCCTATGACCATGGTCTTTGTCTTGTTTGCATTTATCTTCATCCCATACTGCTGACAGCTGTCATTTAGCTCCAGTAACATATCTCTTAATATCTCCTCTTCTGCTAACAACACCATACCATCAACAATCTTATGTACTTTATTCTTCTTCCTCCTACTATCACTCCTCCCATGTTTTGAAAACAGTTCTTCATTAAATCCTGCAAGTATATGTTGAACAGGGTAGGTGATAAAGGGCGTCCTTGACGTACTCCCCTCCCGTGTAATGATTATTTTAATAATTAATTCAATCTATTTGTTCATTGAACAGATAGGTCGGGGATAACGATGTTGTTATTTAATCAACTGCCCGAAAATAGGTTTAAGCAGTGTTCTGCTAAACTCCCAAGGCAATTCATACATCATGCAATGAGAAAATAAGAAACAATTGATCATAAGCGTGCTTCACAAAAATATTTCAGGTGGTGATATTGCTTGCATGATAATGTGAGTGCATGTTTCGAAACAGAACAATAGAAAGTCCATTCTCGTGCCCATCCTTCGTCATTCTGTATCACGTAGTGCACATTCTTCCCTGAAATACAGAGCTACGACGCGAACGGCGCCTGAATCCCAGAAGAGTTGGAGCGGCGCATCAGGTCCTTTCCTTTAATCTTTTGTCATTATGTGCGTGGGGAAGCGGCAGTTAGAAATCAATTACAGAGATGGAGAGTGAGGGTGGGAAGGAGAGAGGAAGGGAAGAGAAGGGAAAGGATAACCAAGAGGATGTTTTCTATAAGAATTTCAGTTTTGTAATTTCTCTATTTATATAATAAATTTACGAATTTTGTTCATCTTCAGTTACGTCTATTTTACATGTACAATGAAACATATCCGAAGTATTATCAGATATAAGCGGAAGGAGAAATAATTGAAGTAAATGAACAAAAAGATTGCGATGTTACAATCATTGGCGCAGATTGAGAGACGGAAGGAGAAATTAACAGATAACTGGGACGTTGAGAAGACAAGATAACGACGGGAATACAGTCTACTTGGTTCACATGTACAAATTTCAGTGGAGAGAACTATAGGTTAACAACTGCCAAAATTCCGCTGTAGGAGGTTACTAAACCTTACCGCTGCGCTGGAGGCGGAGTCTTCATCCATTAATCTGAACTATTATCGCTACTGTTTAACGAGTCATTTGATGCATCACTGCTATCACTTAAACTTCTAACGAAATTATTCTTTGGAATATGTATGGTAAGACTTTCCTTTGTTAAATTTCAACGTACCTCGTTTAGATGTTTCGACCTATTTATGGGTCATGTTCAGAACTGGTCGTTTTTGGTCTTGGCGCCACTTGTTCTGTTTCCTGTGAGGGTGTGTTCCTGTGGTATAGTGTAGAGTCAAAGAGTGTGTGTGTGTTTTGAAGTTGAGTTGTGTGTTGAGAATTTCGTTGGGGTGTGTTTTTGTGTGTCTGTATATTTCATATTGTTCTAGTGTATTTTCTGGCTTTTTGGTTGGATGTGCAGTATTTCCATGTCTGTGTTGATGTCTCTGTGGGTGTGGTTAGCATTTGTGGAAGTGTTTTGTAATTTTGTTGTAACGTGTTTGAAATGATCTACCTGTCTGTCCTATGTAGAAGTTGTTGCAGGTGTTACATTTGAGTTTGTATACGTCTGTGTGGTTGTATTTGTTTGTTTGTGTTGTTTGTGTGTTGAGATGTTTTTGTAGAGCGTTATTTGTTCTGTATGCGATGTTGTAATTTAATTTCTTGAATGAGGTTGCAATCTTGTGTGTTTTTTTTTTTTTGTTTTCGTATGTTAGTGTGATGTATTTTTTGTGTTCTTGTGTTTGTGTTGTATTCTTATGTTTTTGTGATTATGTTTTGTCTTACGTATTATGTTGTCTAGTATGTTAGGGTTGTATCCGTTTTCTTGTGCTATGTATTTGATTGTGTTTAGCTCTTCCTTGTAATCCTGTTGGTTCATTGGTATGTTGAGTAGTCTGTGTACCATTGTTCGGAATGCAGCTTGTTTGTGTTGTGTGGGGTGGTTGGATGTGTTGTTGTTGTTGTGGGTTTTCATAATACTTTGAATGTGTGTTTGTTGTGTACTTTTGTTATTGTGAGTCTAGAAAATGTATGGATTTGTTGTTTTCAATTTCTAATGTGTAGTGTAGGTTCGGATATATTTTGTTTATGTGTTGATGTAAATTATTCTGTCAGTTTCACTGTCTAATACAGTATAACTATTTTACTCAAGAAAGACAACATTTTTAACCACACCAACCTGCAAATTGGTTGCGCAGTCCCAAATCTGCATAAAGTGGTAAGGAATATTTTGTCTTTACCTGCTTTCACCTCTTCTCACACCCGTGACGAGTTGGGCTATAGGATTAAAGCGCCGATAATTAGGTGGGGACGAGGTGGACTATAGGGATATCGTATGCGAAGTTTTACCGTTAGATGGCAGGAGCGTTCCATGTGGCACAACATGTTGTAGGGCTATATTATGTCATATGCTACAGTTGATTGCGTTCTCCCGCTTGTTGGTTTTCTGTGCGTGTAAAAATTATATTTATAATTATTTTGTATAACCTAGTGTAATTTAATATAATTCAGTATTTTCTAAACTCATAATTTAATTTAATTTACCGTAAATAATAGCGTAAACTGTTATAATACTGAGCGATTCGCCTTAAGAGATGGATGGGGAAATCTGCAGTATAACTTTGAGAACGAGGTGTACGAATACAATAAATAAATAAAAATAGGAACTTTGTCGAAGGTGAATATTATCTCTTTAATCATTAGTATTGTAAGTACCATACGCTAAAAACAGGATATGCAGCCACCAATGTGTTTTTTTAATAGGGAAGAGACTATCGAGATTGAATTCCTCGTATTTTTTTCTCTAGTTGCAGAAAGATGATATAATATGATCGCAGTAGTATCACGATTATTCATGCGTTTTGTAGGTTAAGGACATACAGTTTTGAATACTATGTAGGATGGTTTTGAAATTTTGAAGTAAAAACACGGTTTTAATCATTAGTCTACAGCACATTAAAAACATTATTCACGAAATGGATTTCACTACGGATCGTCCTGGATAATAAACATCTCAGCTAATCGAGAGTTTACTGCAGGCGTAAAATGCTGGCGTAAACTTCGGAGACTCCTAGAAATATTGAATATAATAGGCCTATAGCTTGCTGTCGAGGTTGCACATGATTGTATTAATTTTTCTTTTCCCTCTTCCAAAACTGAACTGTAACTAGCAGATCCTTACTTGAAATAGTTATTTTTGTTTAATAGCTAGCACTTTCGAGGTGCAATTTAATTAGTTAGATTTTTTTTAAGGTTTAAAGCATGTATTCAGAATATTTCAGGACTTGAATGAAGACAAAAGGCTCTCCATGGTTTTCACAAACAGGAGTACAACAAAAATTTGACATTTTGAGTTATTTTTAAGAGTATTTAATGCACTAATACACTACGAAAATCCTCAATGTTTATATACCGGAAAACAAATCACACGCAAAGCGCATCCCTCAAAGTACACGGGCGCTATCTGTTGGTGCTAGTTCAGGACATCCCTATTGCATATTAATGCACCGAAAATTACGTCGGGACGAATCGGTCGATTCTGGGACGAGACGGGTTATGCTCAATATATACCACTTACACATTTCCTTGAGAGCAAGAGGTTTCGAAGTGATCAAGGGGTGAAAACTGCTTGCTCCATTATCCTGTAGAAACTGGTAAAGAATGGCGTACAGAATTTGTTTCAGAAGTGGGCGGGGAGTTGTAAGAAGTGTATCGCTTCCCAAAGAATTTATTTCGAAAAAGAAAAGGTCATCGTGTCGGCAGACCCATTCTAAAGAATAAAGTGAATAGGCCTATACCAACTTTTCAAACAACCCTTTGGTATTTCGAGCATTAAGCTTTGTTCCCTAAAATTTATATTTCCTTATCCTAGAAAATATCAGTCACTGATGTACAGTTTATACAGGTAAACTCGACTTCAAAGGGAAAAAAAATCCTCGCTACTGTACGGCAATATGGCAAATAAAAGTCATAGGTAACAGGTAAAGGTAAAGGTGTCCACCTACACACCATTGAAGCGTAGGGCAAGGTAATACTATTATTAAACGAGATGTGTTGTGACGTCAATTAGAAGCGCGCCCCTAATATGAAACACAGAGGAAAATGAGAACTAACGGCAACTAATTTACGTACATCGACAAGAGAAAATATGATCACGCAAAAACTTACATAAAGGGAGGAAGGGGACCGATGCACCAAAATTTAAGAGGTGATCCTACACGTTAAATATAATAACACTTTTATTACACTTCTCCTTCGATGAAGCACCGTTAAACAGGGAACAAAACAGTCTTTTCCCAATGTTTGCAGCGCTCTATTGCGTTAACGGCCTGAGAGAAATGGCTGACTGCTATACAAGCAGATAGGTAAAAATAATCTGAATAATAATAATAATAATAATAATAATAATAATAATAATAATAATAATAATGGCTTTATTTAACCTGGCAGAGTTAAGGCCGTAAGGCCTTCTCTTACACTCAACCAGGATTAAAACTTGCTTACACAGTTGAACATAAAACTGGATCGGAATTAAGTAATTACATACTGATACAGTTTAAGTACATAATGAGATCAAAAGAGGTAGTTACATAAAATTTACCTCATAAAATAAAAATAAACATAGTGAAATACATATTAATGTTGTTAGAATCAAATACAAATCACATAAAAACAGAAGCCGATAATTCAATAAAAAAAATGTACACAGTAAAAATAAAAATAAACACATTAGTATACATATTAGTATTAGATTACAATTAAGTAGGATTTATATAATTAAACCAGAAACCGATAATTGGATAAAATGTACACAAAATAGATTAATGATAAAAAACAACACAGTGGGATATAATTGGCGTTAAGTGACAAATAAACACGATTTAGATAATAAAAATAAGAAACAAAAAAAAAATAAATAAAAATGAATACAGTGGAACACATTGCATTAAATATATGCAACGCGTCAGGTCTGGCAACTCATCATAAGATATTTTTCTAATTTACATTTTAAGGAAATTAAAGTTCGGCAGCCCTTGACTTTAGGCGGCAGAGAATTCCAGTGACGAGAAGTAGCAACAGTGAAATATGAAGAATAAAGAGATGATGTGTGCAGTGGTATTTCTAGCATGTTATATTGTGACCGAGTATTTAAATTATGATACCGAGAAAGACTGTGGAATCGGACAGATAAGTAAGAGGGAGTAGAGTTGTGCAAAATTCGGTATAAGAGAGAAAGGGAATGTAACTTTCTCCTCTCATTTAACCTGAGCCACAATAATTTATCGAAAGAAGGCGAAATGTGATCGTAGTATCGGACATTACAAATGAAACGAACACACGCATTATGAACACGTTGCAGTTTCTGGGATAAATCCACCCTGAGATCACTGAATAAAGCGTCACAATAATCGAAATGAGGCATAATAAGTCTCTACAAGCGTCTGCTTTAATTTAGCTGGGTAGTGGTACAATCTTTTTAATGAGTGAAGAGTGGAAAATACTTTCTTGCATGTGCAGAGTCACAGGAGGAAGGTTCAGCTTATTAATATCGGGGAATGGTTAGTGTCTTGAGTTCTTTTTGCAAATTAAACCGTTTAGCCGTGAATTTAAATTGAATAATTACGAAAATCGTTAAAATAAATCTTGCAAGGCAGCGCAGTGTCACGTGAGTACAGCAGAAGGGGAGGGGAAGGTAAGAAATGGGTGGTCGCGATTGCTAAAGTTATTGCAATAGCCATGATGTTGCCAAATGGTTCATAGAAACATAACGCTTTCATCTAAAATGGTGAATGTTAGAAAAAAAAATATATTTTTCAAATCTCTCCTCATAATCTATTACCAGTTTCATTTTGGTGCAGCGGTTACATTCCACTTTGTATAAAACAATTTAAAAGCAAGTAAATGAAAACACAAAACGCAACTAGGGGCTTGAAAATTAATTCATTACTGTGAAAATGAAATTAATTTTTTTCAATTTTTTTTTTAATTTTAAATTAATGAACGCTTCACATTTTGCGTGTCATCCTTGCGCAGGGGCCATGCTAATCTTCTCTGTATCGTTCCAATTTTTGTATATGTACCGCCGAAGCGAGTACATCAATTAAATTACACAGCTCAAAACTGATGTGATGATTCTATTCTATAGTCCCCTTGACGGAAGAGGCATGAGCTGGGGACTTCCCTCGCACGTAGGCTGTTTGAGTGGGCCTATGGTACTACTCGGAATGGAATGATGTGCATGCTGTAAAGTTCCCCGCGATACAGATTCCTTTACGGGCCGCCCCCGAACTACCTCCTACAGCCTGCTTTACTTTACCGCATAGACATCACCGCGGATCCTCAACACCGGTCCCACGAGCTACCATGGGCCCACGGTACATAGCATTACCATCAGCAACTAATGACATATACGAAGGTCAGTGACGAACATAAGCCCGAAATATGGGAAATAAATGGAGATAATTATGAAAGAGGGGAAGTGAAATTACAATAGCGAAATAAGCAGGAGGTTCAGAACAGAGAGCTGTAAAATAGCGCTGCTTACAACCGGTTTAGATTCGATCGGTTAGAGAACATCCGTCAAGGTCGGGCAACCGACCGAATATTCAATAATTTCCAACTAATTATCCCGTATGTTTTGCAGGTAGACAGAACACCAGGCGCAATTCATGATACATAAAACCGATTATTTCCGAGTACACAAATGGAGTAACAAATGCAGGAAATTTACTTTGTCTTATTAAAAAAAATGAGTTTGCTTGACATAGGTCTACAAATTATTGACTGGACACATTAATACACTTATCTTCATAACTAATAAGTACATAAATGAACAAATAGACACTGGTAACAACAAAGGAAATAAGTGCAATGCAAACTATTAAATCTGGTGAGTTTTGAAATGCAAGAATAAAATAAATTACAATTACTTATCAAAGAAAAGAGCAAATAAGTATATAGGCCTACATTCTAGTATAATATTTACATTATAAACTCAAAATGTATACCTCTAGAAAAGATATAATGCTTTTTAATCACTCTAAAGATCTGAAGCGGTATTACTTTAACAAATCATTTTTAAGAATGATAGAATGTTATTAACAAAAAGAAAAGTACTAAGAAACTCAAATGCTTGTAGTTACTTTCACGTTGTTGCCCTTGAAGGTACCCAACTGTAATACCTGGACTGGATGAATGAATGAATCTATGAATGAATGAATGAATCAATCAATGAGTCGAGGGATGAATGAATGAATGGATGATGGATGAATCGATGGATGATTGATTGAATGTACCGAGAGAGAGAAAGAATTATCAATTAAATGGTAAGCCTACACAATGATAGAAGCGTCCTTGCAAGGGCTCTTGTAACTCCTGCATGACTCCATGTGGTCTGCCTTTGCCATCGACCCTAAAAGAGTAAGAAACAACTCGAACATTCGATAAACCGACCCTGAAACAATCCGCGAGATGGGAGAGCTTTGCATACTGACTGTAGGGCCTGGCGTTCAATAGCAATATATAATTTCTATTTTTCGTAACCGGTTGTGCACGACTCTGATTTAGAAACCATAATTTCGGTATATTATTTTACGTAAAAATCTCAATATCGATTTCATACCACATTAAATATTTTTTGCACAGTTCAGATAATGAGAAAGTATAGTTTTGATTAAAGAATGTCATAGAAGATATTAGTAATTAAAAGGTTAATGAGTAAAAAATGGTCTATAAATAAAAAGAATACTCAAAATACAAAGATTCAACAGAATTCAGAAATAAAATTCTCCGGACTGTCAGATTATTTATCTGACGGTCTTGAAAACCAACAATACTACATTAAAACATAAGTTTAATGTTAATATTACTCAAGAAGCAAACTTACCTTTCTTCTTTGCGATTTGGAACTCATCTGAAGGTTTGTTAGTCCCAGGCAAAATAATTGTGCAAAAAAAGAAACAAAAACATATGTTAGTATATCAAGCATATAAAAAGCAAGTTAATATACTAATAACTATAGTATTAAAACCTGCAAACAGGCTATTAGCTTTGCGTATGTTAACTCAATAATTCCTGAAATGAGATGCAGCACAAGTTAATATTGTTATAAAATCCATTTAATTGAAGCATATTTTGTTAAAACCAAGCTAGTGCACAGTGTGAATCCCACGGCCAGTGTGTCGCCTTTGTTGAGAAGATAGCTGAGTTCGGAAGGAAAAAAATATTGTTTATTTAATGACACTCGCAACTGCAGAGATTATAATATCAGCGTAGCCGGTGTGTCGGAATTTTGTCCCGCAGGAGTTCTTTTACATGTCAGTAAATCTACTGACAAGAGCCTGTCGCATTTAAACACACTTAAATGTCATCGACCTCGACCGAGATCGAACTCGCAACCTCGAGCATAGAAGGCCAGCGCTATACCAACTACGATACCGAGGGCGACAGTTCGAAAGGAATTTATAATTAATAAATAAGTTGTTGGGATATGTTTCATAGGGATACTCCCATTTCCCATGCATATGTTCACAATTTATCCTATTTCCTTCTGTTAAGACTAGTAATATCTGTTAGATGAGAGCCTAAAGAGTCGGTTTCTAGTTGTACAGATCCAAATTCAAATCCCTAACACTGAAATTTGAATTTGTGGTGGAAAAGCACATTGATGCAGGTTTTCTCAGGATATTCCCATTTCCCCTGTCATGGTTCCATCTTTTCTTTATTACTGCTTTCTTGAAACTAGTGTTTATTGTTGTCAAAGTGTAAAGCCTCCATTTTGCATAATGAAAATTCTAATTTAAATTCTTGCAAGAACAAGTGAAAAGCATATTATTGAGACTTTTTTTTTTGTACGGAGAAGGGACACGAAGGCTTACACTGCAGTCTGTGGCTTAATGTGCTTACCATTCCTATTCTGTGAATGATTGGGTAGACCAACGGCCGAACTCTTGTGCAAGTACAGCACGCAGCACCGTGAGCTTAACCCGGGCTATTGCATGGATGATGATATGTGAATTAATGATGGCGAAATTTGCGGACCTCTGGAGAAAGAACTAAGGAAGAGACTAGTGAAGTGCTTTGTGTGGAGTGTAACATTGTATGGGGTAGAAACATGGACATTACGACGAAATGAAGAGAAGCGACTAGAAGCATTTGAAATGTGGATATGGAGGAGGATGGAGCGTGTGAAGTTGACGGACAGAATAAGAAACGAAGCTGTGTTGGAAAGAATGCGTGAAGAAAGAATGATGCTGAAAATGATTAGAAAGAGGAAAAGGAATTGGCTGGGTCACTGGCTGAGAAGAAACTGCCTACCGAAGGATGCACTGGAAGGAATGGTAAACGGGAGAAGAGTTCGGGGAAGAAGAAGATAACAGATGATAGACGACATTAAGATATATGGATCATATCAGGAGACAAAACGAAGGCAGAAAATAGGAAAGACTGGAGAATGCTGGGTTTGCAGTGAATGACCTGCCCTTGGACATAACACTATGAATGAATGAATGATGGCGAAATGAGTCCGCAGTCCAAAGCCGAAAATTACCCAGCAATTCTTTCAGTTCGTTGAGGGAAAAACCCCTGAAAAAACCCCAACCAGGTAACTTGTCCCAACCAGGATTTGAACCCGGGCCCGCCCGTTTCACAGTCAGACGCGCTGACCGTTACTCCACAGCGATGGACTATACTACTCCCGTTTCTTTTATCATAGACCCATATTTTCTGTAAGAAATGAGGTACAATGATAATTAAGTAAAAATGAGGAAAATATCTTATTCAAGGCATGCAAAAGAGAATAGAACCGCTAAATAAGAGTAAAGTGTAATGTATGAAATAATATTAAAAATATCAAATAATGCAATCCAAAATAATCACTTTTGCTTTAATATTTCAAAGCTCAGTTGCATAAAAGTCACTAACTGTAAGTTATTTTTATCTGGATATTAGTAAATAACTCGACGTTAGTTTCTACATACAGTACGTTGTATAAAATTAACTTAAGAACATGTAAACTAGGTTTAGTATTAATTAAATGTTTCAGTAAAATGTGTGACAATATCGCGAAACATGAATGAAATTCGTATGTAAAGCTAGTTGAATTTCAACTGTTTCATCAATGAGAGAAAACAATCATCATCGTCTCCTGAATATCAATACATGTAAGGAACCTTTGTTCAAGTTCCTCCACTACAAATTTTGTAATCGAAATCTAATTTTAAATTCTCTGTCAAAGAGTTCAATGCATGGATTTCCTCACTTATTTAAAACACGAGGAACACGCTGAAATTCAATATCATCATCAGATAAGATATTAAAATAATCAGGAACCTGGAAATAAATGGATGTATTAATTTATAATTTAACTTAACACAGAAAAACATATTAAATGTGTGAATAATATCATATCGCCACAATTACAACTTAAAAATTAACAAATGTCCGTCTGAATACAATGAAAATAAACTTCGTTCGCCATATTACTTATAAGAAGAAGCCTCTCTCTTCTTTTCTTTCTGAAATATTTTCTGTGTTAATATGATTAGTTTGAAAGGCTTCAGCAGTTATATTTAACAGAAAGTTAAGACTAAATAATTTAAAGTTAGTATCTATACAACCAAAAATTCGAAGTTAAGAATAAATTAAGATTAATTGGACGTTTTAAACTGAAGTTAATTATTTATGCAACCGTCTAAAAATGTGACTAGCTGTAAAGGGAATGAAAAAAGATGCTGAAAAAAAAAGGATTATTTATTAGTAAGCTGCATCCTAGATCATATATGTAACAGATAGATCATCGCTATGTTAAAATCGTTTGCACTTTGAAGAGCACAACCGCCAGGATCGCCACCCGTCCGCCGTAAACGAACACGAGATGGCAGTACAGTCGCTAATGCAATTCAAATGGGAATTATGACGTGACTCCTTATGTAACAACTAGGTGGCAGAGTAGTAAACCTGACAAAAGTCGTTAACGTCAAAGCCTATAAGGCCGATCTATCTGGGATATATATGATCTAGGGCTACATTCAATCCTTTTCAGCAAGCACAATTTAGAGGAAAATAAGTGGAACATAGTGCTAGCTCTTTAAGTGTTTACATCACATCGTGTAGAGACAACCAGCGCTTCCGGATTAAGGACTGGCCCTATCATCAGAGAAGGCATTCGTTACCAAGAACTATTTTCCGAACAGTTCACTCTTTCCCTGCCTTCCTTTAGGTTTGAGCTGATACGGTGCTAAAAAATGTTGGGCAAAATGAAAGTCTTAAATCATTTTAAAATAAAAAAACACTCAGTAGTACAAAGTAGTAATATATGGATCAGACATATGGGCACTAAACTGTAACCTGCAAAAGAAGTAGACATTTGGGTGGAAATTCATAACAAGATAAAATAAAAACTAATTAATATTACGTTCTATTTAACGACACTCGCAACTGCCGAGGTTATACCAGCGTCGCCGGTGTGCCGGAATTTTGTCCCGCAAGAGTTCTTTTACGTGCCAGTAAACCTACCGCAGTTCTAACAGATGAACGTTGTCACTCTGCATAAGAAAGTCCGCCACGCAAATCCCCGCATTAATCTCGCCGTAACTCGCAAATCGGTACAGGTTTTGAATATCAGCCACTTTTAAAAGTAATTTCCATTTTTTCTAAACATTTCTCTCGCTTTGACCCCCCATGTAACGTGAAAAATAAAAAAGTTTGTCGCTTATCAATTTTGAGAGTGTCAATGTTTATTTTGAACGGGTGACTTCGAAGTTAGTAATTTTTTTTCTCACTATCCAAAGAAGTTTTGATTCCAAATTTTTTCTCTGCTTTTCTTAGTCATTTATCTATGAATCCTAAAAAATTAGAGTGCAATTGATTGTCTCTCATAGGAGCTACGACATGTTAATGTTTAACGGTGCTGCCAGAGTCTAGCACAGCGTGCGCCGAGCCACTGTGTAACCTGCAACGTGCATAGCACCTATGGAGGGAGGGGGACACCCGAAGGGGAAGTGAAGCAACTGTCTGACTTAGTAACAGGTTTTCATTTTCCTTACGTCAAGCACTTAAATATAATTTTATACAGTACAAGGCTACAAACTAATGTTTAGTACGTGTAACGAAGAAAGAAATGAACAATAAATTAACAATATCACAACCTAAAATTAACTGTCTTCAGAATGTCTCTGCGACAAAGTTTCAAAATCAGGAATTATGTCACTTACTGCCAGTCGTAGTTGATTACGAAGGTATTTGTCCGTCAGTCGTGATCTAAATTTGGTTTTTACTATTTTAATTGTTGAAAATAATTTTTCACAAACGTAAGTTGTAGCGAACATGGCTTCAACAGAGCAAGCGAAAGAACGAAGCTTCGGATATTTATTTTTTGGCAAAGATTTAAAAAGTTTAACATTTGTCAAGTCCTTACATTTAGCTTTATTTAACATCACATTGTAAATATGTGAGTTTAAATTGAAGATCTAACCGGATTATTCGTACATCTCCTGAAAAAGGGTCGACGTACAGAGATGATGATGATGATGATGATGATGATTATGATGATGATGATAACAACAATAACACTTAACCTTTTAATGTTTCATCAGTTTATGTTATACAACTGTTTCCTCGTAATACTTGTGAACAAATCATACATTTAATATTCTCATCATATTGACAGCAAAAAAAAATGTGTCCTCCCATCCTACTTGAAACTTTCGTACATGGTTTCGAGAGAGACATATGCCACTCGCAGGTCGGAGACAAATACAAATGGAACGGAGTTTCACTCCAGTGAGTGAGAGGGTGGGGGTTGGCGGGGGTTAGAAGCAAGCGAAATGCACAGCTATCACTGCAAGCCACAAAGTCTCGCGAGTCACGTTCTCGCCACGGCTGATCTAGCAGAAAAAAACCGTTCACGTACAGGTTCCGTCACGTGAAAACATTCTCCTCGAGAATCCTAGACGGTCCGTGCCGTTGACGGTATATGTGAACGCTACCATATAAAATGCGTTGTACAATATTTTAATCTAACGCTGCTGGTCCGTGACGTGACGTTGATGTTCCGTATAATGTGAATCGAGCTTAAGTTGAATTTTAAAGATAACTGCCTGCATACACCGTGATTTGTGGAGAAAAAGAATTAGGAAAGTCCAGGATAACAGAGAGGATTTGGAATTGAACGGGTTACAACAATTAGCGGGAATCGCATATCATGATGTAGGCGATATGGTGCAAGAACAAAGATCAAGGTAACAGAAGAAGAATAAGTCAAGGGACACGCAAGGATGGAGTCAGTCAACTTGTTTTTCACAAAGTTAAAAATATTTTCATATGTCCCTGTCCCACCTCACAGTCACGCCCAGAATTAACATGAAGTGTCTTTCAACGTACTTATTCCATCCAATCTCTTAAATTTGTAACAAACAGCGTTATCTCATTTGATGTACACACATCAAATTGAGATGTAAATGCACTTGAATGAGTCACGTTTTAAAGCAATAAATTACTGTCAACATGTGCAAATGAGTCACAAAAGTTAACTTCATATTGTGTTCCGGTGACGTGTTGAATTGTAGTATAAACTCTGAGTTGAAGGCTTAGTCAACTTTTCTCTCTCCCATAGTTCATTAATTTATTTATTCATTAATAATTTTCTCTCTCTCTCTACCTCTGTCTCTTACTCACAGTAAGATGAAGAGATCGCGATTGCCTGAACAAATTTTCGATTCGAGGCACGAAAAAAAAAAAAAAAAAAAACTACAACAATACCGTCTTTGGACACTATACCATACCATTTAACTGTCATATGATTTTGTTAAAAACCATGCGACAAATTTAGATAAAAACAAAATTCCATTAATTTTTATTAAAGCGTAGGGGAGAGTCGGGTAGTATCGTACATCGGGTAATATCGGGCAGTGCGTTTCTTTCATCTACCACCATATGGTAGTACCTGAATGACATGGTTACGTTTCTCTATGCGATATCACAGAAACGTAACCATGTCAATCAGGCACTGTCATCGTGCGGTAGATTAAAGAAACTCACTGTCCGATATTACCCGATGTCCGATACTACCCGACTCTCCCCTACATTTTTTCACCACTGGAATAATACGGGCCAAGGTTATACAACTATATTTTGATAATAAATCCTGACCTAGTTTATTTTGAGTTTAATCAATTAAGAAGAGATTAAGCAAATTATTTTGTATTCATGTCCCTTTTTCCTTTTTTATTTTTCTTAATTTCAATGAACTATTTATTCACTCCAACTTAAATTCTGTTCTTGACATTTTTTTTTTATTTTAGTGGGTTATTTTACAACGCTTTATTAACAGCTTAGGTTATTTAGCGTCTGAATGAGATGAAGGTGATAATGCCGGTGCCGAAAGTTATCCAGCATTTGCTCATATTGGGTTGAGGGAAAACTCCGGAAAAAACCTCAACCAGGTAACTTGCCCCGACCGGGATTCTTGACTTGATTCTCTATTTTTATCTTCGTAAATATCCTTGTTTTGTAATAATTGTATTAGTTTTGTAATTCTATTGAATCTTTGTTATGTTCCAATTATTACAAAATAGTATTTATAGGAACCGCCCCCCCCCCCCGAATACGAGCTTGCTCAAACGGGTGTGCGCTACATCAGTACAGACCGATTATTTAGTCCTGACAGCTCGGCGACGCGAAAGAGGGGAAGTAATAGGTGTAGTGGGGAAAGTTCCGGAGCAGAAATTAGGGCGAGCGGTAGGTAAAGGCATGCAGTACAGCTTAACTGTACTGAAAACACAACTTGACATCAGATCACTCTGACTGTAGGGAACAGACTAATCTGAACCATCCCTTGGCGTAACTTAATGGACTCGCCTGACCCAGGCGCACATCACCGGCGACTGTCAGGACTAAATAATAGTACTGTAATGTGTATTTATTTTGTACTGTATGTAGCAATTACGTATTATTCCATTCTGTATTAAGTCGACCGAGCGGGCTAGCGGAGTGGTAGAGGGATGGCCTTGCATTCGGGAAGTCCGGGGTTCGATCCCAGGGGCCGGCAATCCTAACTGAGGTTTTTCATGGTTTCCTCAGTTATTTCCAGCCAAATTCCGGGATTGTACCTCTTGAAAGTCCGGCCATGGACGGCGATCCTTCCCTTAATCCTTTCATATGTGTGAGTGAATGCTGTGTACTGTCTTAAATGTTTGTGTTGTATCGGAGGTGGCCCTGGCATTGAGCTGATCCCTCGTCCGGGGAGGCCCTCCATGTTCTTGTGTGGTCAAAAAGTACGTATGTGATCCATAGATTAATTCCTCTCCCGACAGGTCGCGGGTCTGTAAGGCCCGTGTGGCGTGGGTCGTGTAAATGAACCTAAAAGGGAGAGGTTAAACTAAGAGAAAGAAAGAAAGAAAGAAAGAAAGAAAGAAAGAAAGAAAGAAAGAAAGGAAGAAAGAAAGAAAATATTAAGTCGTATATGCTGAATGTGGACAAACTATGCTCAACAGTCTGTGAGAAATCAGAGCACAGAAAGACGACTCATCTAAAATAATTTTTTCTCTACCAGGAATGCTTAAAATTTATTTAGGCGAAAATTAGAATAAGGTAGGTGTATCAAACAAGGCCCACCCTTTCTTGTGCTATAAGTATATGCAATATCTATTAGATGACAACAGTGATTGGATCCTCTACTACTGCGCATTTAACAGTGCTAATATCACACGTCAGCTGTAACTGGTTACCGCCATTTTATGTTGCTCTGTTTGAGTTGTTTGTCTGGCTAATTAATGAAAGTGTAATTTTTACGTATTTCTGCAGCTATTTATAAATAATATTTCAGGCATTATACATTTTTGGACAGCTGTTTTTTGAAGACAATGTAATATTAGATTTAAGATATAATTGGTGGTGATGGAGTAATGAGCAAGGGACTGAAGAAAAACTGCAGGTCTCTAATAAGGCCCGGGTAGGTCTTGTTTGGTGCATGAAGTGTCAGAACGATTACACGTTCAAGACTTGGTGAACTGTTTTCATCTGCTTGGCTCAGAGTAATGACTCCAGGTAATTTGATTGCGAGGTTTCGAGGAACAGGAATGTTTCCTTTCAACACTCAAGCTATTCCTGAATCTGTGACCTACTGAAGGAAACCCAGGTTCAAATGCAGATGTACCAAACCTGTCATCCGACGAAGAGGCAGGAGTTAATCCTGATTTTGTCATTGATCTAGCATCAGCAGTCATTAACAGTGAAGAATCTCCAAACACCCCTGTGATCAACAACGATATAGTCCTGGGCCTTATATGGAACCTATGCTTTCAATAAGGCCCACATGACAACTAATTCTGAAATAATTACCACGGCCAAAATCTTAAAAACAAACATTTAGAACATTTTTTTCGAAGAGAGTACTAACTCAACTCTGGACACAGAAAATAACGATTTCCCATATTTAACCATTAAAAACACACATGGTCCCAAACCAGTGTTTAAGCTAGAAAATAAATAATTGTCGCAAAAATGCAAAAATGAAAAATTATATTTGTGCAAATTGCGAAAAGCTTGTGCAATATTCTAAATAATTGTACCGAAAGATAAAATTAATAAAGTACGCAGAAACAAAAAGTTACGTAATTTGTTTATTGGAGTTTTATTACTTTCAATCCATCTTACCGCACTCTAGATACAGTCTACATATGTAAGTAAATCATTAGACGTAGGTATGTATGTTTAGAATCAATTACTGCTGAATTTATATCACATTAAAATACGTTATTTTATGGGCACTCTAAACATTGAAGTTCTTTACTAGTAAGCCCTTCAAGATTTATTGTTAGCAGAGTGCTAACTCTTCTTATTGAAAGGTGGTTTCTAATTACAGTTTTTACAAGATTCCTGCAACTAAATCCTTGCTCACAATTTACAGTATGCGATGGTATTATATAAATCGATTAGAAGAAACTGCTCACTTAACTTGCCAACTTACATGAATTTCACCAACTATTTGAAATCCATTCTTGAATGACTATTGCTCAATATCTTTTTGAACATTGCCTATGCCATTAGCATTTCATTTAAATAATTGATTAAATGGCAATCTTACTCGTGTTAATTGTGCTGCATTCAGGACAATGGTACACAGATTACTCAACATACCCATGAGCCAACAACACTACAATGAAGAAGTGAACACAATCAAATACATAGCACAAAAAATGGTTACAACCCAAACATAATAGAGAACATCATAAGGAAGACAAAACAAAAACTCAAAACACACAAAAACACACAAAACACAACACAAACACAAGAACACAAGAAATACATCACACTAATATACGAAAACAAAAACACACACAAGATCGCATCCTCATTCAGAAAACAGAAATACAACATAGCCTACAGAACAGAAAACACACTACAAAGACATTTCAACACACAAACAACACAAACAAATAAATACAACCACACAGGCGTATACAAACTCACATGCAATAGTTGCGACAGTTTCTACATTGGACAGATAGGCAGATCATTCCAAACTGGATACAAAGAACACATTAAAGCAATAACCAGAGGACACAATACATCTACATACGCCGAACACATAACTAATGTTAACCACACATACAATAACATAAATACAGACATGGAAATCCTACACATACAGCCCAAAAACCAAAAACTCAACACACTAGAACAATATGAAATATACAGACGTGGACAAATTATTAGACTAAATTAATTATATGTGCAACAAAGCTGTATTTATCGGTAGAAATAATGAACAAAAATGTATTTTGCACAGAAATAATGAACAGAAAATTGAGTCTTGAGGTTACTAATATTTTGTGAACATTCCCTTATTGTTTAATAACACGTTGATTTTGTCAGGGATGCTTGAAACCAAAGTTTGGCACTTTCTTTGAATATCAGCATCATTTAGCCAGATATCAGACAGTGCTTAAATGAGTCCATGTTTTGTTGTAAGCCTCTTTTTGTTCACTTTCTTCTTCAGTATAGATCACAGATTTTCAACTTCGTTCATGTCCGGTCTTCTTGCAGGCCATGGGAGAATATCTTCTGCAGTATATAATTAAAACACCAGTAGTACCAACATAGCCAGAAAAATATACTTAACCATTGGAAAAATATACTAGAAGATGTAAACAATCATATTTACAACAATAGAGACTCTGTGAATTATACTGATAGTTGATATGACGAATTATATTATGTTTCCAAGAAAACGTTTTAGTCTAATAATTTGTCCACGTCTGTACAGACACACTAAAACACACCCTGATCAAATTCTCAACACACAGATCAATTTCAGAACACACACACTATTTGACACCACATTTAAACACTTTTCAACAATCGAACGCACCCACACAACAGGTAGCGAAGTTCGAGATGACTCCGAGATCTAGTAGGCTCTGAGGATGGTGTGAAGAAGCACCGAAACAGCTGTAAGCCGCACATGCTTACACAATTAACACGAGTAAGATCGCCATTCAATCAATTATTTATATTCAAGTGTTAAAAGTAGTGGACGAAAGATTCAACATGTATTTCATTTAAAATCAGATTCTCCAGAACTGATTAGTTCAAACAAATCTCTGATTTCATTTTCTCCATTACCATCCTTGTTTCTGCAGTCCAATGTAGTTGTCGAATTTTTGCACATTTACATTGAAAGTCTGTTGCATTTTTAGATGTAGAGTAGCAAAATTCGACAAATGCGATTGTGACTTGAACTCTGTCCCAAACTTTAGATGGACCTTGTTTGATACACCTACCTTACTTTCTGTTTGCATATCATACAAATTGTCGAAAATATTGCTAATGCGTAAATTCACAGACACTAATGGTCCATAAAGCAGACAACACAATAATGAGAATAAAAAAAGGAATTGTAATATCTCAGTCACTCTTAATTGGCCCAGACTGTACAGAGTGCGAAGCTGTAATGAATGATGTCATTTCTGTAGCTTGACAGATGGGTACGAAGTGTAACAATAATAATTATTATTACAATGACAAATTGAGCTCAATTGTTTTAATTTCAAACCGCAGCCCATGTGACAGTAATTGTTCAGTGAGAGGGCTGTGACGGGTCCATTATTCACCCCACAGTAAGGATTTAGTCTCAGACCGAAGGTGTAAACACGTGGTACACGTTCTTACTTCACTTGATGAGGGAGAGACAGTGTAGAACAGGTTGGTGTAGGCATGGGACTGTTGGAACTACCTTCATCTGCAAGACCACCCACTGATACTTTTTTGGAAGACTTCTCTTTAATGAACAATGCTTTGAATTATGGATCATACGAGTTTCGACAATGATCTTTGGATCATGAGTATTCTGACAGTGCTTCGTTTGGAACATGTGAGTTTAGAAAGTGATATCTTGGGATCATGTGGGATTTGACAGTAACAAATTAAAAATTACACAAGAACATTGCCTCAAGTATATTTTTAAATTCAATGTTAAAAAAATAGGTGTCCAATTATTAAAGTCTTCATTTGAGTACATTTTACAAAATAACACAGTACAATATAAATCGAGGGGTCCAGTCAGAGAGAAGAATGTCACAAATCTTGGAATAGAGCAATCAAGTATTCTGAGAACAGTTGCGAATTTCTGGTGGAAACTTAAATTTCATTGAGGTAAACTATTGCCAGAATTATTGCAATTATGACACACACAAAAAAAACTAAATTTTCTTAGAAAAGCGGGTTCCTCCCTTATTTGAGTCGACCTCTCAATTTACAACCTACCATACAAAATAAATACTGATTATAAATTTTATCAAAACTCAAATTTTCCTTACTACGTTCCTTTATATCACAAGATTAACATCTGTTTCCACCAATTCGCACATATGTTCAGTACTGTCCAATTGGTTTATTAGTCACAGCACCATCCATGATATATATAGGTACTGTATGTAATATCATTTTTGGGCTATTTTAAAAGTAATTGCAAAAATTAAAATTATGAAATTGATGCCTGAAACTAATAATTGCATGATTATGACGATGATTGTGAATTAAACAGCTTTTAGTTACAAAACCAGCAGACCTAAAGGTTCGAATTCCGTCGAAGACATGCAGATATACTGTACTCGCCTTCAATTATGCGTCCTTTAAAAAGTATGCAACAATGCTTGTAGCTTCCCTATTTGAATGCTATGAAGAAACTATACACTATACAAAAGTTATAGAGGGATGAGGAAAGGAATATTTTAAAATGTTTTCAGAAACTATATATTTCATTTATAAGGGATGCGCAAATGAGTAACTTGTTTTTGACACCATAAACTTATTTTTTCCATTTTGAATTCTTCAGGTCTCAAACGAAAAAATAATTAGAAATTAGATAAGCACAGTGATGGCTTAGAAAATGGTTATGCACCATTAAAATTTAACTACAAAATCAATACAAGGCATACAATTAAGAGACAAAAAAATATTAAAAATAATTTAGCAATGTAATAGAGTCCGTCTTGATATCAGTTTACAGAGTGTGTTCAAAATAGTCCCTATTCACTGTCAAACAAAACAAATTCTGTCTTGGAAACTCTTTTATGTCCTCAGCAACACTTTTCGGTTGCTATGTTGAATCTCATCCCTAATTTTGCGTTTAAACTCTTCCAGGTCTCGTAGTCGGTTAGGGTAGACCCTCCACTTCAAATAGCCCCACAAGAAAAAAAATCTTATGATTGAGTTCAGTGGATCTTTGAAGCCATTCAGTAATCATAACTGTTTTTGATTAGCTTTTGTCTATGGTTATTTAATTCATGGTCCTTTAATATCTTACCTATGGAATACTGCTATGGGGGAACAGTGTTTTTATAAATAGGGTCCTATTGCTTCAAAAAAGGGCCATAAGAATTTTATAAAATGCAGCTTTTAATGAACATTGTAAACCATTATTTGTGAAAAACAAAATCATGACTGTAATTAATTTATATATTGTAGAGTTAATTTTGTATGTTAAAGATAATCTTCCAACTTTAACATTAAGAAATGATATGAAGGTTGCAACTAAATTTTCATCAATATTTTTAATTTAAGCAGAGCTGCTCTCAAATGTCAGCCTACATCTCTAGTTGGTTAATTTTAAATCCGTTTTATAATCTTGACGAATTTTTTGATTGTGCATTCTCTTTGTAATTTAACTGACCCTGTCTATACATTTTGTTTTTAGACACGTAATTTAAACTATTAAACAATCCATAGTGATAAATTTATAATAGCATTTCTCTTTGTTATGTAGACATACACTGCAATCACAAATTTGAGCCAATTTCTACAAAACAATAAATTATTAGTGTTAAAAATGTCATTTTGTGCGTATTTAGACCTGACAAAAAAAAAGTTATACTGTATAGTGCCATTAAAAAAAAAAAAAGAAATCCTTGGCACATCCTTTATAAATCAAATCAAAGTTTTTTTTTTTTTTTTTTAAATATGTTCAAAATATTCCTTTTTCAACTCTTCTCCCATTACTTTCGTAGAGTTTCTTCACATGGATAAAGAAAACTAAGTGATATTTCTATGCATGATAGAAGTGTTATATCTCTGCAGACTGAACGGAGCAATAAAACACATTAAAATAATAAAAAAAATCTTTCTGCAATTAAGTGCATGGTTAATTAGAAAATTAGGCCGAAAGTTTGCGTAGTTTGGCAACAGTGCATCATGGGCTCACCCACGAAAACACATGCATACTTGGTCTGGATAGCAGGATTCCGTACCTCAGTCACTGCGGTAGGGTTGCCAGATTTCTTAATTGCAAGAAATAATGACACGTGTTATTCTTTTTATTTAATTTGCAAGAAAACCATCAATTTTATTTAAAATCTGCAAAGGAATAAATAATTCCGTATCAGTTTCTGTAATGATAAGAATAAAAATCAGAATCGTACAGCCAGTGCCAGCATTTTTGGCGCGTGTCCTTGAGTAAAAGCCAGTCAGTGAGCATTTTTTGCCAGTGCAACTGAGAATGGTACCACCGAAATACACGTCACGACAGCAATCTGCCAATCACAGTTGTCAGTCTTATTGTCACTGACTGCGTCAAAGGCAAGACACTGGGGTGTGTCCTTGAGTAAACTGTCCAGTCAGTGTCATATGTTGCCACTTCAGTTGAGAATGGTACTATCTCCTAAACAGATGTGACGTCAGCAAATCTGTCAATAACAGTTGTCACCTTTCTCGTCGACAGACTGTGGTAAAGATAAGACACTCGCTCTCAACGTTCCCATTACTTATTTCACGCGTCAGAAATGGTAGTTTTGGTTATACGGATAGTAGCCTACTTATCGAGAGAAACAGTGTTAATATTTAGGGGAAAATTATGTTTTTTTTTCTGAGAAAAGCATTAGAGACTAATACGGTATTAGAATTTTTTTATTCTATTCTATTAATAAGCTGTTAAAATATCTGTAGGGTTATATTACTTCCACCCTGTATATTATATTATATGCAGGCAGACACACAATGAGAGAGAAAGACAGTCGAATAGAAAGAGACAAACGTAGAGAGAGAGAGAGATAGAAAGACGGTTCGATAAATTAATATATACAGTATGTATATATA
Organism: Periplaneta americana; assembly: GCF_040183065.1. Taxonomy (NCBI): domain Eukaryota; kingdom Metazoa; phylum Arthropoda; class Insecta; order Blattodea; family Blattidae; genus Periplaneta; species Periplaneta americana. Next base: position 135,850,590 of record NC_091125.1, read on the forward strand.
TATATATATATATATATATATATATATATATATATATATATATACAGGGACATCACTTTATTTTTACCAACATTTTTAACATTAACCTGGTTATACTCGGAAACACTGTTGCCCCCTTCCATTATAGGAGTTTCATGTTACTAGTGCAATATGTAAACAAATCATTTTACTAGGTATAGGAGGAGAGAAAAGTAGTGTATCCATTTATGTTGTAGGGAAATACGATATTACGATTTTCAGTTTGATCATCACTTTTACGGAATTTATCAAAATACAGTAGAGTAGTAACATTTTTTTTAACTCAACTTTTCAGGCGGCTATGTTCGTTATGTAATGTCTACTTTATTTAGCATATTAATTATTGATGTTAACATACAATATAGAGAGTGCATTTAAATTGAGAGGGTCATAAGTAAAGGGCTGTAAGTGCACTTAAGTTACTTTGAGAAAATGGGGTTTAAATATTTAAGCTTTCGTAAAATCGGTGAAATTTTTATTTAAATTTTAATGTGTGATGCGATTAAAATATCCCTTTGCCACTAAAATTTTAGATACTTTAGCTTACACTGGATGCACTTAACTCATGTTTTACAAATGTCACTAGCATTCCTTTGCTTCTAGCCACCTCAATTAAAAAAAAAAGCTAATCTGAATTTTTAAACAAGTTGCTAAAAATGGTTGCCGTTCATTACAATGCAGGCTTGAATTCAGTACGCATATTATTAAAAACATTTTGAAGCATATTCTCTGAAATTGAATTTATCGTTTCTTGAATATAATTTTTAGTACGATATTATTAATATAGGTTCTTTCTTCTATAGAAAACGCAATCATATTTATGAAACACACTATACACTGCAGTGTTTACTTCACTGCTTGAAGACTTCGAATGCAACAGCGGCCGTAAGTTTGTGTGTCTGACGGGAGCAAGGACATTAGTGAAGGGGTGAGAGTGAAGTACATTCAGAAATGCAGGTACAATAAAAATGCAAGTAAAAATAAAATGATGTCCCTGTATATATATATATATATATATATATATATATATATATATATATATATATATATATATATATAGGCAAAAACAGGTGGATGGATAAAGGCTTGAAGAGAGATACAGAACAGGTATAGACAAGTAGGTACAGCCTATTCACCAGTAGCCAAAGCTCACGTGTCGACGTCGACGGATGTGCTTACCTCTAAGTCCATGCTCCTGGCTAAAGCGCCGCCCTGCTGGTGATGGTGGTGATCCCCCGACAGTGTGTGGCGGCGGGGCTCGTCGCGACGCCCGGACCGCCCTCCCCCTCCACCTCCACGCCTCACCTCATCATCGCGACCCACGTTGGACACTGCAACAAACAAACCGATTGCAATGTTATTACAGGCGGGCGTCACACTTCCTTCTGCCTGCGGAGAAGAGGGATGTCTTTTATACCCCTCGCTATCTTAATGGGGATCTTACCTTTGTTTACTTTGCCTTGTTGCCTGGAAACCAAGTTAAGCCCCAGATTAAACAATGACATTCAAATCCTTAATTTCGAAATCTAATGTTTGTTCCTCCGAAGAAATGACAAACAACTGTCAATGTGATTTTGAAATAGCCTACTTCAACGTTTCTCAAACTACCTGTGGTCCTCGAGGTCTGGCCTAGTGGTCCTTAAAAAAAAAAAAAAAAAAAAAAAAAAAAAAAAAAAAAAAGCAGAAGAAAAAATAAAATTCAAACGAATTGCGTATCATTCAATAGCTGAAAATCTCAGACTTTGGAAATGACACATGGCAATCGCCTTTCACTTTTTCTCTCAGTACTGACATTTTATTCGTCTACCGACTTCTCACTCTACTCTCAACAACAAAAGAGGGATTTAAAGCACTATGAACGTCGTGTTCCTCGCCATCTTTTTCCTACACATCTGGCGCCGTGCCTGTAACCCAGCCAGGGACCACCAAATTCATAACAGAGGGCCGAACCTTTTCATGTATTTATGACTTTCTTAATAGTTTGCACATTGAAATGGTCACGTACTGTACGTCGTACACCAATAATACAACTCTGAGGTCACAATTTTAAACTTATTTTCCAAGTAAATATGACGAATTTTCATGGGTTCGTGATCACTTTCATTGCGATATTGAAACTAACAAACTTTCATTGAATGAAAGCGAACAGTTAATTGAACTCTCGAATGAGACCGGACTTAAAATGAAATTCGAAGCGGAAGGTATGGCTAATTTCTGAACTGTATCACAAGTGAAAAGAGAATATAGTGAACTGTACAAGGGTGCTTTAGAGATTACAATTCAGTTTGCTTCTACGGATCTGTGTGAGAAAGGGTTTTCATCACAATCTCTAATAAAAACAAAGTAGGCTACCGAAATCGACTTGATGTATGTGACAATCTCCGACTTAAGCTTACCAGCATACATCCAAATATAGAACAATTAATTAATTTGAATACTAACATTTATTATTTATTTTTTTTTTAGCTAATAAGTTAAAGATTGTCCGAACTCTAATGGCTTTGAATTATTAAAGACACAAAAATGAATTTTCTTCTATTAACATTAGCTTAATTAGTTAATACTAATATAACATTAATTTAGTTTAATTAATTTTAATTAATTAATTAATTAATTCTATTTTAAAATATAAGTATAGGCCTACTGGTGTTAAAATATGCTATAAAAATGATAAATTTGCTTTCGAAGGGAACAAGAGTATGGTGGTCCGCGGAACTGTTCTGACTTAAAAAAGTGGTCTCCACTTCAAAAAAGTTTGAGAAACGCTGGCCTACTTCTTAATCCAGAAAAGTTTTTTTTATATTATTATTATTATTATTATTATTATTATTATTATTATTATTAGGGAATGTACTTTGTCCCAGGAGACTACAAGATTAAGTAACGGTATTACGAACATACATCTGGCAAGCGAAGTATTTGACTGACAACTCACGCTACTCTTGTTTCGTCAAGTGGGGCAGAACAAAACAAGGGACACTTTAACAATTACACTAATAATTACAATTAAAATTATCTAAGGAGCTCATTTTCAAAACGTCTCTTGTCCACCTGATAACGAAAATGAGTTTCCTGTGCCCATGCATTCTTCAATTTTTAATAATAATAATAATAATAATAATAATAATAATAATAATAATAATAATAATAATAATGGTTTATTTAATCTGGCAGAGTTAAGGCCATACGGCCTTCTCTAACACTAACTCTCAACCAGGAATAAAACTGCGATACAAAAAATCACTACAAATTTTCAAAGTAAAGTACAGTAGTGGCAAAAAGAACCCGGATGGACCCTTGTAGCTGATTTCAGAGCCTTGTTCATCCAGAGCACGATAGACTGGTAACTAAGGGCCGTATTCATAGACATTTTTAGCGCGGGCTTCCGGTGAATGATCAGCGTTTTTCGTATTCATAAACCAGTGTTAGCGATACGATATGATTTGAATTCTGTACTAGTATCCAGTGGATAGCCAGGGCTAGCTTAGTACGCTCGTAGCGCGTGCTGCGAAATGTCTATGAATAGCACCCTTAGACTTTCGTGGTTCGAATCCTGCCTGGGAAGGAAATTTTATTTTGTTCCTTATTCAAATTTATTCCCAATACTTTTCGATTGCTGGTAAAATTCATGTTCCGGGAATAATAAGTTAATTAAGTATTAAAATATCGCTACAATCGAAAAGTATTGGGAAGTAAAATACAATCACGAATATAAGGATATTTATTTAACGGCATTTACTTTAAATAAACGTCGTTCAAGCCTTGGGAAATTAGACCTCCGAGTAACAAAACCAGTTTAATAAGAGCCTAGCGAAGGCCCGGGCTTGAATGAATGAGACGGCTCATTGTCTTATTGCAGAGCGGTAGAAGTTTCGTTCCTCGGGAATACAGTCGCGGAGGAGGAAGGAATTCTAAAATTACCTTTTGTACACAAAGATCTGCGGAGGTGAGATACTGGAAATGCGAAATGTATTCAATCTTAGAGCACAGGGGAGCCCAAACTATACGGCAGTGAGTCTGCATAGTGTACAGTGATGTATCTCGTGTAAGTTGTGGTTGCAAAGAAGATTCTAAAAGCTGTGTACAGGGCAAGGACAAGATTACTACTGCAAGTATCGTCAGTATATTAAAGCAGGCGGCTGAAAGCTTCTCACATAAGAGGACCGATGTTCGATCTTGTACGAAACTGTTACGAGCATTTTTCTTGTTAATTTCATTATCTGTTTATGTCAAGGTGGATCAAAATGTTGATTTAATATTTTTTTAAATTCATTATTTGGTTTTCTCTCTTTAAAATGCTTTCTGACATATGACTATACTAGAATTGTATCCATTTTAATTTTTTGATTTTCTGAATAGATATACACAAGTTTTAATTTCAACGCCCATTTTAGAAAAAAAATACGGCTTTTGGGTAGGAAATTATGATCTTTTATTTTTACAATTTTAATTTTTTTATTTTTGTTCTTTAAAAATGCTATGTCACATTTATGACTTACTGATTTACTAAAATTGTAGTCAAGTTAATTTCTTCTTTTTTGTGTGTGAGCGCAGCATTGTAATATGCAAGTACAATATAATACAGTAGAAGCTCTTACGTTCGACAGAAATCAAGTTCCACATGCCATAGTTCGGCTGCTTACGTAGGAGGATTAGGTACGCCCCTATAAGGGCATTAATAAATGGGTTTGCCATTTGAATGGCAATTGGTTCTGTGTCTTGTAGTGATACTTTTGTTAAAGGAAAACAATGTTTTATTGATTAGGACATCCATATTTAATCACTGATTTTAAATTGATGAACTCTTCTTTTTCTAGTCGAGAATTGTGCCGTTTGTGAGACGGAATTGTTGAAACCCACTGTGGTACTAGAAGCGCATACACAAGTCTCGGGGCGGGCAGGAAATGCAGGTACAGTACTGTATTCGTTGATGGATAACCAATAAGAATTTGTATTCATTTCACTTGCCACACCCACTACCCTTATTGGACTGAATTTTCAATTCTGTTTTGTCGAACTTAGGAGAGTCCACTGTACAGTATATAGTCTTCTTCATTTATTTTCCGTAAATTTAGTCTTTTTCGTAGAAAAGGAACCTTTTCTTAGCTTCTATTTAATCTAGAAAGCTGAAATTATCACAAATTGTTTATTTGGATAGTTCTAAAATTTTTTAAATTTTGAAGTTGTTATAGGAACGTAACTGCCTATATTGACAATATTAAATTATGTCTTACATAAGAAACTTTTCCCGAAAATTGTGAAAGTTAGCTAGTTTTTACAGCTCACGTACACGTAACTTGACTTCTTATGCTGAAACAGTAATTTTTCTTTAATTTCTGTCCTCACACGTAAGCCGCTTAGGTGGGTTCATAGTACTACCCGGGATATAATGATGTGCATGTCCTATGGCGGGGATCGGCAAAAATGTCCTCGTGATCACTAGCAATAGTGACAGTGCAGTAAACTATCTTTGCTTCACCCCCTCCCTTCCGTCCAACTCCCCTACAACTCCAGTAAACAGGCATCTATCAGTGGCGGGTTACCTGATAAGATTTAGATTGTTTCTTTCTCAAAACCTTCAACGTCTGTTCGGAAACGTGTGTTTAAGGAAGAATGGAAGGAACAGTATTTGTTGTGCACATGGTGACAATGTAGACGCCTCTCGTGTTCTAAAATTCTAATAGGCACTTCTAAATCTAGCGACATTACGACATGTAATAAGATTGTCACGAAATCATAGGTAAGCAAGAACATATCCAATTTAATTGTAAACGGAAATGTATACAATAGAAAATAAGTATGAACATAATTTCCTTTTCGTAGGCCTGGACGGGACGAAGTATTTAAAACTTAAAAACTAACTTCAAATAAGAGTTCTGGTACTAAAATATGATGAAACAAGCTATGAGTCAAAGGGAACTCCATGCCAGTTATGTTATTGCTTTGGAAAGCGCAAAGTCATTGAAGTACTACAATGAAGGACAGTTCATTAAAACATGTCTGAATAAAGTTGCTAACATTATTTGTCCCGAATAATCTGATGTTTTAATAGTATTAAATTATCCACACGAACATTACAAAGGAGGATAAGGGATATTGAGACACTAGCTGAAGGAGGAATAAAATAAAATATGCATAAACAGTGTCTAATCTCTCGCTTTATGTGGAAATATAGATATTGATAATGTTCACTAGCGGAGTTACGAAGGATCTCCCTGTATAATAATATTTTCTCGATGTAATTCTACTTATAGGAAATACAACAGGAGAGGAGTTATTCCAAGCGGAAGAAAATATATAGAAGAACTGAATCTTAACATAAAGCAACTTGGATCTGTAGTAACATACGGGACTCGAAATACGACTTTAAAAAAAGTCTACTAGGTGGAGTAACGTGTTATTAAGAGAGCTGGAAATAAATAAGGACATAAAACGTTGCCATTGTGTAAAACACCAGACTGACTTAGATTTATTTAAAATGCTCTCCATAGAAAATATATGTAATCCTATCATAGGTCGTCTGCCGCTACCCTACATAGCTGCTATGTTTGGCTCTATATTAAATATATTTCGCAACACTTGTTTTCTGAACCAAAACTTGTAATATCTAAACAAAGATCGTGACTAACAGACGAAAATTAACGAGTTGTCTTAAGAGAGGCAATTTGTGACGTATTTTCCTAGGTTGTTGCAGCACAGTAAAAATAAAGTAAAATACAGGGTGTTTCCGAGGTAGTGTTACAGACTTTCAGGGATGATGGCGAAGGGCACATGTATCAATTTGAGATAAGGAACTATGGTCCAGAAATGACCGAGTCGAAAGTTATAAGCAAAAATAGTTGTGTAGAAATGGAATTGTAATTTGGCACCACGTGCCTGTCTTCCCTTAACCTTTGGAACAGTCGCGAAAGAAGGTATGGGTCGGATGTCTCCTACGCGGGTACTTAACCCGATACAATCTGTGAGCTTGTCTACTGTTCCCATTGGCTCATCCGTATTCGAAAATCAGGTCTGCTTATTCCGCTCTCGTGTACTCCTCCATTTCACTAGGACTGATCGACTGGACACTGCAACTTGTACACATACACTGCTGTCTACAGACGTGCATATCAGGTTCGATCTTGTCCGTTACACATTACCTATCTGCATTGCTTTAGTGTAGTTTCCTGTCCCCGCCCCTCAGACAGCGCACTGAATTGAATACTGTAAGTAGACAACGTAAACAACGTCAGATGGAGTATGTGTAAGATGTACAGATATATACACATAAATAAGATGTACAGAGGAATAAAATTATTTCATTTCCACATAACTATTTTTGCTTGTAACTTTAGATTCGGTCATTTCCGGACCAGAGTTTCTTATCTCAAATTAATACATGTACCCTTCGCCATCATCCGTGAAAGTTTGTAACACCACATCGGAAACACCCTGTATAATCTGTCCATCTATAAATGAATATTATGTAGTCTACTTCAGATGCTTGTGTTGAGAGTCCGCTACTGGGATCCGGACGGAGTGCTCTATACTGCTCGATTGATATTACATCTTATGTATTGCGGCTTATGTTCAGTGATGTCATCGTCAGTACAAATTTGTCGACGGCTGCCCTAAAGCCACCCGTGCTATAGAAACATTCTCGCTCGCTCAACAATTATGTTCCTCACTGTACATTAACTACAGTTATTCTAGTTCTCGATTTATAAACACACATGGCTTACACATACAGCCTTAAAGTCACATGTTGAAGACGAACAATTTCCTTAAATAGAATAATAGCCTACTTGTTGTGATATTAAGGATTAATTCTAACAACTGTTCCGTGATTTTATGTGCTCTGACTTCTGAGCAACATTAAACATTTTCTTTTACTTGTGCATTATTCTGACTGCTATTTGGATATCCCTGGACACAGCAGCAGAAATAAATATATGCAGCTTAGAGCTGTCATATATTAAGGAATTTGTCTTGAATAAACATACATCAAGTTCTCGGATATAGCATCACCATTATATTCTTCCGGTGTAAGTAGATTACGTTAAGGGAACCACGAGCAGACAATTTGTACAGGAATTAAATTTAGGCAAAGAGTATTTAAGGATTACGCAGGCATTTAGGATTTGCATATGAATGGATATATTACTGTGATTTCAAGGTGAAAAAAGTACAGAGCAAGGGGAGTAATTCACTTAACAATGTTTCACTATTAAAAAAACAAACTCAGAAAGAATAGTCACAGAGAGAATACTCAAGATAATCTTCAACAATTTCAATATACATTTGCTGCAATAGGAAAGATCTGGAGTTGTGTATTTTACAGATACTTGATATTTTCTAGTCAGTTGTTTAAGGTGAATTGAAAGGCCCTCTATTACTATTAAACAGAGTGCTGCATTGGAGTTAAACGGCTCGCTTGAACTCGGTCGAGTGTCGCACCCTCGAGTGAGATACGATCGGTCGTGATAAGCTCGTAATAAATACAAGCACAGTACAAGGTCATCTCACTGACATGTCTCATCTTGTATGGAAGGCGACAGATAAGATACACATTTGTTTTGCTCACACGGTAAAAATAAGGCTTTATTTTCTGCGTTTATGACAAACGTTTAATGGAACAGTCAATGAAACGTACCAAAACAGGAACATGAAATTATAAATAAAATAGCATGAAAAACTTCGATATATAGTTATTATTGCTAATTAATAATTATTCAATATTTGATTTACCACATATATAATATGATAGGTCCATACATAGTGTTCCGCCTATATACTGCGACAATGTAGAAACGTTTTACAAAATATTATTGATATAGCAGTAGATTAATAGCAATATTAGTACAGAGATAACGTTACAGAAAAAATAATAAAACGAATAATCATGCTGCACAACTGTTACAGACGCAAAGATTGGTACACTAATTATTAGAGATTATTAATTATTATTATTATCATTATTATTATCATTATTATTATTATTATTATTATTATTATTATTATTATTATTATTATTATTATTATTGCTACTATTATTACTACTACTAGAAAACTTGATACAGTTTTTGAATTATCGTGATTGTGTTCTCCGTTTATAATAATTACATTTACATCCAATAACATCTATCAGATGTGGCAAAAACAAAATCACTCCTGTGTGGGAGAAAAAAAAAAAAAAAAAAGCATTTACCTACAACATTTATATTACATTTTAAAGCAAGTTTTGTAGTTTTACTATGGAGAGGTAGTTAAACACTGCAAAGTTTTGAAATGATAAACATCTATGATGTTACTACACAGTTCATCACTGTAACAGGAACGAATATCTAACTCTCGGCTTATACCGTTCGAGGATTTATCGCTCGTGACAATTTTACCCATCATGCATGTGCGCTGCCTATCGGATTATTCTATAAACTACTTGGTGCTCGAGCGAAAACGTCCGCTGCAGATTTCTGCTATTAAATAAATCGTCTTTAAGTATCTTTATCTCGGAAAATATTGCACATATCTCTATGAAAATTTTACTTTTCATTCTTTGCTTTCTTAAAAGTGCTGAGGTCTTCAATAATGTGTTTAAAATTGAAAACTGCCTCAGTACAGAATACTTACGACTAACCAGCTGGTGTTCGCCGAGATGCGACGCCGGTGTGGGTAGGTGACTGAATGCGGCGTGTGTTATGACTACGCTAGTCATATTGAAAAGCAATACACAGATCAATGAGAATGTTATTGCCGATTGGAGCTTTACCATTTAAATTATTTTTATTTGTAATTTTGTCTTTATAAATCTCTATGGCTTCTAGAATGTTTAAAGTTCGACCTATACTTTGTACATACAGGATAGTCATATCTGATTCTATATTCGTAAAGAAATGTTGATTGTTATAAACGTGTTCTTTGAATTTTAAACACATTATTAAACTCCAATTTCAACACTAATTTTTAGTAACATTGTATCAAGAGATTATTCTCTTTACAGATGACCACTGAAGATAGGACCGCACGTCCTGAAACATGTATGGTTTAAACATGATTTTCAATGTGTGTTATAATACTGCAATTATTATATTGTCTTTGTATGTTAAATTTTTTAATCAATTGAATGAAAACACTGTCGAATTAAGGCTAGGTTTTAACATGTCTGTTACAAGCATGTCCAATGTTACTCTATGAAATGTTTCATATAAAACAATTCTTACTTCGGAATATGTATGATAAGAACTTTCTTGTACAGGGACATCATTTTATTTTTACTTCAATTTTTATTGTACTTGAGTTTTTGAATGTACTTCACTCCCACCCCTTCTACTAAGGAAGTTCCAACTCCACACAGAACCAAGACCGCAGATATTAAGCAGTACTGAGTTACTGAGTGTAGTACGTTCCAAAAATATGTTCGCGTTTTCCAGTGACGAAAGAGCTTTCAATATTGAATCATATTTTCGCACAGGTACTGTCCGTTTGCCTACGTCGCATCCCGATTTCTCCCACCTGCTTCTGCTCGCCCCTCTGTAATAGCTGGGCTGTCTTAGCTCTTTTCTGAAAACATTAATTTCTGTTTGGAATTGGACCTTTACGTAATATTATACAGCTGTTTAATTTAACTTAAATAAAAGGGCCTCGTTAAGTAATTAACTGTCACGTGATTTCCCCCCTTTCTATAATCCTGCGGCATAACCACTTGGACGGACAGTAGATAGCATGCCTGAGTAATTTTATATTTTCGGGTCCGGCAGAAGTGAAGATTGAATTTACAGTACGTAGAGTAGGTAAAGAATTATTTGAACATGAGTTACTAGTACGAAGGACGAAACTCGCAATTGGAATTAGATGCAGTAGTCTATAGTGCGATAATATGCACAAAAGAACTGAAGCCTGTATCGAAATGAACGGCCACCATTTTCAAACTTGTGTTTAATTATTCATATTATGATTATTTTTCAATTTAACTTCTTTCTCTATATTGTACGCTAATGTGCTGTAGACAGTATAATATACACCGCATAATGAGTCCGTTCGCATGGATAACTCAGTTCGTGAGTAAAAACGCTCATTCTTAATACAGTACTGTACTTTGATTAAACAAAAACCTAATGAAAATGATCAAACTCAAAATTGCGATATTTCCTAGTTTACGTAAATGGATGAACTACTTTTCTTCCTTCCTATACCTAGTAGAGTTATTTGTTTGTGTTTTACGCCAGTATCATCGAACTCCAGTCGTGGAAGGGGATAGCAAACGGTGTTTCCGGTTCTCTAAAGGTATAGACAGGTTAATATAAAAAATGTTAGTAAAAATAAAAAGATGCCCCTGTACATCTTGATGACACAACTTTTAACACTGTATCACTTCGGATATGTATGATAAGAACTTTGTGTTAAATTTTAACGTACCAAATTACAACATCGCATAAGGAACAAATAACACTCTACAAAAACATCTAAACACACAAACAACACAGACAAAGAAATAAAACCATACAGGCGTATACAAACTCGAATGTAATTCTGCAACAACTTCTACATAGGACAGACAGGCAGATCATTTCAAACACGTTACAAAGAACACATCAGAGCCATGACAAAATTACAAAACACCTCCACATATGCAGAACACATCACAAATGCCAACCACACCTACAGAGACATCAACACAGACATGGAAATACTGCACATCCAACCAAAAAGCCAGAAACTCAACACACTAGAACAATATGAAATATACAGACATACGAAAACATATCCCAACGATATTCTCAACACAACTCAATTTCAAAACACATACACTCTTTGACTCTACACTACGAACGCACCCACACAGGAAACATGAGGCGCCAAGACCAACAACGACCAGTTCTGAAGATGACCCAAAATAGGTCGAAACGTGTTAACAAGGTACGTTAAAATTTAACACAAGAAAGTTCTTATCATACATATTGCGAAGTGATACAGGGTTAAATGTTGTTTAATCAAGATGTATAACAATTTTTATTTCAGAAAGGAAGAAAAGCCAGCAAAATAATATTAAAGATTTTTTGTTTTGAATATTGCAAAGAATAACCCCCCTGAAATTAATGAAATTACTTATGGTTCCACTCTGTATTTATGTCTTTATGCAATATTTCTGACAAGGGGAAAAAAAAGATAGTTTGATATATGAAACGTAATATGCGAATAAAATAACTTACAAAATTATAATATTTCAATCAAGCGTATATCAGACTACGCAGAAAATTCAAATAATTATTTGGGGCAAAAATCAAATTATGATTCTTTTGTTAATTTAACCTCTTGTCTCATCTTATCGTTGCTGTATAAACTATTGGGTTACTTACCGTCGATAGAATTGGTGATAGCGAGATAGTAGCCTATTTGGTGAGATACGGTACGATCAAAGGTCTGCCAAACAATTACATTAATTTGACTTTAAAATTGACAAAACCTCGGAAAAATTCAAATAGGTAAGCCTAATCAGCCAATGGGAACTCACAAGAGAAGTTCTTGAAACAGCACGCAAACGTGCCTACCGTCTGAGCTATGCCGATGGCTTCAGTAGTAGTAGTAGTAGTAGTAGTAGTAGTAGTAGTAGTAGTAGTAGTAGTAGTAGTAGTAGTAGTAGTAGCTAGTAGTATTATAAGCCGATTGAGCTATGCCGATGGCTTCAATAGTAGTAGCAGTAGTAGGAGCAGCAGTAGTGATAGTAGTAGCAGTAATAGTAGTAGCAGTAATAGTAGTAGCTAGTAGTAGTAGCAGTAGTAGTAGTATCAGCCGATTGAGCTATGCCGATGGCTTCGATAGTAGTAGCAGCAGCAGCAACAGCAGCAATAGTAGTAGTATTGATAGTAGTAGCAGCAGCAGTAGTAGTAGTAGCAGCAGTAGCTAGTAGCAGTAGTAGTAGTAGTATCAGCCGACTGAGCTATGCCGATGGCTTCGATAGTAGTAGCAGTAGTAGTAGCAGCAACAGTAATAGTAGTGATAGTAGTAGTAGTGATAGTAGTAGTAGTAGCAGTAGTAGTAGTATCAGCCGATTGAGCTATGCCGATGGCTTCGATAGTAGTAGCAGTAGTAGCAGCAGCAACAGCAGCAATAGTAGTAGTAGTAGTGATAGTAGTAGCAGCAGTAGTAGTAGTAGTAGCAGCAGTAGCTAGTAGTAGTAGTAGTAGTAGTAGTAGTAGTAGTAGTAGTATCAGCCGACTGAGCTATGCCGATGGCTTCGATAGTAGTAGCAGTAGTAGCAGCAGCAACAGCAGCAATAGTAGTAGTAGTAGTGATAGTAGTAGCAGCAGTAGTAGTAGTAGTAGTAGTAGTAGCAGCAGTAGCTAGTAGTAGTAGTAGTAGTAGTAGTAGTAGTAGTATCAGCCGACTGAGCTATGCCGATGGCTTCGATAGTAGTAGCAGTAGTAGTAGCAGCAACAGTAATAGTAGTGATAGTAGTAGTAGTAGTAGCAGCAGCAGCAGTAGTAGTAGTATCAGCCGATTGAGCTCTGCCGATGGCTTCGATAGTAGTAGCAGTAGTAGCAGCAACAGCAGTAGTAGTAGTGATAGTAGTAGTAGTAGCAGTAGTAGTAGTATCAGCCGATTGAGCTATGCCGATGGCTTCGATAGTAGCAGCAGCAGTAGTAGTAGTAGTAGCAGCAGTAGCTAGTAGCAGTAGTAGTAGTAGTATTAGCCGACTGAGCTATGCCGATGGCTTCGATAGTAGTAGCAGTAGTAGTAGCAGCAACAGTAATAGTAGTGATAGTAGTAGTAGTAATAGTAGTAGTAGTAGCAGTAGTAGTAGTATCAGCCGATTGAGCTATGCCGATGGCTTCGATAGTAGTAGCAGTAGTAGCAGCAGCAACAGCAGCAATAGTAGTAGTAGTAGTGATAGTAGTAGCAGTAGTAGTAGTAGTAGCAGCAGTAGCTAGTAGTAGTAGTAGTAGTAGTAGTAGTAGTAGTAGTAGTATCAGCCGACTGAGCTATGCCGATGGCTTCGATAGTAGTAGCAGTAGTAGTACAGCAACAGTAGTAGTAGTGATAGTAGTAGTAGTAATAGTAGTAGTAGTAGCAGTAGTAGTAGTATCAGCCAATTGAGCTATGCCGATGGCTTCGATAGTAGTAGCAGTAGTAGCAGCAGCAGCAGTAGTAGTAGTAGTAATAGTAGTAGGAGCAGTAGCTAGTAGTAGTAGTAGTAGTAGTAGTAGTAGTAGTAGTAGTAGTAGTAGTAGTAGTAGTAGTAGCAGCCGATTGAGCTATGCCGATGGCTTTGATAGTAGTAGCAGTAGTAGCAGCAGCAACAGCAGTAGTAGTAGCTAGTATTGGTAGCAACAGTAGTAGTAGCAGCAGTATCTAGTAGTAGCAGTAGAAGCTAGTAGTAGTAGTAGTAGTAGTAGTATTAGCAGTATCAGCCGATTGAGCTATGCCGATGGCTTCGGTAGTAGTAGTAGCAGTAGTAATAGTAGTAGTAGCAGTAGTAGTAGCAGTAGCAGTAGCTAGTAGTAGTAGTATCAGCCGATTGAGCCATAGCGATGGCTTCAGTAGTAGTAGTAGTAGTAGTAGTAGTAGTAGTGTAATAGTAATGCCTATTTTATTCGACGACGCTTCCAATTACGAGATTACACTACTTGGCGTCGAAATTCAAGTCGGCGAGAAATGAGCGACAAATTCGCCTGTAATCTCCTCATGTCAGACAGGAGTAGAGGAAAATGAAGGAACTAAAAGGAAGTAGCCCTATAAGAGGAAAAACGGAATGACGGTAAAGGGAATAAAATGTAAAACAAAATTACGAAGAGTACGAAGCGAAGAATAAGAAGAAAAAGAAGAGAAGCGTGAGAAGAATATAAGAATCGTCTTATTGAAAGACTTCAACAGCCGATCTGTAACTACGCTACGCAACGCGGGAAAGTAAGGCAGCATGTGCTTGTAAGCCCCCGCCCAGCCCGGCCGCTCGTGAGACGCTGGGGCGCCTCGTGGTAAGCCGATACCTGTTATGGCGTCTGTTGGGCCCCCACGTGGTTCTATATAAAACGGGTTCAACAACCCCTGCAGTCACTAAATCATCCGTGTCCAAACAGAGCGCGTTTATTTGATATTTCTGCGCTGGATTCCATCAGCTCGCTCCTGATGGCCAGGCACCAGTCCGATGCAAAGGGAGAGACTCCCTGCAGAGTAAGGAAGACGCCATATGGGCGGGCACACACAAGATAGAGCATCCGTTGTTCTAAGTTTAGAGACTGGCATAAAATTTGGTACAGACTGATACGAAGGGTATATTACTAGCTGCAATGGTTCCGTTAGTAAGACAGATTGTTGATGAGTGGAAGCCAAAGTGCCGTTCGTGTCCCAGCTCCGAGTCTCTAGAACAGGCCTGCACAAACAGCGCTCAACGAGCGCGCGCGCTCCTTCGGAGCGGGGGAGCTTTGTTTACCGCTCGCCGAAACGGAGAGGAAGATACGTCAGAATGACATAGACTTACTATAGGTAGAGGAGAGGGAAACGACCACTCAGTGTTCTAGTGGAGTGCAGAGTGTAGGCCTATTCTCAGTAACTGTTTCACGTTGCTTACCTACTGTTACAGTATAGTATGAAGGAATCTAAAAGACGGAACATAACATTTAACGATTTACAGCTCGAACTTATTGATCTTCAATGTGACCTAAGGGCTAAATATCGTTTGAATAATACTACTAGCCTCGTTGAGTTTTACAAGACTAAACATTAGCAATAATATCCACATCTACACAGGCTGGCTGTGAAAATGATTGCTATGTTTGGCTCAACATTTATATTTGTGAGCAACTGTTTTCTACGTATAATCAACTTTAATAAAGGCAGGCATCGAACATCTGTAACTGATGTTTATTACGATCAGTAGGCTACTGTTCCTTTCAGCTGCCAACAGCATAAAACCTCGTTTTGATGTACTGATAAATAAAAATATAATAAAATGATATTGTACATTTAAGTAGCTATAGAATTTCTATTATTTCTGTAAAATAAATATTTCTTTATTAATTAATAATAGTCCAAGATAGTTTTGCAAACACTGAACGCGAATTCATTTCATAAACACCCGTAATAGTACTTCTTTTTGTGTATATTTTGTACGAGATCACCCCTTCTTCCAGTCCACCCTTATACAGAGCGCAGCTAATATCTGCATTCCGCTCATGAGCTGTGAGCCGGCTCGGAGAGCGCAAACCTTATGCAGGCCTGCTCTAGAAGGTTCGATATAGAGCGATGGGAACGGAATCAAATTATAAACAGACTGTTTCTGATAAGACATAACGTATAAATTGAAAAACTTGACTGATTACATCGTGTATAGCAGCCGATGCTGTAAGATATTAGGATAGGTCATAGAGCTAAAGAATAGAGAGAAGTATCATGTCAGTAGGTAGAGGTAAAGAAAAGGATTTGTAGAGGAAAGTATTAACCCTTTGCAGCACAAATTAATTTTTTATGTCTTTCATATCATGGATCACAACAAAGCTTCCATCAATTTTTTTCAACATTTTAACTCTGCTCACAATTCCAAAACACAGATGGCACCTCTATGTATACTCAAGAGGTAATTCCTTGGTGGAATATCTGTGGCATAAAATTTAGGAAGAAAGAAACTGTTGGTTCTTCTGAATAACCACTATGCTGCAAAGGGATAAGGAAATAGAGCGAAATTATAGAGGGGTCAATTAAAATATTTGTACCTCAGAGGTAATGTATGACAAATCCAAATTTTACGATTTTGAATTCCTTAGGGGAGATCTATCAAAAGGTATACTCTGTTAATTCCTGGGAAGACTGATATCGAAATCGATGGATTTTTTCTTTTGTTTTTTTGTTTGTTTCAAAATAAGATGAACATATACTTACTTACTTACTGGCTTTTAAGGAACCCGGAGGTTCATTGCCGCCCTCACATAAGCCCGCCATTGGTCCCTATCCTGAGCAAGATTAATACAGTCTCTATCATCATATCCCACATCCCTCAAATCCATTTTAATATTATCTTCCCATCTACGTCTCGGCCTCCCTAAAGGTCTTTTTCCTTCCGGCCTCCCAACTAACACTCTATATGCATTTCTGGATTCGCCCAAACGTGATACATGCCCTGCCCATCTCAAACGTCTGGATTTAATGTTGTTAATTATGTCAGGTGAAGAATACAATGCGTGCAGTTGTGTTGTGTAACTTTCTCCATTCTCCTGTAACTTCATCCCTCTTAGCCCCAAATATTTTCCTAAGTACCTTATTCTCAAACACCCTTAACCTATGTTCCTCTCTCAAAGTGAGAGTCCAAGTTTCACAACCATACAGAACCGGTAATATAACTGTTTTATAAATTGTAACTTTCAGATTTTTTGACAGCAGACTGGATGATAAGAGCTCCTCAACCGAATAATAACATGCATTTCCCATATTTATTCTGTGTTTAATTTCTTCCCGAGTATCATTTATATTTGTTACTGTTGCTCCCAGATATTTGAATTTCTCCACTTCTTCAAAAGATAAATTTCCAATTTTTATATTTCCATTTCGTACAATATTCTGGTCACGAGACATAATCATATACTTTGTCTTTTCGAGATTTACTTCCAAACCGATCGCTTTACTTGCTTCAAGTAAAATTTCCGTGTTTTCCCTAATCGTTTGTGGATTTTCTCCTAACATATTCACGTCATCCGCATAGACAAGCAGCTGATGTAACCCGTTCAATTCCAAACCCTCTCTGTTATCTTGGACTTCCCTAATGGCATACTCTAGAGCAAAATTAAAATGTAAAGGAGATAGTGCATCTCCTTGCTTCAGCCCACAGTGAATTGGAAACGCATCTGACAGAAACTGACCTATACGAACTCTGCTGTACGTTTCACTAACACACATTTTAATTAATCGAACTAGTTTCTTGGGAATACCAAATTCCATAAGAATATCATATAAAACTTCTCTCTTAACCGAGTCATATGCCTTTTTGAAATCTATGAATAACTGATGCACTGTACCCTTATACTCCCATTTTTTCTCCAGTATCTGTCGAATACAAAATATCTGGTCAATAGTTGATCTGTTACGCCTAAAACCGCACTGATGATCTCCGATGATTTCATCTACATATGGAGTTAACCTTCTCAAAAGAATATTGGACAAAATTTTGTACGACGTCAACAAAAGTGATATTCCTCGAAAGTTACTACAGTTAGTCTTGTCTCTCTTCTTAAAGATAGGTACGATTATGGATGAAAATATACTAGGTAAGAAAAAGGAGAAGTAACAGGAAATGTTACGGTACAAAAGAAATTAAACGTAAATAATGGCGGACAGAAAATAAGAACACGCAAAGATGAACCAAAGTAAAAAGAAACAATAACAGAGAATCAGGTAGTAGTAGTGGTGGTGGTGGTGGTGGTGGTGGTGGTGGTGGTGGTGGTGGTGGTGGTGGTGGTAGTGGTAGTACTGTGCTCCAACCACGAGAAAGTCTCTGCCGGCTGAGACGAAAGGAAGTAATGCTGTGAATGAATTTGATGTCATAAGATGTCGTAAGGTCACACACGTGGGTACTCATATCTCTATTGGCTCGCTGTCACAGCACAAACAATAACATTGATACACACATGTTTATACTACCCTAGTTACAAAATTAGGTCACTTTTAATCTCCTGGTCTTTTAATCTCTCCATACAAGAAATAACAAATGCAGGAGAGCGGTTTTTAAACAGACGTTATAACGATAATATTATATATCTACTTCGCTCCAATAGATGTCGCAATAGTAAGCACATTCCTTTCACGGTTGATCTCCTGGTTGGAGAACAGTAGTAGTAATAATAATAGTAGTATTAGTGGTAGCAGTAGTAGTACAGGGACATAATTTTATTTTTACTAACATTTCTAATATTAATCTGACTATATCTTTGGATTAACGGTTGAGAACCGGAAGCACCGTTTGCTATCCCCTTCCACGACTAGAGTTCGATGATACTGCGTAAAATACAAACAAGTCACTTTACTAGGAAGAGGAGGGAAGAAAAGTAGTTAATCGATTTACGTAAACTAGGAAATATCGCGATTTTGAGTTCTATAATTTTCATTAGGTTTTTGTTCAATCAAAATACAGTACTGTATTAACAATAAGTGTTTTTACTCACGAACTAAGCTATCCATTCGGATGTATTCATTATGCAGTGTACAGCACATTAGCGTACAATATAGAGCAGCGGTCGTCAGCACAGAGCACGCTCGGGCTAGCGTCTCTCACCCGCGGATAAGAGACTGCACTATGGTGCACCGTAGCTGCTGGCGGGTATGCTCTATCCCTCTCTGCCTGCTGCACGACGGTGCATTTGATGTTGCTCCGGATACCCTTTACCCATTTCAGCGAGTGCTGACGACCACTGATATATAGGATGAAGTTAAATTGAAAAATAATCATAATATGGATATTTAAACACATTTTTGAAAATGGTGGCCGTTCTTTTGTGCATATTATCGCACTATAGACTACTGTACCAATTACCAGTTTCGTCCTTCGTACCAGTAATTCATGTTGAAATAATTCTATACCTACTCTATAAAAGAGTACCTTACGTACTGTAAATTCAATCTTCACTTCTGTCCGATTCGAAAAGATAAAATTACTCAGACATGCTATCCATACTGTTCGTCCAATTGGTTTTGTCACAGGGTCGTAGAAAGAGGGCAAATCACGTGACAGTTAATTACTTAACGAGGCCCTTTTAAGTTATTTTAAATAGTTGTATAATATCACGTAGACGTCAAATTCATAACAAAAATTAATGTTTTCAGAAAAGAGCTAAGACAGCCCAGCCACTAGCCTTTATCGGGATGCGACGTAGACAAAGGACGACAGTACCTGTACGAAAATAAGATTCAAGATTGAAAGCTCCTTCGTCAATGGAAAACGTGAACATATTTCTGGAACTCACTATCTCAGTACTATTTACTATGACCATAAGGCGACTTTGACTGCATACGCGACCTTCGAATTACCAACAAGTAATGAGAAAATCCATTACAAAATATAAATACAGAACCAATAAGGAAAACGTTTAATAAACAATCGAATTACCAACAAGTAATAAGAAAATCCATTACAAAATATAAATATAGAACCAATAAAGAAAACGTTTAATAAACAATCGAATTACCAACAAGTAATAAGAAAATCCATTACAAAATATAAATATAGAACCAATAAAGAAAACGTTTAATAAACAATCGAATTGCCAACAAGTAATAAGAAAATCCATTACAAAATATAAATACAGAACCGATAAAGAAAACGTTTAATAAACAATCGAATTACCAACAAGTAATAAGAAAATCCATTACAAAATATAAACACAGAACCAATAAAGAAAACGTTTAATAAACAATCGAATTAGCAACAAGTAATGAGAAAATCCATTACAAAATATAAATACAGAACCAATTAAGAAAACGTTTAATAAACAATCGAATTACCAACAAGTAATAAGAAAATCCATTACAAAATATAAATAGAGAACAAATAAAGAAAACGTTTAATAAACAATCGAATTACCAACAAGTAATAAGAAAATCCATTACAAAATATAAATACAGAACCAATAAAGAAAAAATTCTCGGGGTCTGTGTGAAGGTCGGTTGGGAGTTTACTAGTAGAAGGGGTGGGAGTGAAGTACATTAAAAAAACTCAGGTAAACAAAAATTGAAGTAAAAATAAAATGATGTCCCTGTGGTAAGGTTAGTAGAGATAAAAGAAACAGAAGAAAGGTGAAAGTGAGACAAAATTACGCAATTTAAACATGTTCTGCAACTGATGTGTACACCATAAACCTCGTAAGTATGCCCAAGTTCGAATCCAGATTCATTTAGCAAAGGGCCGACGACTGATTCAGCCACAGGAGAGACTAGAGAATAGGATGAGTTGATGACGTTGGGAATCGAAGTCTAGATGTTCTAAAGCACAAACGGGATGGAAATAAAGAAAAGGGTTCAATGCATGTAGGACTGTAGAAGAGAACGATTCTTTTGGTCAGTTAATTTGTAATTGCAATCGTACGAACTTGGGAACCGTTAATTGGAACCTACTGCAACGGTTACGCAGTAAGTGGTTCCAGGAAATGGGTGAGATGCCGCACGTATCGAGACAAGACGCTCAGATACAGGTCTACGGAAAATCGTCGCTCTTTCAGATAGAAAGTCTGTGTAACTCAAACCTTGCCACTACTAATGCACAGTATGTCTAGTTATATTAGAAATACAATGGGTAGTAAGAATAAAGCTTAAGTACTTTCTCAAGTTTTACACTTTTGAGTATGAGCACTTCCTGTGACTATATACTTGTAACCACTAGAACATACTCATTTTCATAAGAATAAAGACATTCTACGTAACGCGAATATATACTCATCTCTACAGCCTTCTTGATCGTTTAAAAGTTAGTATGTACTCGTGTAACCTATACTCTTTGACCACATTGCACCGTGATGCTCAGTTTTTTTTTTTTATAGACTTTCACATGCCATCCGCATGCTGTAGTGGTTTGTGTTTTGCTTTTTATAAATAAATAAACAAATAAATAAATACATAAAAATTAATTAATTAAATAAACAAATACATAAGTAAATAAATAAATAAACATAAAAGAGAGAGTGAATCAGATAAATAACGTTAATAAAACAGGAAACAAGAAAATAGTACTGGGAAATCGTCATTACGGGATGTTGGAAAGAGATTACAATCCATTTCTAGAACTCCAATTATACTAATACTATTTTTTATTATAGAGAGTTATATAGGCTATATATAATTTAAAGTTACAAGTAATTGCATTTTGCAATTCAAATATTACAAAATAAACTGTAATTGTTAATTATATTTAACAATACAATCGAACCTTATAATTTGATAGCCATTCATATTTTTATAGGTTATGTTTTTTATTAATAACAAATACACAGAATAAATATGGGAAATGCCTGTTATTATTCGGTTGAAAAGCTTTTATCATCCAGTCTGCTGTCCAAAAATCTGAAAGTTAGAATTTATAAAACAGTTATATTACCGATTGTTCTTTATGGTTGTGAAACTTGGACTCTCACTTTGAGAGAGGAACATAGGTTAAGGGTGTTTGAGAATAAGGTTCTTAGGAAAATATTTGGGACTAAGAGGGATGACGTTACAGGAGAATGGAGAAAGTTACACAACAGAGAACTGCACGCATTGTATTCTTCACCTGACATAATTAGGAACATTAAATCCAGACGTTTGAGATGGGCAGGACATGTAGCACGTATGGGCGAATCCAGAAATGTATATAGAGTGTTAGTTGGGAGACCGGAGGGAAAAAGACCTTTAGGGAGGCCGAGACGTAGATGGGAAGATAATACTAAAATAAATTTGAGGGAGGTGGGATATGATGATAGAGAATGGATTAATCTTGCTCAGGATAGGGACCAATGGCGGGCTTATGTGAGGGCGGCAATGAACCTCCGGTTCCTTAAAAGCCAGTAAGTAATTAAGTAACAAATACGTGTTTAACCTTTTTCACATTCACTTTTGTGAAGCGTTAAAGGCTTCTGAAGTTCACGTCTTTTTCTATATTTTTCCATGAGATACTACATTGTTAATAAAGTCTGTCATTTTCTTTTATTTAACTTTAAACTGAACACCAATTAATAAATATTCAGAATTGAGCCTGCTACAAACCATACTCAGAATAACATGAGAACGAACTTATAAATATGATAATATACTAGTTTTTATTCTTATCAAGCATGAGTATATATTCTGTACAACATGGACACTTGAGTATATTCTACTATGCTTCCATGTTATGAGTATGAGTAGGTACTCAAACGTTTTTATTCTTACTAACAAGAGTATATACTAAAAAAAGTCCAGTATATACTATAACCTCGTGTTTATTCTTACCACGGAATAATTATTTATGATTTCATATACAGAGTGACACATCTATGGTACGATGCAAGAATCCAAAAATATCGCACCGCGTTTAACATAGCGAAATGTTCGAACCATAACTTAATATGAGAAATGTTATATCATCATAGTTGTCTTCATTTCGGTATCCTCTATACCCCACATCTATCTGTATGTCGTCAGGAATGTCAATAAATAATTCCACACTGAACTACAGGTTTGGTTTCGGTTGTTTAAGACACTGTTGCACGAACACTAAGGCATGCTCTCCTGCTGTCTCGTATGATAGCGGTCACTGGTTCAAATACGATCGGCTAACCAACTATCTAGTACTGTGGAGTCCTGAATGCCTGTCCACAACATCTGCATCAACTACAGCACGTCTAGAAAGCATAATCCATTTCCGCTCCGCATTATGCCGTTTCCGTATTCATGTAAAGGAAGAAATGAAAGAAAATGAATTTGACAATATTATCTATGTATCCTTTACGCAATATTCCACTCCATTTGCAGACTTTACTGAGATTTGCTAATGATTTTAATATCGGGGGGGAATATTAAAGAAATGCTACACGGCCATTCCAGGCACTCTGGGAATTCCAATGCAAAAGTATTTTTCAGAAATGTTTTTGTTTATTATTAGTGTAAGGCAGCGATGTCAAAGCAAGCTCATTTTTCTGACCGTGACGTTGTGCGCGGGCATCAAGAGCTAGATATGGAAGGAGGAAGGATTTTTTTTTATTTTATTGGGTTATTTAACGACGCATAGGTCAATTTCTATCTGATGCTTTTCCAATTCACTACGGGCTAAAGCAGGGAGATGCACTATCACCTTTACTTTTTAACTTCGCTCTAGAATATGCCATTAGGAAAGTTCAGGATAACAGGCAGGGTTTGGAATTGAACGGGTTACATCAGCTTCTTGTCTATGCGGATGACGTGAATATGTTAGGAGGAAATCCACAAACGATTAGGGAAAACACGGGAATTTTACTGGAAGCAAGTAAAGCGATCGGTTTGGAAGTAAATCCCGAAAAGACAAAGTATATGATTATGTCTCGTGACCAGAACATTGTACGAAATGGAAATATAAAAATTTGGAGATTTATCCTTCGAAGGGGTGGAAAAATTCAAATATCTTGGAGCAACAATAACAAATATAAATGACACTCGGGAGGAAATTAAACACAGAATAAATATGGGAAATGCGTGTTATTATTCGGTTGAGAAGCTTTTATCATCTAGTCTGCTGTCAAAAAATCTGAAAGTTAGAATTTATAAAACAGTTATATTACCGGTGGTTCTTTATGGTTGTAAAACTTGGACTCTCACTCTGAGAGAGGAACATAGGTTAAGGGTATTTGAGAATAAGGTGCTTAGGAAAATATTTGGGGCTAAGAGGGATGAAGTTACAGAAGAATGGAGAAAGTTACACAACGCAGAACTGCACGCATTGTATTCTTCACCTGACATAATTAAGAACATTAAATCCAGAGGTTTGAGATGGGCAGGGCATGTAGCACGTATGGGCGAATCCAGGAATGCATATAGAGTGTTAGTTGGGAGACCGGAGGGAAAAAGACCTTTGGGGAGGCCGAGACGTAGATGGGAGGATAACATTAAAATGGATTTGAGGGAGGTGGGGTATGATGATAGATAGTGGATTAATCTTGCACAGGATAGGGATCGGTGGCGGGCTTATGTGAGGGCGGCAATGAACCTTCGGGTTCCTTAAAAGCCATTTGTAAGTAAGTATTTAACGACGCTGTATCAACATCTAGGTTATTTAGCGTCTGGATGATATGAACGTGATAATGCCGGTGAAATGAGTCCGGGGTCCAGCACTGAAGTTACCCAATATTTGCTCGTATTTTTTTAGTAGGTTATTTTACGACGCTTTATCAACATCTTAGGTTATTCAGAGTCTGAATGAGGTGAAGGTGATAATGCCGGTGAAATGAGTCCGGGGTCCAGCACCAAAAGTTACCCAGCATTTGCTCATATTGGGCTGAGGGAAAACCCCGGAAAAAACCTCAACCAGGTAACCTGCCCCGACCGGGAATCGAACCCGGGCCACCTGGTTTCGCGGCCAGACGCGCTGACAGTTACTCCACAGGTGTGGACTTGCTCGTATTGGGTTGAGAGAAAACCCCGGAAAAACCTCAACCACGTAACTTGCCTCGACCGGGATTCGAACCCGGGCCACTTGGTTTCGCGGCCAGACGCGCTGACCGTTACTCCATAGGTGTGGACAGGAAGGATTATGTATATGAATAAGCAGCCTGTTGGATTAAGAAAACAGTGGTGCACAAACTTCAAACGGAATGTGAAATTTTATATCGTTACTTTTATATAGCTTCTTTCTGTTTGATATTTTATTTATTGTCTGTAAAACAAAAGTACTAACACCAATTTCTTAACATTGAACTTGTATTTTAAATGTTAATAACATAATAAAGAGTTAAGAAGGAATATTCACATAATTTTCACAGTAGTAGGCCTACAATTATAGTATACTAAGTAAATGAAACACATCTTTCATGAAGAAAGCGATATTCCAAAGTAAGAGATTGAGTATGACATGGTAAGTTGGAATTGATATTGATGGTATCTTTAGCTTTATAGAAATAAACAATAAGCTAATCAAAACAATATTATAGTACAAAGCGAAGTTACCTAGGTATATGTTTTAACTGTAACTAATATTACATAACAAAACTCTTATTACATTATGCTTTTAAGGCGATATTGGTGCGCAACTTCCCATCATCAGGATATTAAGCTATAGAGCTGACGTTTTTACAACACATGGGTACATATCTTTTGCTTATGATGTAACAGTAGTTACTTTGTTAATTCATTTTCTTACAAATATTTTCCACGCGAATATTTTCTAAATCTTCAATACACTATCTTCAGAAATACGTAAGTACGATATATTAGATTTGCGAAAACATTGTTTCAGTAGTAAGTTTACTACTTAAACAAAAATGTATCTAAAAATTTCACTCTTATGTAGAAAAAAGTTGAGAAAATATTGCTTTTGAATAAACAAGCAAACTTGTGAAAAATGAGCATTAAAATTAAAACTTACTTTCTTTTAATGCACTTACAGACAAATCTAAAAATTAACATGGATACAGTTTTAGTAACTTCTCTTTCCTTTATCCACTGAATCAGTGCTGGCCATCCCTGTATATAGCTCGACCAAGCAACATATATTACCTATTCGTCTGTCTCTTTCCTTTCCGCTGCAAAACTTCAGGCTCTCCTGAGCTCTAAAGAGCGCGCTTGCGCCTACGGGCATCAGTTCACATGACTGCTCTATCTGATAAAGAGTGTGCCCATAACAAACGTTTGTCCTTTTGAAAATTCGTCGACTGCTCATGGCGACAGCATGTGAATCTAAATTAAATCATTAATGTTCCTCAAAGTATAGCAGCACAGGTATTTATATAGCGACGGATGTATTCATTTGATTTTTATTCACTTAAATTGAATTGCCGTCATTTCAATACAAAATTATAGAATTGCAGAGCAATTAGATGTGCTCTCAGTGAAACGACAAAGTTACGTTAATGAATTCTGTGCTTTGCTTTGAAAATGTGGTTCAGGAACTCCTCATCTAATTAATTAAGCCTACGGTGGAAAAGTTACTGAAAAAACCTGCCGTTTTCAATGGTGGGAATATTAGGAAAATAGGGCAAAAACGAATTAAATATGAAGCTTCTACCGGAAGACCTGGCTCAGTAGTTACAGGTAGAAATGAGATAAATAAGAGGCATTGGTTCAGACAGAAGAATGTGAATGTTTTCCAGGAGCGCCAGGAAAAAAGGTTCATGGTATTATAGCTAGCCGTTTTAAAATCAGGCGTTATTGTTTTTAATAGTAGGTCAAATATATATAAAAAAAATGGAATTATAAGTGCACAGTACATCGGTTATTCACAGGTTTCAAAAAGGCATATGACTCGGTTAAGAGCGACGTTTTATGCAATATTCATATTGAATTTGGTATCCCCAAGAAATTAGTTGGATTAATTAAAATGTGTATCAGCGAAATGTACAGCAGAGTCGGATGTTTTTTGCAATTCACTGTGGGCTAAAGCAAGGAGATGTACTATCACCTTTACTTTTTAACTTTTCTCTAGAATACGCCATTAGGAAAGTCCAGGATAACGGAGAGAGTTTAGAATTGAACGGGTTACATCAGCAGCATTTTACTTGAAGCAAGTAATGAGAAAAGTATGGAAGTAAATCCCGAAAAGACAAAAAACCGCAACATAGTACAAAATTGAAATATAAAAATTGTAATTACTATTTGGTTGAGAAGCTTTTATCATCCAGTCTGGTCTCAAAAAATCTGAAAGTTAGAATTTATAAAAAGTTATATTAGAGCTTATAGGTTGTTTTGTACGGTTGTGAAAAGACGGGTAGGCACAATATAAAATTATATAGTGAAAAAAATGCTAAGTCTACAGCAAGAAACGACTGATGCCTTAATGATGCATGGAAAGAAGTACTTTATTTTATTTCTTTATCAAGAATTTGAGAACACAGTGCAGTTGTGGATTTAGTTACCTGGTCACTTAGGGGAGAAGAGGGTACAGTGAGACAGGGAAAACAGTGAGACATTTTTTATTAGATGGTAAATTTTGATGTTGAAATGTTTGTAACAGTGGAGTTGTATGTTGCATGAGTAAAGTAACAGTATTTTCATACTCGATTTGATTCTATTTATAAAGGTGAGTGACGAAAAAATAATTCGTAATTTTTCACTCTAGAAGTAAAATTTTGGCTTGTGTTTAATGAAGCTTATATTGGATATACGAGTACAAATGAAATAGAAATATGAATGTTTTGTTATATAATACTATGGTATTTGACGTTATGTTTGGCAAAGTTTCGTCTTTCTTGTTTTGATTTTGAAGTGATGGTGCCATTTTTAAACGAACTATGCGTAAAGTGAACAGTGAGACATGCCATTGAAGGGTACACTGAGACGTCTCACTGTTCCCAATTACCAATTATTTGCAAAAATAAAATGTAATTATATTACATTTACCGGTAACTAACATTAAAAATGAACCTACTAGTAACCAATTTAGGAACTATAGCTTAAAATAATGGATATATTACATTTTAATGGTTTCTTAAATAAAAAAATTATTCACAAAATTTAAGAAAATATTAAAAAATAATAAAGAATTAAATTAAATTCTTATAATTATAAGCTTTGTTGTTACCAAAAATTCATTTTATTTTTTCTCAAAAGTTTGAAAAGTCATGGAAAATTCACTTTTCCAAATGTTCCAGATGTTTCAATGGTTTCGAAGTCAGACATCAAAATGATTCTAAATAAGGTTACAGAACATGTCAAGATAAAGAGACAGCAAGCTTTCTGTTCTTTTGAAATAAATGTAAATCATTTCAATGTCCGTTAATAGAAACTGGTGTCTCACTGTATCATCCTGAATGGGAACAGTGAGACATTTGCATTTTTTTTGACAAACACGTATTGTATATTATGTCCTTTTTCTATTAACATTTCTGTTTATGTATTATTGTACTCCATGTTTTAATGTATATTTCTATTGCACTTGATTTTAAAAATATTTGAAATTTCACTTGCATACATAATGTCTTAATATTTTGTCTCACTGTACCCATTACTCCCCTACTCGTAATTGACTTGGGCTATTCATTATTGAAGTGAGGAAGTACAGGGTTGTAATAACGACGTATAATCGAGAACGGAACGCTTTCATTTAACAGCAACGGCTATGAAATTTAAAGAACAGTCTGTGGTTGTGTCTGTGTGTAACAGAAGACCGAAACAAACATCGAAGATTGTGTTTCCAGAGTAACGGACACTTTTCGCGCCTGCTTGTTTAGATGTAAGGAAACGATATGACATTCTCTCCATTTCTCTTTCTTCAGACCTGTCAAGGCTTGATCCCGTGTCTGGCCCGAGGCCCTCGGAGGGGGCGGAGACTGTTAGCAAGATATTTAACACATGATGACTAATGTGCGAACGAACTTGACGTATCGGGGTCAGCCCGAAATAAACTGTTCAGCAGCCACCCCGTCACAAACACCCTAACAACTCTACTAATTGTCTTTCCACACAACAAATAAGAGAAGCACGAAAGCCGTGATGACCTTGTTATATTGTTGATGGCTGAGATATGCGAGTCGCCGGGAATCAAATTTTCACTTCCGTGACAAAGCTAGTTTTCTAGCTGGGGCTTGCTCGGGGCAAGAATTCTACCTGGAAATTCATAATCTGTTGACGATATTAAACAAAAGCCTAGTTATTTTATTTTATTTTATTGGGTTATTTTACGACGCTGTATCAACATCTAGGTTATTTAGCGTCTGAATGAAATGAAGGTGATAATGCCGGTGAAATGAGTCCGGGGTCCAGCACCGAAAGTTACCCAGCATTTGCTCGTATTGGGTTGAGGGAAAACCCCGGAAAAAACCTCAACCAGGTAACTTGCCCCGACCGGGATTCGAACCCGGGCCACCTGGTTTCGCGGCCAGAAGAGCTGACCGTTACTCCACAGGTGTGGACAAGCCTAGTTATGTAGCTATTCACTTGCACCTACGAAGACATTAAATACTCCCTCCGTTCCAAAATATGGTACAGGCCTAGTAACAAACAGAACAAGTTTGATTACTGCTCATTAGAGTTGGGTCGATTCGTGAACGAATCGTTCATTCGAACGAATAATAATAAAGAATCATAAGAATCGATTCGTGGTATCAACGAATCGTCGTTCAAAAGAATCGTAACGAATCGTCGTTCAAAAGAATAGTAAGGAATCGGCATGGTATCGTAACCCACGATTCTATTAGTTGTTTGATGTAACCTGTCAACGGACATTTCCGAACCGTGTCGAATGCTCCCGAGCGAGAGTGAAGTCAAAATATGTACTGCATTTGTTAAGTGTGGAAAATAATGAACACAAACCTGAAATTTGCAAAGTTAAATAGAGATGTAATGCAAAAAATGTACTTCATAATAAGGTTCAGTTGATAAATTATAATTTAGGGACATTATCTTGGGTAATTTTGTAGACTAATGGAGGTCATACTGAATGGTTCCAGCCAATGAGAAAGAGACAATCCAATGTCTAGCCTCTTATGCCATCTATGCGAGAGATGTAGAACGTTTTTGTTCTACGCATGGTTTGCAAAGGAAAGTGTCTTGCGACGATTCAAAAGAATAGTTGGAATCGCAGTCTGGGAAGAATCGTGAACTCGTTGACGATTCAAAAGAATAGTTGGAATCGCAGACTGAGAAGAATCGTGAACGAATCGTTAGAATCGATTCGTAATATGTGATTGAATCGTTGGAATCGACTTCTGAAAAAGAATCGTGTTGCCCAACTCTACTGCTCATGCGAGCACGAAATGTTTCGCGGTGTGGTATTCTGTTAAGTAGTGAAGTAGAGTTGGGCAACACGATTCTTTTTCAGAAGTCGATTCCAACTATTCAATCATACCTTACGAATCGATTCTAACGAGTCGTTCACGATTCTTCCCATTCCAACGATTCTTTCGAATCGTCAACGAGTTTACGATTCTTCCCAGTCTGCGATTCCAATTATTCTTTTGGATCGTCAACGATAATACAATTTTCCTCGTTTTTGCTTCCTTCCGAGATAAAAATTCTTTTATATGAAACATTTCATAGCATGTTTTTGGAAAGCCATTGGTTTAATTTCCAATGTGCTTTATCAGTTTAAGAGAGCAGTGTATTATGACGATAAATGATTGAAAGAATTTTCCTTTAAGTTTGCAGAAATTTGATTCGAACAAATTTAACATTTTACAATTAATTTTCAGAACGAAATATTACATTTGTTTGGGTCAAATTGCTGCATATTTAAAGGAAAAAAAACTAACATTATTTCAATTATTTATTATCATCAGGCTTCGAGACTTTGGACCCGATACAATAAGTTTACTGTGCATGCACTGTAGGTTGTTAACTCGCTGCAGGTAGATAGAGATGTGTTGAGGTAACAACGTTGCTATATAGAGTAGAGTACGGTAGTATGGGGAAACACACATATGTACATTCTGAAAGTAAATAAACATTACACAATGACAATGTCAAAAGAATGTGAAAAGCATTTATTCTCCTGTCTTTTATAAGCATTTGTGTTTAATTATACACAGTGTTAATGGTAGAAATAAGCATGTAGCAATTTTTAAGTTTTTCATTTATCCTATTGGTCGTCTTTAGGAAGTGCAGTTACAGTACCGAATTGCAATGTACCTACTACAAGATACATTCTCAGTGTCTCAAACGTAAATCTTTTTCGGTTATCTGGCAAAGTTTGTACTGTAGAAACCTGCGCTCTACGTCACATGACGTGATAGGAGCAAAACGAAAAAACCTAACATCCTTGCAGTCTCTAAGAGAGTCCTTTATTCTCGAGTGACTATGTCCACTAATTTGCTTTTTATGTTACACAATGTTCCATATCCGTTATTTTTACATAAAATTGATTTCCACTTCTGTTTTACAGGTTCAGTAACTGGTGTACTTGATGTCTCATTAATTCTCTGCATCATTTTCTAAATTAATTTGAGGGCTTCCGGCATCTCTTGCTTTGACTTTTCTAACCGTGTAATAGTTTCAGACACAGTTTGTATGAAAACCAAATTATTCGTCAGAACCTTCAAATCCAGAGCGTTTTCCTTTGCGTATTTGTTGGCATTCATTCTACAGTACCCTACCCACTGTACGCTTTACCACTATACTCAATACGCCGTTATGCTGATTTCCCACTGAACTGCTCTATCGGGTCCGAAGTCTCGAAGCCTGATTATCATAATACACTGCTCTCTTAAATTTACTGAACATATTTGAAATTAAATCAATGGCTTTCCCAAAAAGACGCTATGAAATGTTTCATATAAAACAAATTTCATCTCGAAAATTGAGCAAAAATGAGTAAAGTTGTATTAAACTTTAGTTTGAAATATCTCAAAGAATAACCCTCTTAAATTAATTACATTACTTGCGGTTCGCCCTGTATATCTCTATATATAGGCTATACTATTTCTCTGCATCTTTCTATCAACCTGCTTATCTTTTCATCTAACCGTCCATCTATCCATTCACCTGCTCTTCCACCATCCATTTCTTTACGTTTTCCTTACTTCCCTCCAGTTTCTCTTCTTCAATCTTTAATCTATAGCCTACTTCGTTCTTCTTTATCCTTCATCAGTCTTCTCATTCCGTGATGTATTTATATTACCCTTTCAATTTATTTTTAAATATTTCTGCTTCACTCCATTCTTTTCACCTTTCTTTGTCTTTATAGTTATCTTTCTTCTCCTTTCCTTCTTCTTCTTCCTCCTTTCTTCCCCTCTCCATCTCTCTCCTCCTACTTATTGCTTCATTTATGTACTTTTTTACCCCTTCGTCTGTTTCTTTTTTCGTCTTTCAACTCCATCCTTCCTTCCGTCTCTCGGCGCCTCCCAGACAACGCGTCTGCTCGGCTGACTTCCAATTACACCGCGACGCCGCCCGCCATTATGCACAAAAACTTTGCGACTCTCTTAAAGATAAAAGCACCCCCACCCCAGTGGGACAGCTACCCAAGGGGGATAACCAACTTTTTAATAACGTCTTTTAACACAAGAAATTTCCTACTGGCAATGCAGAAGTTCACTCTTCGCGCAGGATTAGATCTGATAGTATCAAATCGTGGGCGGGTATGACTCAGTACTCGTACAACGCACATCAGAACGATAGAAAATCTGTATTTTGTCCCAGTTTCCCAGGTGCGTGTTTCCCAGGTGTCACGCCGAGAGAAAAAAAACGAAGACAAAGACCAAAACCTACAGGGCTTCGACAATGCTCAAATAAATAAATAAATGAATAAATAAATAAATAAATAAATAAATAAATAAATAAATAAATAAATAATAACTAAGTAAATACGTAAGTAAATAAATAATTAAATAAATAAATAAGTAAATAAATAAATAGATAAATAAATGAATAGAAAAATAAATAAATAGATAGATAAATAAATAAATAATAACTAAGTAAATAAGTAAGTAAATACGTAAGTAAATAAGTAAATAAATAAGTAAATAAATAAATAGATAAATAAATACATAAGTAAATAAATAAATACATAGATAAATAAATAAATAGATAAATAAATAATAACTACGCAAATAAGTAAATAAATAGATAAATAAATAAATAGAAAAATAAGTAAATAAATGAATAAATAAATAATAACTAAGTAAATAAGTAAAGAAATAAGTAAATACGTAAGTAAATAAGTAAGTAAATAAATAGAAAAATAAATAAATAGATAAATAAGTAAAC
This sequence comes from Periplaneta americana, assembly GCF_040183065.1. Classification (NCBI taxonomy): domain Eukaryota; kingdom Metazoa; phylum Arthropoda; class Insecta; order Blattodea; family Blattidae; genus Periplaneta; species Periplaneta americana. Next base: position 135,883,896 of record NC_091125.1, read on the forward strand.
AGAAAAACAAATAAATAAATAGATAGATAAATAAATAAGTAAATAAATAAATAAATAGATAGAAAAATATATAAATAGAAAAATAGATACATAGATAAATAAATAAACACAAATAAATAATGACTAAGTAAATACGTAACTAAATAAATAAGTCAATAAGTAGATAAATAAGTAAATAAATAAACAAATAGATAAATAAATAAATAAATAAATAAATAAATAAATAAATATGCAAATATATGTAATAGACATAGATCGGATATGTCGAGGCACATAAGTAAACTGGTAGCTAGATGGGTAGGTTGATAGGGAGGGAGGGAGGGAGGGATGTAGACGTGTGAATGAGTGGGAAGGTGGGTATTGTAAGCTCGTAGGTAAGAGATAGGTAGGTAGAACGATAAGTAAGTAGGCTGGTAAATAGATAGAATGATAGGTAGCATGTAGGCAGACTGATAGATTGTAGGTAAACTGGTAGACAAGAAAATACGTGGATTGATAGGTAGGTAGGAAGACTGCTACGTTTTTATTTTTATTTTATTGGGTTATTTTACGACGCTGTATCAACATCTTGGTTATTTAGCGTCTGAATGATATGAAGGTGATAATGCCGGTGAAATGAGTCCGGGGTCCAGCACCGAAAGTTACCCAGCATTTGCTCGTATTGGGTTGAGGGAAAACCCTGGAAAAAACCTCAACCAGGTAACTTGCCCCGACCGGGATTCGAACCCGGGCCACCTGGTTTCGCAGCCAGACGCGCTGACCGGTGACAGGTGTGGACCGACTGCTACGTAGGTCAATAGGTAGACTGATAGGTAGACAGATAGGCTGATAGGTAGAAATGTAAACTGATAGATAGGTAGGTAGGTAGAAGACAGGTATAAAGGCAGACTTAGAGATAGGTAGTTGGACTGGTAGGTAAGTTGGTAAGTAGACTGGTAGGCCAGTACGTAGGTATATTGATAGCTAGGAAGGTAGGTAAGGTAGACTGGTAAGTAGATCAGTATGTAAGTAGACTTTTAAGTGGATAGGTGGACTATTAGGTAGGTTGGTAAGTAGACTGCTAGGCCAATAGGTAGGTATATTGGTAGCTAGGAAGGAGGGTAAGGTAGACTTGTAAGTAGATCAGTATGTAAGTAGACTTGTCAGTGGATAGGTGGACTGGTAGGTCGGTAGGTAGACTGATAGGTAGGTTGGTAGGTAGACTGGTAGGCCAGTAGGTAGGTAGATTGGTACCCAAGCAGGTAAGGTAGACTGGTAAGTAGGTCGGTATGTAAGTAGACTTGTAGGTGGACAGGTGGACTAGTAGGTCGGTAGGTATACTGATAGGTTGGTAGGGAGACTCGTAAGCCAGTAGGTAGGTACGAGGTAGTAGTAGTAGTAGTAGTAGTAGTAGTAGTAGTAGTAGTAGTAGTAGTAGTAGTAGTAGTTTTATTTTGCCTGGCAGAGTTAAGGCTATAAGACCTTCTTTCCCACTCAACCAGATTTCAACAATATACATGAAATACAAAATTATGTGATAGATTACAAAACAACACAAAAGAAGATACCTTAGAAATTACATAAATGTAGTAGTAGATTGGTAGCTAGGCAGGTAGGTAAGATAGACTGGTAAGTAGGTCTGTGTGACTCTATAATTCGTTCTAGTGCTGCCTAGTGAATGGATGTATAAGCATGAATTTGACCCTCCGCTGCTCATGTTCTCTAGTGTTCTAAACATTGCGAGAGGCAGCGTTCTTGACATCCCCCCAAAAATCTCGGTGTAAGGTCAGAATAACGAGCAGGCTAACAAAGTGGTCTACCACGTCCAATCCACCTACCAGGGCATTTTCGGTTCAGAATACGACGGGTTCTTAAGATGTTATGTGCTGGTCAGCCATCATGCCAGTACCATATAGCCATTGTGTTCCTGAAATGTATGACCTCCAGAAGATCAGAAAAGATTATTCTTACAAATGTGGCATATCGTCAGCAATTTAGGTACCATTCATAAAATTAAGCCCAATAAAGGTATTGCAATGCTACGAAGTGTCATTTCACTTCGGACTTGCAGTAAGCATGTACATTGTGTGAATTCCATATCCTTTTGCACTCTTCAATGTTTTGGTTATTAGAATGGTACATTGTGATGTATTTTTGAACAGGTCTCGAAGAGGTTAAATGATTCATTGAATAAAATGTATATGGTACCATTTAAAGAAATTAAGTCATTACTCACATCTCTTTTATGAACAAGGTTAGAAGAAAGATATACACATGGAATTAATTTCCCATTGCACTTAAACAACTTCTGCTTGAAACAATTTTTCTTAGTCAGACAGTTAGTTAAGAAATCATAAAAAAAAAGACTCGAATCTAAACTTATAATTAGGGAGCGGATGTTGATGATCTTATTTTTCACATTAAGACGATGCCTATTAATGTAGAAATCCTTTCTATGTTAATATCAACGTAAAAAATAATTTTCTATATTGCATTTTTTTTCATTTTTGACGTTTTTGAACTAATAGATTATTTTTATATTTTTTCGGCATTTTTTGTTCACTTTTAATACTTTGAAGCACTTTTAGATCATTGATCTGTTAAATGATTTTCTAACCAAATAGGTCAGTAGTAATTAACTACTGAATAAGTGAATAACAGTGAAGTTTAAGTTTTATAGTTTGGAACAGACTCTAAAGTCCATCCCTCATTCCACTGAAGGCTTCACTTCACACAACGGAAGTAATTTAAAATGCTTGACAACAGCTTAGTTTAAGTGAGGGCTTTGACTGACCACCCCTGATCGAAACACATTGTAAACCCTCATTAAAATCTATAGTTTTTCCTTAAAACCTTCATTTTGTTGCATGTTCTTTTCTTTATCTTAGCTAAATTCAAGGAAGTTGCCTCCTCTGTCCGAGATTTGCAGGGCATTCATTGAAACAAGATGACTAATTTTTAAGAAGTTGTGGTGCGACAACGGTGAATAATATTTAAATGTCATTTTCTTTTAATTTTATATCATTTTTCCATTAGTTTAAAGGCATTTTAATGATCATTTTAAGTAGATTTTTAGGTCATCAACATCAGCCCCCTAGTTATAATACAATAGTTAAAAGATGGGGCTTTAACGTCTCAATTTATCTCACGTTCGTCGTCATAATGAAGTTCGGAAATAAATACATTTTTCAAGAGACATATCGAGCATAACAAAACGATCTTGTCCGAGGACTACAAAAATTTAACTCAAAGTCCCACCAGCATATACTGCTGACAATTTTCAGCCAAGGTTTTCATTATGGTTTAGATTATCTTGATGCGTTGAGCATAGAGGGGCTAATTTTCGACAGAGTCTTAAAGGATGAAACCACTTTATAGGGTAATGTAACAAAAGATGGCAGAGAGGCATGTAGTCTTTGTTACTGAAGAAACAGTGCTCACAAAAATTTTAAAACATCTATTAGAGAAAAGTGCTACATAATTGTGGAGACTATGAAGTTTTACGCACAAATGTTATACAAGACGATGTAAGGTTAAGGCATTCTAAAATGAAGACGCAAACCTCAATTTTCGTAACAGGGTCCTTACTGTCACTATCTTTTGTTTACTACAGTCATTCTAGGGTGGTAAATGGTAATACATTCTTCTAAAGGAAGGATGGCCTTAGTGAAAAAGTGGTGTATGGCTAGAACTCACATGTGTAGGGTGGGTCTGCTGGATAAAGGAAGATGAGAATTAAGTTTCATGGGCTAGAAGAAGTGACCACTGAAATGTAATCTATTAAAGTAATTCATAGAGCACTATGATATCTATTTCTTCGCAACATAATGCTGGGCAGAAACTGCCATAAAAAAGGAAATGTGATAGGTTTTTGACGCGACACTGTATCCTTATGAATATGGGGCAGTTTTATCACATTTGCATGTTTTATTCCTCAGTTGCAAACTATATGCTACCATTATATAACTGCAATTCAAGTTACTTGTAACCAAAGGTCAAGATTTTATAGTGTGTATATACAGGGTGTTTCAGAAATACTTTGACAAACCTTGGGGATATTTTCCTCACAACAAAACAAGGAGAAAAAGTTCATATAAACATATGTCCGAAAATACTTAGTTTTTTAATTATTAATGAAAGAACATAATGAAACATCTGTTTAGATATTGTCAGGTTGGTAGCAAGTGTTGCAACTTCAATCAATTCAGAAACGCATAACAATGAAATTTTACGTTCAACGCATTTCGAGGTACAATGCAACAACTTAACTCAAGTTTGTAACCGATAATAATATTCATTTTGTTAGATAATCGAATGATGTTATCGATACAAGTCGATACCGTGTGGGAATATGTGAAAGGGTGCGACAGTCCATGATCTGAAGAGTGCATGCATGTGTGGAAGCAAGAGAACATTTTGAACATTTGTTATGAGTTTTTGGATTGATTAAAATTGCAACACTTGCTACCAAGCTGACAATATCTAACAGATGTTTCATTATGTTCTTTCATCAATAACTACAAGGATTTTCGGACATGTTTATAGGAACTTTTTTTCTTGTGTTGGTGTGAGGAAAATGCCCCCAATGTTTGTCAAAGTATTTCTGAAACACCCTATATATACTGTACATGCACATTTATGGCGTTAAGTCGCCCTGGGTGGTACAGGCGGTATAGCGCTGGCTTTCTGTGCCCGGGTTGCGGGTTCGATCCCGGCCCAGGTCGATGGCATTTAAGTGTGCTTAAATGCGACAGGCTCATGTCACTAGATTTAGTGGCATGTAAAAGAAATCCTGCGGGACCAAATTCCGGCACACCGGCGATGCTGATATAACCTCGGCAGGTGCGAGCGCCGTTAAATAAAATAAAGAATAAAAAAAAAATTATGGCGCTAATGCAATTTCAGCTTTTACCGCACAAAAAGTATAACTCGTTATTTTTTTTTTAGCAATCTGGTGCATAAATCAATATTAAGAATACGGAAAGTCGGAGAAATGGAATACAGAAGAAAACATTGAAACACATGACAGAAGTCGTATTTTATTTACTGCAATCTCACAGCATGCAGGCAGTGAACTGTTGTCGGCGGATCACTGTGGACAATTCCGCGATAATCAACTCCATTATTTCGAACACTCTGTATTTATTTATTGGGTTATTTTACGACGCTGTATCAACATCTAAGGTTATTTAGCGTCGGAATGAAATGGTGATAATGCTGGTGAAATGAGTCCGGGGTCCAGCACCGAAAGTTACCCAGCATTTGCTCGTATTGGGTTGAGGGAAAACCCCGGAAAAAACCTCAACTAGGTAACTTGCCCGGGCCACCTGGTTTCGCGGCCAGACGCGCTGACCGTTACTCCACAGGTGTGGACAACACCCTGTATGTTAAGTGTCACAGACTATAGACTTAACGGCGATCAGTACGTGATAGTTGAACATAAACATATACATCAATTACAGTATCTCTTGAAACTGATGCTGTAAAGCTCATAAGATGCACTTCAGTTCTATGTAACGCTCAATGGACGTGGAGGTAACGGACCACGCACTCTTGACCTCGGCACTAGACAAGAGGATAAAGTATCAGTAAGCAATTACATGTATGAAAGGTCTTTACGTGACCTTTCGAAGCTCTGGAACGTGTACAGCCTTTCAATTACGAACAGTTTTTTTTTTTTTCTTTTTTGTTGTGAAACGGCATTTCCGATCAATATTATTTAATACTTTTATAATGACGATCCAAGTACGATTTATGAAGGCCGTTATGAAGTACAGGTATTTAAGATATTATTTTTATCCTCGTCATAATAAGAAGTACTGGTTGAAAGAGAGCAACACACTATGTGGGTGTGAGGCACTCCGAATTTCAGGAAGTGACGTCATATACTAGATGAAGCCCCCTGGCGCTAAGTACGTACAGGTGACGGGAGGTTTATTCTGTTGATGCAGTGAGAGGTGAGTCTGTGAACCCGGAATGTTCCTAAATATAATCTCTTACGTGTAGTTCGCGGTATAATGGTCCAGAAATAGACGATGATCGCAACCAGGGACAAGGGACAGAGCTTGTGCCGACCTGCAGCATGAAGCGGCGTTGTGAACGGAGACGACGAATATCCCAAGTGTCATACTCAGAAAGTGCACTTCGGATTAAACAGGGACATCATTTTATTTTTACTAACATTTTTTATATTAACCTGGCTATAACTTTAGAGAACCGGGAACACCGTTCGCTACCCCCTTCCACGACTGGAGTTCGATGATACTGGCGTAAAACACAAACGAATCACTTGACTAGGTATACGAGGGAAGAAAAGTAGTTCATCCATTTACGTAAACTAGGAAATATCACGCTTTTGAGTTCGATAATTTTCATTAGGTTTTTGTTTAATCAAAATGCAGTACTGTATTAAGAATAAGTGTTTTTACTTACGAATTGAGTTATCCATGCAAATGTATTCATTATACAGTGTATATTATAGCTACTGTCTACAGCACATTAGCGTACAATATAGAGAATGAAGTTAAATTGAAAAAAAAAAACATATTATGGATATTTAAACACATTTTTGAAAATGGTGGCCGTTCATTTCAATACAGGCTTCAATTTTTTGTGCATATTATCGCACTATAGACTACTGCATCTAATTCCAATTACTAGTTTCGTCCTTCGTACTAGTAACTCATATTAAAATAATTCTGTACCTACTCTATAAAATAGTACCTTACGTACTGTAAATTCAATATTCACTTCTGCCCGACCCGCACAGATAAAATTACTCAGACACGCTATCTGCTGTCCGTCCAAGTGGTTATGCCGTAGGATCGTAGAAAGAGGGGAAATCACGTGACAGTTAATTACTTAACGAGGCCCTTTTATTTAAGTTATTTTAAACAGTTGTATAATATTACGTAAACGTCCAATTCCTAACAGAAATTAATGTTTTCAGAAAAGAGCTAAGACAGCCCAGTTTCTACATGGGGAAATCGGGATGCGACGTAGGCAAACGGACAGTACCTGTGCGAAAATATGATTCAATATTGAAAACTCTTTCGTCACTGGAAAACGCGAACATATTTCTGGAACGTGCTATACTCACTAACTCAATGCTGTTTACTATATGCGGCCTTGATTCTGTGTGAATGACGATTGAACTTCATTAGTAGAAGGGGTGGGAGTGAAGTACATTAAAAAACTCAGGTACAATAAAAATTGAAGTAAAAATAAAATGATGTCCCTGTATCTTACATAATATAAGGAATCAAATACGTCTATATAGTGTATCTAAAAATTCGACTGACAAAGTTTCGTCAGGTAATAGAGACAGGACAAGTAATTTTCAACAAGCAGGCCTACCGGTAATCTATGTCTAGAAATATTAGTTTTAATGAGGAACGATGAAAGAGTAGTGGAACGGAGAAAAATTCTCTCCGGCACCGGGATTTGAACCCGGGTTTTCAGCTCTACGTGCTGACGCTCTATCTACTAAGACACACCGGATTCCCATCCCGCATGTCGGATCGAATCGTCTCAGTTTAAGTTCCACCTCTTGGGTTCCCTCTAGTGGCCGCCCTCTGCACTACGTCATAGATGTCTATGAACGTAGAATGTCCACATATGTGCGGAGGTGCACTCGTTATGAGTGACTGGTTGGCCGGGATCAGCACGTAGAGCTGAAAACCCGGGTTCAAATCCCGGTGCCGTAGAGAATTTTTCTCCGTTCCACTACTCTTTCATCGCACGACGCAAAATATCTGCATGGAAACATCATATGTACTTTGGTACATTAAAATAATATATACGACATGCGTAAAGACGGCGCTTATTCCGTCGGATCCCGGATATGAAGATTATGAAACTGTAAAACTAAAGGTTTTAAGAACATTTCGCTGTGCAGTCTGCTCTAATTCTGCTCATTCTTTGTTGCTAGTTATTCATAAGCGGATATCTTTTCAAAAGTCTCGCACCTCCGGGGGTTTGTGCACCCCAGGCAAGGTACTACCGCTTTGTGTAAAAAGTAGATTTAAGTTACAGCCTTAATTAAACAGAATTCATAGGAGACATCCTTTACAAGTCCCCGCGTATCCTAACAACGAAGTGTTTTTAAAGACAGCAGGCAATTCCGTCGTGTTTGCAGGGCTTTTCTTTGAACGTCTTTTAAACTGCCTGGACTAACTGACAGACCGCAATATATAACCAGGGAAACAACACAGTGGGGTAGGCGTTCAGATGGAAACGATGTGTACACCCCTTGTGTTCATCAAATTACGAATCATTTCATCCGCAGGAGGTCTCCACCATAGTTCACACCTCATTTCTCAATTACAAACTCATGACCACAGGCCGGGATGTAACTCGTAAGGTACGGCTGCAGTGTCAGGGCTGTCCAGCTAGTCTGTTAAAACCCTTTTAGCGTGAATTACATTGCAGATCGTGAACATCTGCCCGTAGAACGACATCCAGAAAACTGAAATGAAAATTTGCAGCGAACACATGAATGAATGCTACTAAATATAGATTTAGATTATAAAACTTAGTGTGAAATTAAAATATAGGAAGCAGATAAAATCTTTGTAAAATATTTGAGAAGCTAATTTTGAAGTAAGAGAAGTCTGTGATGTATATGTACGAAAGAACAATTTATCAGGCAGTCGAATGGCTGTCACCCAAAACACCGAAGATCGATTCTCGCAAATTCTATGTCAGCAGCATTCCACCAATATTCTACTAACACCACGCCGTCGCCCATATCAAACGAAATAACATCATTAGCTTAAAAATGTCGATAAACAAGCTATTAACCTGCATTACACACATAATCTGCAACTCTGACCTGGGGTCAAATAACTGAATTAGCATGAACAATTGCTCCTGCAGTAATTCTAGTTTTTATTGCAGTACCATCCTTACGCATTTTTCTGAGCATTCTTCCATAGAAGTTTATCTCCAACTATTGATATTGGCTCCCTAGCCACATTAGAATAGCATTTTATATTGAAATGTTAACTAGTAATTGTTGGTAATACTTACTGAATTTTATAGATAGTCGTTCTAATGTTTCAATTTCTGGCCGTTTTATGAAACATTGCATACGAAAATAAATTTCAAAATATAAAAACATTACATTTATTTTAAAATGAGCATCTCCTGCAGACCTCTTGAAAAAGAACTAAGGAAGAGACAAGTGAAGTGCTCTGTATGGAGTGTGGCACTGTATGGGGCAGAAATATGGACATTACGATGAAGTGAAGAGAAGCGAATAGAAGCATTTGAAATGTGGATATAGAGTGACCCAACCAATTCCTTTTCCTCTTTCTGATCAGTTTCAGCATCATTCTTTCTTCACCCATTCTTTCCAATACAATTTCATTTCTTATTCTGTTTGCCCACTACATATACTCCATTCTTCTCCATATCCACATTTCAAATGCTTCTATCCGTTTCTCTTGACTTCATCTTAATATCCATGTTTCTGCCCCATACAATGCCACACTTCATACAAAGCACTTACTAGTATCTTCCTTAGTTTTTTCTCTTGAGGTACGCAAAAGATGCTGGTTTTCTATTAAAAGCTTCCTTTGCCATTGCTATTCTCCTTTTGACTTCCTGGCAGCAGCTCAAGTTACTGCTTATAGTACACCCCAAGTATTTGAAGCTGTTCACTTGCTCTACTGCCTCATTCACAAGTTCACCTTCTTTAGATTTATTCCTATGACCATGGTCTTCGTCTTGTTTGCATTAATCATATCCCATACTGCTCACAGTTGCCATTTAGTTCCAGTAACATATCCCTTAGTATCATCTCCTCTTCTGCTAACAACACCATGTCATCAGCAAGTCTTATGCACTTTATTCTTCTTCCTAACAGCAATAGTATTTGTTTATTCAACGATACTTCCAACCGTAAATATACCACACGAAAATTAAGAACTTTCCTTTATCCGAGAAGAAGTCTGGCGAAGAATTTTGTCGTCCTCGTTGGGGGTGAAAACCCATAAACATCGGACTCAACGTTTGTTGTTTTAATCGCCAGACCACGAAGCACAACCGAACAACGGAATAAGTTAATTTAATAGGACAGAGAAATGTGATATATTAATAATTCAATTTTAAAATGTATAAACGTGTAAACTCAATTTTCGACTTGTGAAACTGAATAACTATCATTCCATTCAGTTCAACAGCAAAATACCCAAGACTTCATTTTTAATATAACCTTACTTGGACGCATAAATTAAACACACATGCAAGGAAGTATTACTCGTTGCACGAATGATTGTCGATTTCGAGAAGGCATTGGCGCTGCGTTATGCGATACGATCCAGCTCCTACGCAGTGTTTATGCTTTAGTTCGCCTACTGGCCGCCGGCAGCCATCAGTGCAACGAGTAATACTTTCGATCCTCCATTGATTAAAACCCCTGCATAAACTGCAGCGTGCTCGTAATACGAGTGTTCGGTTCACTTGTGACGTCCATTACCGCGATCACATCTCACTTTCTTTCGATAAATTATCGTGGCTCAGGTGATCCGAGAGGATGAAATTACACCACAGTCTAGTATATACAGTCACGAAGCTCAATACGTAGTAAATATGCATCCATAGATATTTGCTAACCTCTAGGATCGCTAATATCGCCTCATTACAGACAATGCGAAATAGTATCGGCACAGTCTATTGTTCCTAGCACCCTCACAACTCAAGCTTCGTGACTGTATATACTAGGCTGTGGTTACACTCTCTTTATCTCTTACACCGCATTTTGCGCAACTCAACACCTTTTTACTCCTTTATTCGGTTCTACAATCTTTCTCGCTTTCAAAACTTAAAACATTCGGTCACAACATGATAACACGCTGGAAATTTCGTAACACACAATATCGCTGTATTCATCTTTCACGGTTGCTATTTCTTGTCACTGGAATTCTATGTGAAGGGTTTCCTAACTTAGATTTCTTTCAAATATAATTAGAAGAATATCTTATGATGAGTTACCAGACTTAACGCGTTAAAACCACATGTGTTTTGTATTCCATTGCGCTTATTTTTGTTATTATTGACTACATTATATTCAACTCTGTCTTTATGATTTTATTCTATACATCATATTTGCTTATAACACCTCTTATTTTATTGCCCAATTTTCGAAAGAGTTCGCCTGATATTACTGTCACATGTTATCTCATGTTCTGGGCAATTTGAAAAGCCCCTGTGTTTTATGTTTAAAAAGAAATGCTATTCAAGAGAATTTCAGAAATAACAATAAGAGAACATAGATATACGAACATAATTATACTATAGCAAAGACTATTATGATCAAATGGTTATTCTCATGACAAATTAGAGGTAATATAAATACCACTAACAACACAATATTGTAACAATAATAATTCACAGAGTGATTTTGTCCTACTTAACAATTTCACTTGATGCTTTAATTTAGAACAATATTATCTAAAATAGTACATTATGCAACGAGCCTATAATGGTAGTAATCAAGACGCGAGTATGTTTATGAAACGAGCGCAAGCGAGTTTCATAATTTTAATACCATTATAGTCAAGTTTCATACGACTTTTTATGCTCGACATATTTCTAACTTGAAATTATTCATAAGTATTCATGTTATTCTTATCTGACTGAGGAGCGGAACTGACATTGTGAAATACCTCGTAAATTGTGAGATGTGCGCAGACGGGAAAGTATTGATTTTTTCCGAGAAACAAATGTCGACATTGACCTTGATATAATCTAGAGAGTAAAATAAACATTAATCTTGATATAATCTTCAAATTGAATTAGACATTGAAAAACGAGATGACAAATTGAATTTATTTGAATATTATTTACAATTAACGCTAATTATTAATCTAATCTCGCACTAGTTGTCTTTCGATTGCATATCCGAGAATAATCGATACTTGCGCTTTCATATTGCTACAATGGTATTTTCTGATTGTTGGAACACCTGAACTTTAATGAATAGGTGTACTTTAATGAGATCCATTAAAGGGCTGCTACCAGGTGTATAATTACTACATTTCGGCATGGCCGAGCATAAAAAAAACATATCAAACTGTCTTATACAAAATAAACTTTAATTCAATTTTGAAATTAAATTAAACAATTGAGTAAGGGACAAACTAGAAATTAGCAACAAAACTAAAGGATGCGAAAAACTGTCTACAGCTCTACACGAAATAAAATATTTCTTCCAACGATTTAGATACTGGAAAAGTCCCCACAAAACTTATAGCGTTCCCTCGTTGAATGGCAATACTAATTCAGAAATTCATATCAAATATTCACAATTCACTGTAAATAGCTAGTTTATGTGTTTCTGCCATCGTAAGAGAAGTAGTTAATGCAATAATCCAATTAGCAAGGGTATATGAATGTATTAATTTTGTGTGCGTGAATATATTCAGACTTTTATCATTAATGTAACATGCCACATGATAAAAGAGGCTGCAATAAAAGGAAATACTACTACTATTAATAATAATACTAATAATCACAATAATAATGGCCATAATATCACTATTTCATATCATATATAAGGTTTTTATGTAATTTTTCTGTTTTTTTATGTCGTGTCTGTGTATTTTACATAATATGCCTATGTCTTATGTGTTGAACATGCATTTGTATATCATGTGTCTATTTCATGTCATTTTTATGTCATATACGTCCTTAAAAGTAATATGTTTGTTACTACGAAATGCTTACTTTTTTACGTAACAAGTCTGTGTGTGATATGTCCTGGGAAAGTACAGTATTGTATGTAATATGTCTGTGTTTCATATATTGTGTATCTATTTCTATGTATTATATCTATTTTATCTCATATCTACGTATTCGTATATAAAATTATGATTTTTATTATGTCATACACATTTAATGTAATATATGTATTTTTTGTCATAATTATGTATATATTTTATGTATTTGTACAAGGCTATAATATGTATGATTTAATTACAGTCCTAATATATCTTCGGGCAAAATAGGGTTCTATAAACTTGGAAATCCAATAAAATAAAAAAAACTTATCTCTAATATAGAAGTTTATGGTAAAGAAGTAAATCTTAGAAAATCATGTAGAGAAGTTCTGAAAGATGATATTAGTGAGGCTGGTTGCAAATCTTTAGATAGTTTATTATGACTGTTGCTTAAGGTTAAGGAATGGATTATCAAACTAAAGTGAACTTGAAACTCATCAAGATTTAGCAAGGTTATAAAAATGATGTGTATTAGAAAGAAGATCCCAGTAAAACCGTGTAAAGTGTTAAGTGTTAAATATAAATAGCGATTTTTTTATAATTAGGGAGAGAGAGGTTAGAAAAATGTTAGTACAATGACTTTAAATAGGAGACAGAGTTAAAATTTAAGAACTATATTTTTAAAGAGTAATAATGATCAATATACAGATAAAAAATAGAATATTGAAATGATGTGAAACGTACAAAATTTAAAAGGCTAAAGTAGGACAAGTAAAGGCCCATTCACAATAAAAAGGCAAACGCTAACGTTAACATAAACGTATGACGTACACCATATAGCATTCACAATGATCGTTGTTATCGTACGTAATCATCATAATAGGTAAAGACGAGATCGTAGCTTAATTGGCCAAGTTTTTGAGGTTATGTCTGCATTTATAAAATTTTATCTCATTGTCAAGAATAGCTTACTAAAATATTTCTTTTCTTTCTCAAAAGAATCAAATTAGGCTAAATTTTACTTTGTGATTGTAAAAAGATTAGTTATTACTAGACCTCAGATTTTTAGGCTCGTTCAGCGTAGGCAGAAACATACGTTCTTTAATGCTCCTACCTTCAGGCAATATCATCGCTCGTGAGTTTCTCGTATTGCATAGATTTAGGAATTTGTACATAAAATTGTTGCAGTCTATCCTATTCGAGCCTAAAAATCCGACGTCTAGTTATTACACTACATGCAATTACACGAATATAACACATTCTTACCTTCAGAATTCATTTCATTTCCAATTTTTTCCCGAATGTTTTCTTTCAAAACATTGTCTTTGTGCAGTCTATGCTTTTATTGTATAGGCAACGTTTACTTTCATACAAAATAATTTTTTCATCGAATTATTCCATTCTCGCTCGCTGTTCAATGATTTTGCCGCCCTGCAACGTATAACCACGGCCTATGAAATGAAAATAGTGTCTGGACAAGGTCCATAACATGTTTTGAAAAGTTTGCTCTCTGATCGTGTTTTGTTTCAAAATAAGGTAAATGCTAGCACTAAAGTTTAGAGTTTACAAACTTTCCCGTTGCAGTTGCGCTTATGTAATTCATTGTGACTGCTTTCATGAAGTAATATAGGAACAAACTTTTAGTTTTATGTTGCGTTTACCTTCCATTGTGAATGGACCTTAAGATGAGATGTAGAAATACGGCAATTACATAAAAAAATTATGTTAGTAAGAATAGAATGCAGGAAGGAGCGTGAGTGAGTGTAATCTGTGAGGAGAAATAACGTATGGTGGATATTTAAGCTCAGCAAGGAGAAATGTATTGTTTGGAGTTAAGTTAATATCACGATTAGTAAAGTTATTAGTTAAACGAACGGTCGGGATTCCATATTAATTGTAGAGAAATGTAATTTAAGGGACACCAGGACTGAATTTTGAAATTTCTACAATTTTAATCCGATTGATTAATTTTTTAACTGTTCGTTAGATGCATTAACCCTCCTGCGACCAAGGGGGGGGGGGTAATAGGATCACCCCACTAATGATTTTTGAGTATTGTTTCCATTTTTGTCCATATTTGTTTTATTTTTTATTTTTTGTATTGGTCTGTTATATGTCTACCAACATTTTGAATTAAGAATAACCTAAATAGTTGATCTACTTTAAGAAGTAATTCGCTTTATTCATGTGGGGTGAACTTGTTACCCCCCATTTGGTAGTCAGTGTCATGAAAATTCCTGGATATTAATTTCAATCTGTAGCTTAATTTTCTTCATTTATGAGTTTGTCTGGTTCCAAATTATTTCCTTTCATATTATTTATGTCATTTATAATAAGAAAAACACTCTTTCAGCTTTCCCAATAACGGGACTGCCTCATTGGACAAAGCATAACAAATACACAGAGTGAAAACAAAAACAGACCACAAAAGAGAAATGTGGGGAACGAACAAAAAAAAAAGTGAAATTAAGTACAGATAATAGCATACACATAACAGGCCTAAACATAGTAAACAAATAGATTAGAATTCAAACAAAAGTTATTTCCTTTTAGGAAACAAAGTACAGATGGTATTTTAAAATGGCAAGTGATCCTCTGATAGCAGTAAGGGAAACATCACGAATGAAGTCGTTGTTCAGCTGGAACTTCTTGCAGACTGTTATTGTTATTCATATTATCATCACTTTTGGTTTTCAAATTTTTTTTTATTCCTAAGTGTTACGGTTATTCTAAAAGCGATTTTGTTAGAAGTAATTACAGTGAAACCTGCCTTTGCGGTCACTTCATTTAAACGGCCACCTGGCCAAAAGGCCAATTTTCTTTGGAACCAATTGGATTTTCCATAAGATCAATACAAATTCTCTCTTTATTTAGCGGCCACCTCATGCTTCGGCCAGCGGCCGGGGTCTCTTTGGATTGGAACCTGACTATAACAGTCACTGTCCAACAAAAATGTTTTTCACTGATACTGTCTGACCTATTTTTTCGATGGTTAGAGGACAGAGAGCAATATCACGAGTACAATAGCTAAGCGTACAACAGTACACCCTCCATATCTTGGGGTTAGTTGGTTACTGTTTTATGACTCTTTTGTCACTTTCCACTTCGACCCTGCACAGCTATAAATTCTTACTCGTTTTTAAAGGATTGAAACATGGACGTTTTCTATCGAAAATGTCACAGCATGTTTTAGGTCAGTAGTTAACCATTCGAATGTTTTTTATTTTTTTTTCTCCTCTTTCCATCTTTTTCTATTTGGACCAGCTTTTACGAATTCTTCTTTTCATTCAGTTGATTCAGAGGAACTGTGACGTTAGTTTGAGTCTAATAATAAATATAGAGTGGTATTAAGTTTAGAGGTGAGACGAAATATGAT
This sequence comes from Periplaneta americana, assembly GCF_040183065.1. NCBI lineage: Eukaryota > Metazoa > Arthropoda > Insecta > Blattodea > Blattidae > Periplaneta > Periplaneta americana. Next base: position 135,899,973 of record NC_091125.1, read on the forward strand.
TGAAGAAAGTGAGAAGGGAACATCTGTGAGAAAAATTGCAGAAATATTCAAATGTGGAAGGACACAAATACACGGTATAATTAAGATGAAATATTAAAACAATGGGAGGAAAATATGCATGGTGGCCAAAAAAGAAGAGAGAATCTGTGTTTAGTAATGTGAATGATTTCGTTTACGAATGGTTCAAGTGTGCGAGGGCGAAGAAATTGAGTTTTGAAAAGGCTAGTTGCAAGAATGGAAGAGGCTGACATTAATATGCACGAGTGTCGTACACGCACAGTACTAAAAAGTCAATGAAATTCAGTATTTTAATGCTGATTCATAAAAAACCGCAACCTTAATCAAGCGGCCACCTGATAAAACGGCCATTTTACAAGGTAACTTCAGATGGCCGCTTTAGACAGGTTTCATTGTATTAGTGGACCCTTTTTTGAGATGAACATGTAGCGTAGGTGATGTTCGAATATTTTAATTTCAACGAAGAACTAAATTTTATTTTATTGAATTTACATTTTTATTTATTTTTATAAGTCTTTATAGACTATTTATAATTTTATTTTATCATAAACAAATCTTTTAAAGATGTTCATGGTTGTATAGATTGTATTCTAAATTTAAATTTCAATAAAACTGAAATGATTTCCAATTTATATTATAATAATGTGACATTCATAGCTTATAGCTGTGTTGTTCACTAAATCACTATGGTTTTCCCCAACCATAAGGCAAATGCCAGATAATCTTTTGGCAAATCCTCGGGCCTCACCTCAACTTACTACATCTCACCAAAATATTGTAAAAAAAATTGCAGAAAATTGCAAAACTGTAAAAATTTTGTAAAAATTATAATTGTAACTGCAATCTTGTGAAAATTTGACTTGTTTCACATCTTAAAGCTTCATTGCTAATATAGATCTCTGGAATATAATAAACGAAATGAAAAATGAAAATCAAAACTATATAGCCTAGCTTTGAGGAGTTCGTCTTGAAATGGATGTGAGGCAAGTTTAAATTTACTGTATACCGATACGTTTTTTTTATTATCGAATTTAATAAACCCTATTTCACCCTGAGGTATATTAGGGTTATAGCTGACATCAAAATACATATTTTATAACCAATGAACAATAGTAAAATTATAATATTAAATTGTGGTCAAGGTTACAATTCATATGAGTTATGTATAAGAATGCACATTAATGAAAGAATGGATCCTGTTAAATATTAATGAGATGTTTGAGGAATACCGGTATGTTATCTCATAGTGTCACCAGTAACATATCTAAAGTTTTTTTTTAAATTTTGATATACGTTTTCAACAGTATGGAACGGAACTTTTGAACCATCCTGTATTTTTCTAAATAGGACGATTATTTTACATTTTATAGAGATATACAGTCAATAATACATAATTGTTAAATATTCCAAATTCTTAACAGAGATTGGTATATGATTTTGATGGGGGTAATTGTATTACCTCCCCATAGTGTAAGTAAGTTGTAATAAATGTTGGTAGGAGGAAGGTTAAGAATAAGGTGTGTGCAAATTTTGATTTCAATCGGATTGCTAGTTTCAAAGTTAATTATATTTTAATTATGCAAATTAGTGATGAAATCAAAATTTTCCAGACGCATTACATTCAAATACACCAAATTCATTTTATTTTCGTATGGACAGAGACTCACACACAATTTTTAAGATTGAGAAATTCAAGATATCTAGTTTAGTTCAGGCACAATACATATTTGAAAATCAGACTTCTATTTATTTGTATTTTTTATTTACGTAACAATTTTTTGCTCCCAATTATCGAGATAATTAAAATATCTCATTGTTATATCATAGATAATACATGCAAGAACACGTACGATTATTTTCATAGTGTTTGGTGAAAACTGCATGCGCACAGAGCAATTTGAAAATCAAAAATGTAGTTTCGAGAAAAAGTCAAATTTGTGAAAAGAGATACAATATTGGCAGGCCTGTATAAAAATCGCTCCTGAAGCTCAAAGAAGACGTAGAGGAAAAAAAAAACTGCTTACTACAAACTTCTTCAGTTTCGAGGAATATTTTCGCACAAAAACCTAAAAATGACATTTCTTACTTTTTTTCTTTGTAAAAAACTCAGTTCTAGTGTTCCGTAATAGAAGTAATGTTGGAATCCATATACAAAAATGTGGTGGTACACCATAACAGTTACATAGATGTTGATGACAAATATTATCATTATCATACTATAAATCTCTAATGTGCAATTACTTAAATTAACATAAGAGCCAAAATGTGTAAAAAAAAATTCTAGGAATACCGGAGAATGATTCTAACCTGGCAGCGTTACTAGAGATGGGAACCGATTCGAGTCTGGGAATTATTCTAGAAAGAAAAATCAAATATTTAGGTAATATTCTGTTTAGGAATGATTCAGCAATTATGAAAACATGTATCTTTTATATGGAAGTCGCTGATTGGAAATCGAATTGGCTGAAAGAGCTGGAACAAGACATGAACAGATTAGGTCTAAATTGGCTATGGAGAGAACTAAGGTCTATAAACACGAAAACTATTGGGAGAATAGTAAAGGAGAGGGCAAACGAAATTTCGAGACAAGATATTTTTAGTAATATTAAAGACCTAGGATCACTAAAATACTATAGGGAGGTTAAACAGCTTTGGATACAGGAAGAATATATTAGACTAGATTCAAGGGAAGATAGAACAGGAATGGCATGGTGGAGATTAGATATCTGGAGGCTCAAGAATAAGAGAGGGAACGTAGAGAAGGATAAATGTCCTTTGTGTGGACTAGCGGAAGACACAATGCATATTGCGTTAAAGTGTCAGGCAACGAATGATTTGAGAAATCGTTGGGTGGATAAAAAATTTCTACAAATAAACGCTATAGTAGCTTATAAAAAATGAATGGTCCCCCAAACGCCATCAAGCTGCATAAATTAGGAAAATTTCTTTTTAGAGTTAAAATTAGATGGGAAGAGAAAGTAAAAGCTCTAACGGATATGGAATTATAAATGTTGAGTAGTCGGACACGATAGGAAACCACGAAAAGTAGTCAGTGAAGTTAACAGAATAATTTTTAAGAGATTGAGTATAGAAATGAGAAAGTTAAAGTAAGAGTTTTGAAAACAAGAGCTATACTTGCAAATTAAGCTTTCAGGAATAACTACCTGTAAAGTTAATTTGAATAATTTCGAGAGAAAAATTGTTCCGGGGCCCGGTATCGAACCCGGGACCTTTGGTTAAACGTACCAACGCTCTCCCACTGAGCTACCCGGGAACTCTAGCCGACACCGATCCAATTTTTCCCTCTATATCCACAGACCTCAAAATGGGCTGACAACCGTCAAGCAACCAACATTTGAGTGCACCACTTTGAGGTCTGCGGATATAGAGGAAAAAATTGGATCGGTGTCGGGTAGAGTTCCCGGGTAGCTCAGTGGGAGAACGTTGGTACGTTTAACCAAAGGTCCCGGGTTCGATACCCGGCCCCGGAACAATTTTCCCTCGAAATTATTCAAGAGCTATACTTATTAGTTATTATTATTATTATTATTATTATTATTATTATTATTATTATTATTATTACTATTACTATTATTGTTATGGTGTATAGAGGATACGTATAGGTTAAATATGCATTAGTTTTTGTAATATTTTGTATAGAGAGTGATAGCGGATTAAGAAATGGAACACATCTAATCCGCCATAAATTGAACAAAGATTGATGAAATAAATAAATACAGTAGAACTTGGTTATAGCGACCTCGTTTTGTGCGACACCTCGCCTATAACGTCAAATATTCTGTGATCCCAACTAATTTCCCATAAGACATATGCTTTCCTACCTTGCTTAATACGACAAACGCATATGAATCTACCTCGCATATAACGTCGTTTTCAACCTCAGTTTGGAATAGGATTTTCTAAAAACCGAAGTATTTTAAGAAATATTTTGTTGAAATCTGACCCTGACAAATTGTTTACAGTCTCCTTCTTTCATAGACCTCTGGAATGCAGGCGGATTCCCCACCCCATTGTAACCTGCCCGAATTCATGCGGTATTAGATCAGTTTCGACAGGAAGTTTTCACTAAGTGCACGCATTTTAACGCGCCATTAGAATTATGAACATGTTTTATGAAGCTAGAGAAGGGAGCAGTGAAATTGCAACTGAAATTATGAACATAGAACGTAATTTAGCCCTAGAAAGTGTGTATTGGGCAAGTATAAGACAACAGAGTAAAATGACTGATTACTTAACTTTTAAGTAAAATAGTTTGATGAGTAATGAACAAACTGTTATAAATACAGTATTCTGTATTAAAATTCTAGGCCCACGTCTATTTTATTTTTCTTCATTGTAGGCTTAAAAGTCAATACATAAATCTAAAAAAAGTCTGAAAATCGGAAAGTGACAACGCGACATTGTAAGAAATTGTAAAAACTTAAGTCGGCAGAAGAAAACAACATTATTGTACTAAAACACCTAATAACTGGAATCCATATTATGCAAGCATCTTACACGCTATGATCAACTTTTCTAAGTGTTTACTATATGTGACAGTGAATGACAGTGAACATCACCCATTAATAGACGAAATTCATGGCTCACATTCTACTCATTATTCTGATTAGTTCTATCTTACATGGTATTAATGTGTAATTAGATAATTAACTTGATATTTGAAGTCATTCAACATCATCTGAAATTGTCAAAGTTGTCAGCCTTTATTTATAATGTTTATTAATTATGTGAACTATAATTCATCACGAAGGGATAATTTTTTAATTAACTGTCTTTAATTGTTTTACTTAGTATTGTATGCTATAATCATTTTAACGGGACAATGGGAATACTGCAATAAGGTCATTTACGTACATATAATAACGGTTCTCTCGACAGCAAGTGTAACCATTATGGCATTGTCAAACATGTAGTAAATCTCTTCAACATCTGAAGATGGCACACACATGTGCCGAAAATGTTTGTGTGATTAATAAATTGTAACATCTTTACAAATAACAGGTAAGCATTGACGGCCCATTCAAACTTTATCTTATTGTAGCTTGCTTATCGGACAAACTCCCAACAAAATGAAATTACTAATTAAGTTTGTTATTTTTCATTTTCCACCTCACTAGATTGATAATGTTAATCTCGGTTACTACTACACCCGTTTATAACAACATAATGTTTAAGGTCCCTTGGATGTCGTTATAACCAAGTTCTACTGTAAATAAAAAAATTAATTACTTAAATCTGATAATCTGTAAATTTAAATCGACTATGTGAGCACATTACCATGGCAGATGATGCACAAAACGGCTCGAGATGCGATGGCGGGATCAGTTTTCGAGTATGAACACACTCAAAGACTTAAATTATAATACAGCGATAAAGTAATCCAAAGGCGTCTGTCTTCGACACTTTGCGAGATGATGCACCACTCAACGTAGAATCGTAAAACACTGCGATATTACAGAAGTTACAAAACTTCCCATCAAACACTATTACTCCCATAAACTTTCACCATGAATCCCTAGAGGAAAATTTCCATTTAATCCACATCGGATCACGCACAGTTCGTAGTTACGTAGAATCGTGAAACAAGCTGTCAATTTTACACGAATAAAACAACGGGTTAATCCAGCCCCGTTGGAAACTGCAACGTTTGAATGACGTCAAATACGGTCGGCAGCTTTAAAGCCCGTGTGGAAGGCGATAGCTGTGAGCCTCTGCCCACGGTGAGTGAGTAGGATCGCAAAAGGCGCCGCTATAACCCTGCGTATAAGCTACGGGCGGTGGATTCACATCCCACTTACAGTGTGACAATTCATACCATACGCTCATTTGTTTTATGCGCAGGCTCGGTATCGTGCTGACACCACGTCAAGAAAGCAATGCCTAAATCAGTTATAAGCTATTCTTCTGAAGATACAACATTTAGAGTTGAAAATTGATTATGATGTAAAATTAACACACTTTAAAATGAAACAAATGACCTAAAATATAGAGGTTTCACGAATTTATCTGTAGTAATGTCACTAGAAGTCTGAGATCAGCCGATAAATCCACGACTATTTCCTGAATAAAATAAAAATGTAAATAATATCCCTAAAATTCGATCACAAAATGTTAATAATTGTATATTAAAGAATACTTAACCTATTCAGACATTGTGAAGTTGAAACAGATGAATATCGATTACTGCAATAAAGAAATTCGATGTTATTATTCAGTAATGCCAATTGCGAAAAGCGAAATACAGGTTTAACAATATTAATTACATGTACTGCACTTTTCTCTTATTATTATAATAATAACATAAATACATTTTATACTCGACCATGCCGAAATGTAGTAATTATACACCTGGTAGCAGACCTTTAATGCATGTCATTAAAGTACACCTACTCATTAAAGGCCAGGTCTTTCAGCCAATGACGACTCAGGTCACAACTGTTCAGCCAATGACAGGTCAGCTTTCTACCGTTATAAAACCGCAAGTATCGATTATTCTCGGATATGCAATCGAAAGAGAATTAGCGAAAAGTCACGGAGGCTGGAAATCCAATACTGTCGCAGAAGGTTATGTTCTGTTACTATAATAATTAGCGTTAATTGTAAATAATATCCAAATAAATTCAATTTGTCATCTCGTTTTTCAATGTCTAATTTAATTTCAATGTTATCTCTGTAGGTTCTTATGGCCTAGCAAGGTCAATGTGAACATCTGTTCCTCGGAAAAAATCAATACTTTCTCACAACATACGGGACATTGGTCAAGGTCAGATACAAAGAAAATTAATAATATCAAGTTAGAAATATGGTCGAGCATAAAAAATCGTATGAAACTCGCCTATAATGGTAATTAAGAAGCTCGTATGAAAATTATGAAACGAGCGCAAGCGAGTTTCATAAATATCCATACTCGCTTCTTAATTACCTTCATTATAGGCTCGTTGCATAATGTACTATTCATTATCTGCTGAAATCATAATTTAACAGTAACAGTGGGGACAGCTATATACCAATGCTTATGTATTCACAGCGAGACATGTTGCTGCACAGTGAAGCCATCTCTATATAGATAGGCCTAATTAAAACACGAATTTTATTACGCCATACGGAAGGCAGTTTGATCAAAGACCATACCATTATTATGCAAGGTCTTTGGGTTTGATATGCGATGATGTTACATAAATTTGAACATCTGACTTTCTATTAATTGTTTCATTTCATTCACAAAATACAAAGTTTATAGGCTACAATTATAGGTTAAGTTACCTGTGAAAGCAGGACCAATGTCAGCTGTGCCTTATTTCGACCGTTACAATCAGTGCTACACGAAAGCATTTTTTATAGCTCGACAAACGCATTCTCGCTATAGTGTGTAACGGAACTAAAGCTGCATCTACACAGTTCAATATTCCAATCTGGGAAGAATATTGAAACAATCAAGTTTAAAAGGTACGTTCAATTAAGATGCATGAAGATTTTGTGTCTACATGGTGCGCCGTTTTGAACGTCGTCTTCACTGCGTAAATATAGGCTATTAATTAATATTAAATATCAATCTTGCATTCATTGCTTTAAAGTTGAAAGAAAAGTTTAACCGTGTAGTTGCATCTTAATGTATTCATGATCATCAATTTACGGGGAAACAGTTAGCGACAACGACTAAACAAAAGAACGACCATGCGATAAATTGATAGCGATAAATCTAGCTGCAAAAATTATCGCAAAGTGTGACTGTGATTAGTTGGAATTCAAAATTTCATTACACTTCATTGGTCGCAAATGGAATGACGTCATAAAAACGAAATAGTCTACAAGAGATTCTGATAGTTATTATTCCTAACACACTTCAATATGTCACACTGGTACAAAATAAATAGAACGTTTTACTTGTTTTCCTCTCTCTCTCCATAGTTTGAAACAGACATACGGATGAGCAAAGTATATTTAGTGCTGCCACCTATCATTTCAGCGAAAGGATTGTTAAAATGGTCGTACGAGAAGGCATTATAAGCAGCCATCAGATGCGTTCAAGCAGGCGGTGATTTCAATTCTACATTTTGAAAAGTACAAATAAAAACAAAATTCCAATGTCAGAAAATAAATAAAATAAAATAAACAAAATGCATAATTTAAATATAATACATATTGAAATTACAAGTAACTATCAATATTTTGAAATACCTCTCCCATGTCAGAATTTGAACGTAGTTATTTTGTTTCAATGAACTCGGTCGCCATGCTGACGACCTCAGATCACGAGAGACTCACCGAAAGTTTTGTGCATCCAGTTAAATACAAAAACTTGACAATGCAAGGCAGAGAAAGGCCAGACTACACTCGTACACGCAAATTAACCCAAGGAGGTTTTCTTTTTAATGAGATGAGTCACGCTTCGCTGACCTAATTGTATACCAGACTTACCGCTTTTTTCTTACTGGTACCCCTGTCACTATCGGCAACTTCTCCGACAGAATTGTCGAGTGGGAAGTCTTCATTATGCTATGAGGGGACAGGTGAAGAAATTTATTCTGATGACGGCGTCCTATTTAGCTTCACGTAATGTGATAACTAAAGCCCGGATGTTTGGCAAAATGCCTTTTTTACTGAGTGGAAGTAAATCATTATTTTCATAGATATAAATGTGATTTGGAGTAAAAGTGATAGGGCCAATTTTTATTTTGCCTATTTTCCCTTTTTAAGGTGTTTCTTATTAATAAATAGGTTAGGATTAAATGGGTCCGTCTAATGCTTATCTATTAATATTGTATTGATATATTACAATTTATTGATCATGAACGTTTTCGGCACATATATGTGCCATCTTCAGATGTTAAAAAATAGTCTTAATGCATACTTGATAATGCCATAATGGTAAAACATAAGTAACAGCGACATAACCGTTATATACTATTCAAGTGACCTTATGATTACAATGTTCACACCGTTATTAATTACACACTATCCCTTCATAATGAATTAAGCACGCATACTGAATAAAACAATTAAAATAGATATTTAAAAACATTAGCTTTGGCATCTATCAAGCATTATCTGCTATTGCCAAAGCTAATGTTTTAAAATCTCTGTTTTAATTGTTTTATTCAGTATGTGTGCTTAATTCATTATGAAGGGATAGTGTGTAATTAATAACGGTGTGAACATTGTAATCATACGGTCACTTGAATAGTATATAACGGTTATGTCGCTGTTACTTATGTTTTACCTTTATGACATTATCAAATATGTATTAAGACTATCTTTTAACATCTGAAGATGGTACATATATGTTCCGAAAACGTTCATGATAAATAAATTGTAATATTACACAATATTAATAGATAAGCATTAGACGGAACCATTTAATCCTAACCTATTGTACTTTGCTTATCGGTCAAAACTTCAACAAAATGAAATTATTAATAAATACTTTTTTTGGCATTTTAAAGCAATATTTCTGATTTATTTGCAATTTTCTAATTAATTGTAATGTAATGTGTATGAAATTTAACTATTTGAAACAATGACTAACTTTACTAACAATAGTAAATAAAAGTAATTTATGTCAGTGTTTAATCTGCTAATAATCGTGCTTTAATACTATTGGTGTAATATGAATAATGATCAACAATCTATAGTTACAAATATAATATTATCATGTCTTCACGATACCAGCAATCAGCTTTATAATTTTAAATATTAAGCTCGTTCTCATAGAAGTTGTCACGTAGCATTTCCAATTGTTTGCTTTCATATTTTCAAATCTTACTATTACAATTTTGTGCTACACGGGTTTATTATTGTAGGAAAAAGAAATTTGAGTACGGAAAAGTCAGTTATTGTCGGTTGACAGAAGGTATAAGATGGGTTAGCTGAATGCCTAAATTCAGTAAACTATTGAAAAGTAAACTTCATGCTTACGTTAGTGAATTTGGTGTCCATGTGTTTTCAAACGATGGAACAGTTTTGTTATGGAAGGTTTATGAAAAGACAGTTAATCACGAAAAGAAGTCTTTCATAAGTCAACATGAGTCACCTACGAAGTAAATATGTGAGTTATGTTGATACAATTTAAATTTATTGCTGAAATATATTATGCCTTTTTAAAAGTTCTAATGCCTTTTTCAAAGATTATTGTACCTTTTTTTTTACGTTTTATTGCCTTTTCTGCCTGCCTATTTTAACTGTTACAAATGCCTAACATCCGGGCTCTAGTGATAAGAATAAGTCTAGTAGAATATAACTATACATGTCTGGATGAGCAGATACGTGGGGGGGGGGGCTAAAAGTTTAAATGGGGTAAGTTTTTCAAATCTTACAGCATCTGTCGAGATTTATGTCTGGGTCGCTAGCCTCAAAAGTTTGTGACAGATTATAAATATACTCGTAATATTTTAAAACAATAGATCACTTATTAACACCATCTTCATTGTGAGGGCTATGAACACATGCAGGGTCAATCGGATGTCAAGACACTTTCCAAATAGTTGAAGATTTGTACAAATAACGTTTATACAAAGAAACAGTTTTCGTTTCTTCAAATTTTAACGTGAAACATTTATGTTTGAGGGTGAAATTGATAAAATATTACCAAAGTTTCATCTGACGTCACACTTGCTTAACAACGACAATGAGATACGTTATTGATGTGTGTTGGTAGAGGGATAGAATTACTTTCTTGAGTGAATTATATTTATTATTTCTATCACTTCTTCGTCCTGTCCTGTGATCACATTTCCCTCCCCTCGCGTGTGTGGTACCTAAGAGGTTACGTCCATTTTCGGCTTTCCCCCTTAAACATTTTCTAGAGCTCCTTCAGTGGAGCAGCGCAATCTGGAGTGAGACAAGTGGCTAACAGGCTTGGAGCTCACATATTCAGTTTCTTTCATCCCCGAACCCTTTATGAGGACGCGTTCTGCGTACCTTTTAAATTTCTCCTCCCACTTCTCTCCTTTCAATTCAATTCAATTCAATACAATTCAATTCAATTCAATTCAATTCAATTCAATAGACCCATACTAACCGATCTCCAACAAACCAATTCAATGAAATACAGTAATCCTATTCTAAATACATGTACAGATATACAGGGTGTCCCATTTATCTTGTGCACCTGTTATAACTTTTTTGTTTGGATAGGTATTTGGAATTTTTGTTTTTGAGCGTTATGTTAGAACGAGGGGCTAACATGAATGTGGAGATTTGGTACATGCAACTACATTATGGTACAAGATACATGCGACATCAATTTTTCAAATACCACTACATACTTTAATCATGTTGCATTGATTATACACATTAAGACGAGTTCAAAAATGTATCACAATGTCACCTTCCTAATCAATAATAACAACAAAACGAAACAAAAACTTACTTCCAATGTGATAATGTTATGCTTTGAGAGTCACAGAAGATGTTCCAAATGGTGACCATTCACATTAATGCACATTCGAAGGCGTTCCCCGAAAGACCGTATGACTGCCCTGCACGTTGCTGGCTGAATGGACAAGCCTAAGCCTATCGAATGCGTTGCTGCAAGTCGTCTGGTGTTGTCAGAAAGTTCTGGTACACACTGTCCTTCACAGTTCCCACAGGAAGAAGTCGAGTGGTGACAGGTCCGGAGAACGTGCAGGCCACTGTACGTGAATTGTGGCGTCGACAGTTGTTGTGGTTTGTTTACATGTTAAGACAGCAAACACACAACACACGACGTGTACGGACCTCAGTCGTCTTTCGTTTTGTGTACGTTAATGCACAAGATGAATGGAGCACCGCAACAAACGGCACATTCTGATGTCATTCATTCTGCATTTTGTTGTTGTTATTGATTGGGAAGATGACATTGTGATACATTTTTGAACTCGTCTTAATGTGTGTAAACAATGTAACATGATTAAAGTACGCAGTGTTATTTGAAAAATTGATGACGTCACGTGTATCTTGTACCATAATGTAACTACATGCACCAAACCTCTACACTCATGTTAGCCCCTCGTTCTACTCGTAACATAACACTAAAAAAAAAAATTCCAATACCTATCCAAACAAAAAAGTTATAATAGGTGCACAAGATAAATGAGACACCCTGTATACAGGATGTAACAGAACAACTATTCCGAATTTTCTGATGTTAGAGGACATGAAAATAAACATTTTTTTCTTAATAAAATAGTCCCTGGAAATGCTTTGTATAAAAGACAGAGCTTATCACTCACATTGTGGCTGCATTTACGTTTCAGCTGTTCTTGTTACCATGGAAATAATTGAAGTTTGTTGTTGCATGTCACAAAACATCGTCTCTGAGATTTGTTTATTTCATTTCATGGTAGGCCTATTAAAATACATCGGTATACAAATATTCAACTTGCAGACATGCATACGTCATGTGGAGCAGCATACGGCAATGCTAATTTGGCAAAGCGAATCTATGAAAAGCAACAACCTCAGCGCCATATTCCTTGCCATACAACATTTTCAAGACAGGATCAACAACTTCGAGGTAGTGGCCAGATATACATTTTCCGAATCTTTGGATAAGCATTTTAAAACATATTTATTAATAGTGTACATAATATTAAGCCTAATATGGAAATTGAAGATAAAATTATTCCAATGCACTATTACGGCTGCTATTACAATGAATGGTAATAGGAAATGGAATGTGAAGAATCGAGTAAAATAAGCTATAATTGAAAAAAATTTAATCAACAACATATACAAAAACAATAAATTAATTTTACCATTAAACACAAAATAAGGTTTTTAACTTAAAAATTAAATTCAACAAAAATAATAAGGAAACAGTTTAGTGATCTTTTTTCTCGGTCTTCAATTTGTTTCTTTGATAGTATCGTTGTCCAGTTGCTCGGCCGACACGTTCCCCAGATTTTACTACAGTTATTCTTGCTTTTGACAATCTTCGTAATCGACCACAGACATTTCGAAGGATTCGGCATTGGAATTTATGTGTCAACAATGGCGATAGCAATTTGAACAGTTCCTATAATTGTTCAATACCATTTTCTTAATACCTGGCATTAGATAAAAAAAAGTTACTGTGTAACCATAGAAAGTAAATAAAGTAACTTTTCAAGTTGAGATTCTTTAAATTTACCATTATCACTTGAAAACGAAGCATTTTCGGACATTACTTTATTAATGTCATGCTCTCTATCACATCAGAAATTTAGGAATAGTTCCTCAGTTATATCCTGTATATATATTCGACAAATAAATAAATAGTGACTATCGAAAAATGTTGATGAGAATAAACAGATTTAATAAAACACAAATTAAATGGTAACGCGAAAAGAAATCCTAATAGATAGACGACGGAGTACCTGCTACGTAGGAACGAATTCGTATTTTCAGCGTTAGAATTGACTGCTAACTGAAGTACGATTAGACCAATCATATATGAGGGAGAAGACTGGTCAACTGTTTGTACACCCGCGGTCTCGTGCCACACGGAGAGACCTTGTGTCATGGCCAGGCCTAATTCCGGCCATGACCCCTTGGTGGTGTGGATTCCCTTCCCAGCTCACGCGAGAAACGCATTCCACTCTTCTGGGCACTGCCTACGAATAACGCGTCCGTTGTCTTGGAAACCCACGATCCCACGAAACGGTTCAAATCCCATCGTCGGTTCCTAGTAAAGGAAATGAAAGTGAACGATGACAAACAATTCATGACTGGGTTACATTTACATTTCAGGAATGAATTTTATTTTAGAAGTAAACGAATTATGAAACAAAAAAATATGGAAAATATAATTATCCATTCTGTCTTCATTAAATATGTCTCTTAAGATAAAATTTAGTTTATACAACATCAGATATACAAATACAGGGTTTTCATGCCAAAACTATCCCGTCTAAATAGGTATTTATTTCAATTGACTTTAATTTAAACCAGTGGTATTCAATATTTTTTGCTAACGTACCCCCAAAATACATTTTTATTACTGCATTGCAATTATGTAAGAAATAACAAGATACTATGATTGATGTTGCATGCAAAATAAATTATTACCTACTTACTTACTAGCTTTTAAGGAACCCGGAGGTTCATTGCCGCCCTCACATAAGCCCGCCATTGGTCCCCCTGAGCAAGATTAATCCAGTCTCTACCATCATATCCCACCTCCCTCAAGTCCATTTTAATATTATCCTCCCATCTAAGTCTCAGGCTCCACAAAGGTCTTTTTCCCTCCGGCCTCCCAACTAACACTCTATGTGCATTTCTGGATTCGCCCATACGTGTTACATGTCCTGCCCATCTCAAACGTCTGGATTTAATGTTCCTAATTATGTCAGGTGAAGAGTACAATGCATGCAGTTCTGCGTTGTGTAACTTTCTCCATTCTCCTGTAACTTCATCCCTCTTAGCCCCAAATATTTTTCTAAGCACCTTATTCTCAAACACCCTTAACCTATGTTCCTCTCTCAAAGTGAGAGTACAAGTTTCACAACAATACAGAACAACCGGTAATATAACTGTTTTATAAATAGGCCTAATAACGTTCAGATTTTTTGACAGCAGACTAGATGATAAAAGTTTCTCAACCGAATAATAACACGCATTTCCCATATTTATTCTGCGTTTAATTTCCTCCCGAGTGTCATTTATATTTGTTACTGTTGCTCCAAGATATTTGAATTTTTCCACCTCTTCGAATGATAAATCTCCAAGTTTTATAGTTCCATTTCGTACAATATTCTGGTCACGAGACATAATCATATACTTTGTCTTTTCGGGATTTACTTCCAACCCTATCGCTTTACTTGCTTCAAGTAGAATTTCAGCGTTTTCCCTAATCGTTTGTGGATTTTCTCCTAACATATTCACGTCATCCGCATAGACAAGAAGCTGATGTAACCCGTTCAATTCCAAACCCTGCCTGTTATCCTGAACTTTCCTAATGGCATAAAATAAATTATTATTATTATTATTATTATTATTATTATTATTATTATTATTATTATTATATCTGGCAGAGCTAAGGCCAGCATGTCTTCTCTTCCTCCCAGTCAAGTTAATTGAATATGATACCGGTAGTCTTACATTACAATAATAATACTGTACTACAGTAATGAATGAGGGTTCAGCACTAAAGCGTGGTAAATGACGTTTCAGTGTTCTGAAGTTATTAGGTAGGTAAACATTTATACATACAACAGTTTGTTTAGTTACCAGGAAGGTAAAATCTGTATGCTTCTGCCATCTGTTGAAATGTAAAAAAATTAACTACTGCATTAGACGCAGATTGTAAGATACCACATTATACACTACGTATGTCATTTTCGGCCAAAATGTTAGCTACCATGTTTTACGCCCGAGCCCCTCAATTGGTACGTACAATATTTTTTTTTAACTTATGTATTTATTTTTATAATAATTGTAACAAAATATAATATAAACAGATAACATTTTACCTCACTCCTGAAAGAGTAGAACTCGTGCTAGGGGACGGAAAGTGACTTTTTTTTTTAACTATTAATAGGAAATAATCTTCGTCTTCTTCTGCTTGACAAGTGTTAGGCCACAAGACTTGTTACGGTCTCACATAAAATTTTCACGCCATTTCTTAGCAGGACGACCCACAGATCTTTGGCCATGTGGTACATAATTATAAATTGCCTTTGGGAGTCTACTATTACTCATTCTTTCCAAATGATGTTTCCAATTAGACTGATATTAAACAATGTAATCTAAAACTGGTTGAGTTTTTAGTTCCTTTAAAATTTCACAATTTCTTTTCAGATCACATTTAGTATAGCCCGCTGTTCTTCGCATGAATCGCATTTCACAAGCCGTTATTCTGCTTTTATCTGCTTTCCTCAGTGTCCATGCTTCGCTGGCATAGCTGAGCATCGGTCGTGCCAATGTGTTGTTAAATTAAATAAAATAATAAAAGTTAGATAAGTAGTGTTAGTGTAGGCTAACAATGATTAAAATATGAGGGGTTCACAACCAGAGTGGACCAAGTCCTTCTGGAATAATTTTGAGAAATTGTGTCTTAAAGTTCCTGGCTCACGCTTAGCAACCTTCACCTTCCATAGGAAATGCTGCCCTCTGTGGAGTAACAAATGAATTTCGGACTTGGTTTATTATGGCAATGAATAAATCTAAGTTTTCTTTATCCGAAATTGTATTAATCCATAAACTGACCACTGATGGACTTGATCCACTCTGGTTGTGAGCCCCTCATTTATAGTCGTAATCGTAATAATATTAATGTAGTAATAATAATTTTATGATAAGGCCATTTTAGTATTTAAATTGTTAATATTTGCATAAGTATTAAACAATTAAATAAATAGAAACAACTACTATTGGTAAAGAGAATTTATTGATAAATGTTTCCTTAGTTCATTCTTTCATTCGTTTTGATGTCTGACAGTTTCTGATATTACTCGGTAGGGAATTCGAGGATCGAGGAACAGTTACATTGAAACAAGAAGAGTATGAGAATGTTTAAAATACGTACCACATATGCCAACAGTCAGTGAAGTATGGAATTTCATAAAATATTTATTTATTTTAATGGTATCCAGGATACTTGAAACATGTCCATAACAAGAAAACTTTGGCAAATTGACCATGAATTGGAATTATTTCGTCTCTTGGGTCAGATGTTCAGAAATGATTATAGCCTACATCTTCTAGTGCAACATTTGCATTTTATGAGTCTTGGAATGTAGTTATGTTTATTGATTTTAAATGTTGTGTGTATATATATATATATATATATATATATATATATTTCTAACTATATCTACAGTACTGGAAATACGTCACTAGATAAAAAAAACACTAAATGCGATGTGTTTTTGTGAGCTATCTGTATCCGCTAAAGAAAATTAATATGAATAAAAGCTGATATAAAATATCTGTAAGTAGATCAAGAAATTCTTGTCTTTTATTGCTTTCTCGAAATGACAGGATGTGAAACGATATGCCCCCTTGCGAAGGGGAGGGTTTTTCAGGCATCGATCTGAACACGTGCCAAGTAGGGCTACAGTCCGTTTCCATTACTCCAACCCTTCAGATAATTTTTATTGCTTCGTTCCCTACGCCTTTCTTGCCTGCAACACGCGCGACTCCCGTTTCTTACGGACGATTTCATTCGCGAGCCTATCTGAGAAGGTCATGGCAACGACTGTCATTTGTTTAATTGAGTGGTTCGTCTTTCAGTCGTCAGACCTTGTAAAATACAAGCTGAATGCCTACAGGGTCAATAGATAATTCTATCCCGAGTAGTCCGTATCGTGTTGTACAGAAACTGCCATCTGTGTCTTGTCTGAGGAAGAAAATGTAGATGACAGAATGACGAAATATTACCAAGATCAGCAAATATCACACCATAATACAAAGTAATAGACAACATTAAAAATACTGAAAAGGCTTTGTTATTAATTTTCGAGAAATATCCATTCGAAAATGTGTTATGCTTGTATATACATATAGCCGATCAATAGTAAGTACAGTTTAAAAATCAGTAATTACTACTTGTGTATACGGGTATATAAATCCCACAAGGGTAAAGTAGACTTTTACTCAGCATTACTTTATTCCACTAGTGAGATAAACTTTACCTCACAGTCATTAGTATTTTCCTAGTAACCGGGACCGCACATTACCCCTTTTCCATTCAACTATTACTCAAGAAGTTAATATATTAGTTACTACTGGGTGTTCATTTCAAAGTGTGTCATGACGTCACTGCTGTGAGTCAGCGATTTGAAGCGAGTTTCAGCTTTTATGTCAGAGAAGTTACCTATTAATCAAGACGTTCAATCTGAACTTGAGAACGTGTACGGTATAACTTGAACGTCGTAGCAACAGATGGCGATCTGTACGGTCTGTGTGCTACCATAACCTCTTTCGAACTGTGTTTTGCGCGGGCAAGTCGTACGCAGGGTATTTGTTATCATCGGTTGCGTACGGCAACATTCCACAACACAAATCAAATGCTACGTGTCCCTGTTGACCTTCGAAGTTAATGTCAACAAATACGTAAGTAATCGTCTTAACCCTCTCCCCATATCCCGACAGTAAGAAAAAAACTCACCTCAGTAAGTGTTTCCAAACAGTTCACATTCCTGTCACTACAGGCGTTACCGTACGTATCGGTAAGTACTTTTTAAGATTGAACGTCGTACTTGCTAGGCAACTTCTCTGGCACATAGGTAGTACGCCTCTGCGGAAGTGTAGGAAGATTGAATTCTCTAGGCTCATCGGCTAGCCACGTGACGGCATACAGCGAGCCATGACACACTTTAAACTGAACACGCAGTAGATGTCACTACCTCTACTTCTTTATTGCCATATCTTATACCTCCGTACACTCATTCTCCATCTCCTTTATCTTCTACTGCTGCTGCTACGTCGTAATTTGTGCATTACATACTTACTTACTTACAAATGGCAATTTTGTAATTTACCTTTTAGGAAGCGAGGAGACTCGTACCAGCGAAATTGGATTTATTGGATTTAATAACAACACGCGTTAGTCAACTGAGCTAAACAGACACGATTATTAATTATGTTTTAATATTTCTCTTAAGTTTACAGAAGGAAAATGTGAAATTATTTCAATCACATTAGACCCGTGAACGCTTCTAAATAATGAAAATACATGTTTAAAGTGAAAAATATTATTATTATTATTATTATTATTATTATTATTATTATTATTATTATTACTACTACTACTATTATTACATACATAATCGAAATGATAGCCGAACAAATCTTGGATTTAAAATATCAGCATCCTAATCAATTCAAATGAACAAAAAAGAAAATGTAAATTAATGTTAAATAATACATAATGAAATTTAAAAAAAGAATATCCTGCGACAAGATGTGATAGCTATCAAAACGATAGAAATTCATTGAAAATAAATAATATACATTGAATATTATAAAGATGAATAGAGACGGTGATTGATGATGTTCAATGAAGATTTTTAAATGGTTGATGCAATTGTCTGAAGAGTCTTTTCAGAAACCTTTAATTTTCTGAGAATCTCCAATGTAAATTTGGGAATTGTTCCTCGCGCACCAAACATAAGTCCAATGACATTCCAATCTTGAATAAGTATCCTAGGCGTTCTGTAAAGTGTGTCATCAGTCAAAAAAGGTTGCGAACCAATAGCTTACAGTATACACAAAGTAATTGAAGCTGTCCACTTACTCTACTGCCATTTAGAATTGTTTACTTTCTTTAGTTTTCTTCATATGACCATGGTCTTCGTCTTGTTTGCATTTATCCTCATCCCAAACCGAACCGCTCACAGCTTCCAGATGATGATCGTGTTTGTTCCAAACGTTACTCGCCTTTTCTACTCTGTCAAAATGCCATCAACTACGACATTTTAAAATATGGATACAGTACTACTATTAAAACGCATAAAAATTTCCCGGAAAATTTATTAGCGGATGCGCCGTGAGACTTCAAAATAAAACATCTCACTTTCACATACATATATACACACTAGCTGGAACTGCTTCGTGTGTAATTACGTAATCCAAAAGTCATAAATTAATTAACTTCCGGGAAAATATTTAACACACGCATGCCCGGAAACTCAACTGTGAATACAGAATCATTAAAATGATTCACAGCCGCGTATTGCTCGTACCGCTGGGAAAACAACTCCAATATTGAATAACGAGACTGAGGTTGTCCTCAAATACCCGTATTCATTCCTTGAACACTCAGTCGCTAGAGGATTTTATTTCTAACTAGCCGTACCCGTGCGCTCCGCTGCATCTGTTAGAAATAAATATAAAGTAATTACATAATTAAAATAAGACGTTTGATCCAGGGAACAATTTTTACAACAGCGCAAGATAATCTGCTTCGCTCATTACCCAATTTTTTTTGCATTGCATTTATTGCATATATATTTTATGTATTTTAACACGATTCAATTGAGCATAGTTAAAATTTGAATTATAAAATAATGGATTGCTAAGGTAACGTACTATTACTGCATACTAAATTAATACACTCTCGTTGTTCGTTAATTCTCTGAGATTAAAATGAATGTACATAAATATTATTTTAAGAAATACAGAAAACAAATGTACAAAATAGCCTATCAATTTTCTGTGCATAAGAAGCTATTTTAATCTTACCTGTCCTCGATTTACTCAGACGTTACTGTAATAACATTATAGCATTATGTCCATCTAGAGAAACTACACTTTCCAATGGTGAAATAATAATTAATTATACAAATCGGTTAATTTAGCTTCTGATATTACTTCATAAAAACACAGAAACATTCTCTGTAGGCTATGTTTAGTAGCTTTCGATTGTTGATATCCAAGGCCCCTGTTTCGATTGTTGTTGTCCAAGGCCCCTTATAGACGACGTCATTTGTTCTTAATTCATTGCACCGTCTTAGATGGCGTTATTTTAATTTTAAAACTCATTTATCTCATTAAATATCAGTCCTATCAAAATTTTTCAAGGAATAAAACTTATCGGAAATTATTGTTAAAGAAACTTTTGCTATGTAACATTTTTCACAAAAATCAATAATAAGCGAGATATTTCGATTTATTTA
This sequence comes from Periplaneta americana, assembly GCF_040183065.1. NCBI lineage: Eukaryota > Metazoa > Arthropoda > Insecta > Blattodea > Blattidae > Periplaneta > Periplaneta americana. Next base: position 135,920,588 of record NC_091125.1, read on the forward strand.
ATTCAGGCCCCCTTATAACCCCCTTTTAAATAATGTATTTTGAATGTCATATAGCCTAAAATCTAAGTTACAACGAACTTAATTTATAATCCAATTTTCATCGAAATCCGTTCAGCCGTTATCGCGTGAAAAGGTAACAAACATACAGACACAGACAGACAGACAGACAGACAGACAGACAGACAGACAGACAGACAGACAGACAGACAGACATACGAACAAAATTGTCAAAAAAGCGATTTTCGGTTTCAGGGTGGTTAATTATATATGTTAAGACCAATTATTTTTGGAAAATCTAAAATTACCAGAAAAATTTCGGCTACAGATTTATTATTAGTATAGATGAAGAGTGTTCTTTCCTGTCACGATGTATGCAACAGCAGAGGACTGCAGTTGTAACGTTGCGTGCACTTAACGAGCACGAGCTCGAATGCCATCTAAGGCCTGGATATTTGCCGTGTGTGTCTGGTGCGTCTTAAATAGAGGCTCACGTCACGTGTTAAGTCGAGAATATGTGTATGTCCAGTGTAAAAGTGTGAAAAACGGGTTAAACCTTGATGAAGGTACAATGATGAACGGAAAAATGATGCAATCTATATTATTATTACTGTAACTAATCAATTACAAACATTCTCAGTAGTATACAGGGTGATTCATCAGGATTTACAGTCACTTACGGAGCTTATTTCCGAAGACATTTTGAGGAAAAAAGTAATATAAACATTTGGATACTTTAAAGTAGAAAGGTGCAAAGTGCCAAAATCATAGAAAACGAAATTATTATGCAGAAAAGTGCAATGTGCCTAGGAGGATGATGTATGAAAGAGACTACATCCACTTGTGTTTCTTAAGCGAGATATTTAGTTGTTACGTTGCCAGCACCATGCAGTTTCAGACGGTAAGCGCCCTATTGAGCCGCATCATAAAATGCAATGGATCTTCAACAGGTCATGTTTGTGCCCAAACTTACACACAGCGAAATGTTTTACAGACGTCAGCTTTCACATTAAAACTTTGGAGTTTGTGCATGTGA